>NC_082594.1:85205992-85557583 GCF_030936135.1 Gavia stellata
GCTATTTATGCTTTTCTGAACTGCTCTGGTGTTTGCTTTTTTTTATAACATACTAAAATGAAATAAATGCTAGGAACCAATTATTGTTGCTTGAGTAAGAAATCAGGGTATCAGGTAATAGAAGAAGGAATATCAGAAGGGAAAACCCATTTCAATCTCAGGGTTACCTGTTTCTATGACTAACAGCAAATACAAAAATAAAGTGGTGAAAAATATTTCCACAGTGGTGAATTCCCTATTAGAAGCATGTGAACATTTCCAAAACAGTCACCTAATTTCTGCACGCTATATCTCATCCACATGAAATAGCTTGAAGCTGAACTGGTAGGTGTAAATTTCCAAACCAGGGAGCATTATTTTTTTCTCTTAACAAAACTGAAGCTAATTCTGAGGTGGCTGTTCTAAAATAAGGATGGAACTTAAACCGGAAGAGTTAAGATCCTTATTTACTCACTTTTCATTAACCTGCTCACCTTGGCATGATTCTGGTCCAAACTGCATCACATAGCTGTTGCTATTGTAGGGG
The DNA here is from genome assembly GCF_030936135.1 of Gavia stellata. NCBI lineage: Eukaryota > Metazoa > Chordata > Aves > Gaviiformes > Gaviidae > Gavia > Gavia stellata. Next base: position 85,206,519 of record NC_082594.1, read on the forward strand.
TGTTACTCTGGGCTGATGTCCAACACGGAGTTGATCAGATTCCATCCTCGGGATGGGACTGGTGAGCACATACCTTTCTAGAGTGCACGTGCCCAGCAATTTTTTTCTTCCACATTTTAAACCTAAATTCAGTAAAGAAAACAGGCAGACAGACAGCTGTTAAAGTCCCTGCAATGGACCCTCAGCAGCGGGGAGTCCTACACACCCCCACACCATCAGGAGGCTTCGGCTGTGTCTGTGGCAACCCTGGGGTTGTGGCAATTTTGGGGTTGCAGGAAACCTGCCTCTGAAACCTTCTGACCATTTCAGGGCTTGAAAGGCCGAGGACCTGGGAAGCTCCCCCTGAATAGTGAGCACAGGGTTGTTTCTGGTTGCTCCCTTCCTCCTGCACCTCAGCCGGTGTTTTGGGGGGGCATGCAGCAAATGCAGCGGCAGCGGCAGGTGTAGCCTGTGCATGAGGAGGTCATTGCTGGTGGGACTCGATGACACTCCTGCAGCTTATTTCTGCCTTTGTTACAGCCTTGAGCTATTTGTAGCCTCAAGGTATTTGGGAGAAGAGCTCTTCTCGATTTAAATGGTTTGGCCAAAAGAAGCTGCAGGAGGGAAGGTTTGTATGTGGAGATATTTTTCTTAACCATGGCTCCAGGGTAAAGGCGTGGCAGCAACACAGGGAATTTTGCTTTACAGTGTGTGACAGTATGCACAATTTTAGGCACCCTGACTTGGCTCGGCATACCTGCCATTTTACAGCGCATCTTAATCCCAACATTCTGGTTTTCACAAAAATCCCCGAATCCCTCTCTTCTCTTGAAACAAGTCCAGGTGTCTTCTGAGCTCATGTACAGCCTTTGTTTCAGCTGCCTCTCCTGGTAACTTGTTCCACATGTTTATTACCCTTCAGCTGAAGCAGTTCTGCTTGACAACTTCCCTGTTTACTCCCAGTTGTTCTATTTGAAATGTTTGCAGCTTGTTTTGACATCCCTTCCCTTCCTTCCCCCTGCTCCTCCACCCTAGCTTGGTACAGGTTACCTTGATCACCCCCTTTCATGATTTTGAAAATCTACTATGTCACATCAAAGTATTCTCTTTTCCATTGAGAATAAACATAACATGCACTCATTTCACCCACCTAGTAATTTAGGGCCCAGTAAGAGCCAAGATCTGGTTTCACTTGTTGTTGCCCTGTTCTTGCACCCTCTGAGGCAGTAATATCCTTGCTGTGCTATAGTGACTAATACAGAGCATCTGTTAAGGCTCCATCTCCAGAACGAACCGTTGATTTCTAGTTGTTGCTGTATCTCTGCTAACACAAGTTTGTATTCCATTTCTCTTTTTTTTGCCTTTTCTCTGATGTTCTGCCATATATTGATGGCTTTAATTATGTTTTTTCCACTACAACCCTTAAAAACCTTTACCTCTACAAAGTGTCATGTTGTTATGGTACTTAGCATATACAGCTTTGCGCGATTCCTTTCTCAGGGATTAATTTATTTTGTGCTTTTTTTGTTGAGCTGCATTTGCTGAGTGAACCAAATTCTTCTGCATTGACTGTGCTCAGCCTAGATTTATTTCCTAACATGAGAGCTAGAACACCATGTGAAGATATTAGTTTCAGTGTTTCTGTATTGACATCAGTGTATAAGTACAAACTCGGTACTGTGAACCAAAAGCAACTCTAAAGGCCGTTGTTCATCACTGCCATAATGTAAGAGCCCTAATCAAAGGTAGCGTAGGTCATGAGGATGTTGTTGTCTGGAAGATGCTGATACACAAAGTGTTTGGGGCAAGTGGGATGGGATAACCCTTGTAAATGCGACCCGTCCAGTCAGTACCCTTTTCCCAATATAAAGCTCCCACCCAATTTTATCTCTTGCTCCACAGCCACTGTTCCATCCTTTTACTTTGCAATCCATAACTTTCTGTTTGTCTCTATTAGTCATCTCTGACACTGGACCTTGTCAAAACTTTGTTTGAAAAATCTAACCTCAGTGTGCTATACAACATCTGTCATGTTTTTCTTATCTGCCACGGCAGCATTATCTTCAAAGACATCCAGCAGGTTAGTTAACCATGACCTCCTGTGTCTAAATGTATGCTGGCTGCCCTTAATCAAACTGTCTTTGCAGGTGTTCTCATGTCATATCCCTTAAAGGTTTCCTTTGCCAGATGTTAATCCTACTGCTCTATAATTTCCTGGTTTGGCTCTTGACCTCTTTCGGGGGTGGGGGAAAGAAGCCAGAGTGCCACTTTTAGCTTTAAAAATTTCTGCTAGACTCAGGGTGCTTTAGTATAGTATCTTCCTTACCCCCTCTTTTATCACTGGTCTTGCTCAGTCTCATTAATGGGGGCTGACTGTTAATGGGCACTTAGACCATATTCACCTTTCCAAACCAGTTGGTATCTCAGAGGCATGACAGTTTTTTGTTACTGAGAGGATACATTAGTGCTTTGCCAGAAAACCAAAGGCCAAAACTGATGTACTCAAAACGGAGTAATGTTGTAGCTGCCCTTATTTATTAAAGGAGAAAGAGCTTGAGGAAATGGCTCAGACCTCCTGCACTAAGATGCAGTGCCTTGGGTTTTCTTCAAAGAGATGTGTTGGTAGATGGCTCATTTCTTTGAATTGCAGTAGTTGTGATGATAGGAACAGTGTAGGAACAGTGTTGGTACCTTTTTTTTGGTCTTGGAGAAACAACCTGTAGTGTGGAGACTGTATTTCTTCTTGATAAAGAAGGTAAATTGTCCTGTATTTGATGAGTCTTCCCTCTTCTGTATTCCAGACTGGAGATTTTTTTCCTACTCCAGAAAGCCATGTAATTTCTTACTCCTCTCTTCTTATGTGCTAATGATCTATAGTCCATGAAAGGTATTTCTTTCACACTGGTTGAGTTTTAGGCTAGTGGCCTGTATGGAGAAACTGAACCAAACAATCAGCTGCATGGGTCTCCATTCCCCTTTTTCAGTGAGTCAAACATTTACATTTCTCAGCTTATCGCTGTGAGTGAGACATCAGCGCCAAGAAAGATAATTATTGTGAGTAGGTGTGGAGGGGCCTTGTTCTTCCTTGTGGCTTTACAGAAGCAGAGAATAGAAATGAAAGAATGAAGTGACAGATTGATTATCTCATATCGTAATAGGAAATACTGAAAATATCTCTTACAAAACGTGTAAGTAAAGACAAATGCCATTCTTCACTCCACTGATTCCCAAATTCATGGCTCTTTTTGAAATAGTAGATTAAAATGGTCCCATTTTAGCTCTATTAGAAACGGAGGCATACTCCTATGTTTCTGTGCTAACCGCTATATTCTTAAAGAGGCCATGATAATATTTAACTGAACCACTTCCCCTGGTTTTGAAATACCCAGAGCAAAAGAGTTGCATGCCTTTACAGGTCAGAGTGACTGGAATTACCTTTATGGCTTTTTAAATGCATTTTAATTAACCTCCATAACCTTAATGTTGTCATAATTAAGGGATATTTTTAAAATCTCAGATCAGCAGCGGACATACTGCCATCAAGTACAGATCTTCTCTGGATAAGGGGATTTGTTGAATCAAGGTCAAACAGCAGACTCTTTCTTTTTGGTCTGTGGGTCAGTATGATAAATGGGATTTAATCTTTGTCCACACAAGAGCAAAACCACACAGATAACTTTATGTATACAGGTGACAGGAGTTTTGCTGTTGATTTCACTGCATGAGCAGGGGCTGTTCGTAGCATTTAAAGAAAAGCGGGCACGTAAGGGTTTGAGTCACTGGTGCTGTAGGATGAACTTGGCCCTGAATAAACCAAGCCTTGCTTTCAATTCCCATTCACTGCTGCTGCAGTTAGAAAGCTGATGATATTTCTAAGAGTTTGGGAGGACTGTGCCTCCAGGTGAGGCTCTTCAAAGCCCAAAGGGCATCTGAAATACCTAGGAGGTTCCCAAATAACCATTAACATTTTGGTCCCTAATCTCTGGGAAGTAACTGCAGAGTTTTATGTGTTTCTCTCATAAAGCCTTTACAGGCTCTAAAGCCTTTTTTTCCCTCCAATTTTGCATTTCTTGCTTTCATATACTGATCTCCTTTAGAGATATGCCAAAAAAAAAAAAAAAAGAAAAAGGAGGCAGAAGCATGAATATGCAACTGAGAAAACTTTTTCAACAAATATTATTACCACAAACCTGCATACCAGTCTGGTTTCGTTGCCACAGCAGCAGCACTAGTGAGGTATGTTCTCAGGCTGTGAGACCATAAATCCAGTGCAAAACCTCTAGTTGTGTCCGGTAGGATCTTGTCCTGTTCTTCAATCTTCCCCTACCTGTGCTTCCTGTGTAGTTCTGGTTTGGATAGTGGAACATCTGAAGCATAATTTGTAGAGGAAATCACCTCCCTCTCCAGCCGCAAGCCAGAAATGCCTGATTTTATGTCTCCATCAGCTGAGAAGACATTTTCTCTTGTGAGTCAGGTTCATTCTGGTTGTTTAAGAGATATTAGTAAGTGTGGAGGCCTGAAAGTATCCAACTCATTCTTTTTAAAAATTAACAGAATATAAAATTATATTCAAAATTTGTTTGAAAACAACCCAGAAGAATTTGGATTTCCTCATCATTGTTAGGCAAATAACCGTATGAACTGGCTGCTTAGTTTTGTTAAAGGAACAAATGTGGAGTGAAATAACTGGCAAGACACAAATAATTGGTTTGGCCAGCGGCCTGATTTAGCTGGTTGGTCAGTTTGTCTGTCTTTGTTTCTTTCTCCAACAAAAATAAATGAGCTTCCTAGTTCATCTTTCATTTTCAGTAGAGCAAGTCTAGCCAGTCAGTTTTCTTCCTTGATTGATCAAAAGATCCAGAAACAGAAATGCAACCAAACCATGTGCAGCATTTGAAGGAAGGCTGTCAAATTATTTTTATTAAATTGATTAATTGCAGGAAATTCCAGTTTCTGACTGACATACTATACTACACTACAGATGCTCTTCAGAGAAAGGGATTGTTCTTTCAAGAAACCTACCATGTGTTGGGTTTCTTTGGGCCTTTTTCTACAATGTTGATCTTTGCATCTGTAGTCTTTTTGGTTTGTCTTTCTTTTAAAACAGGGGAAAATATAGATGAGTAGAAATTTTTGTTAACATAAGTCTCAGATTTCTTTGGCTCACAACTATTTTAATGTGATAAAATGCCAGTGGAGCGAACATAGTCTGTGCAGTCTTTTGCTGATGGGCATGCCATCTATGCTGGCAAGACTTGCACTGGAAACACGGAAGGCTAAGCATGACTAGCGATGACAAACCATGAACTTGGTGTGGACAAGAACATGCCACTCAGAAAATATATAGAATGAGCTGCGGAATAATGGAGAAAAACTTCCTTTCCCGGTCCCCCACATCTTCATTTGCTTTGATCTTGGGTAACTATTGAGGAGTCAATATATATGTGTTTTTTCTGGCTGGCTATATTTTATTAAAGCTACTGCTCAAAACAGTTTCTGATGGACAGTTTGTTTTTGCAAACAGAGCAGTGTAGCCTTCGCACTAAATACAAGACTGCCCTAGGTGGTTTGGTGGCTTAATTGTGTACTGCTCTTGCTCTCTCTCTCTTGCTCTCCCCATCCTCATCCCCTCTGTTTTCAAAGCACTGCAGATGAACTCTGCTTTTAATGAGACTCCCTCATTGCACGTTCCCTTGCCCACATCTGTAGCGGACAGCATTAATCTGAGATGAGCTTGGAGCAGGTAGCAACTGGACAGTGAGAGCTCAGTCTTTAATGGATGTGAGATCATTCTTTCAGCAGAAATGGTTCACCTCATTTCCGTGCACCCAAACAGCTAAAATTTCAGCATGATCTCAAACATTGTTTCCCCTGGGCAGCTTACAGATGGCTTATCTTCCCGTTTGCATTGGCTTTAATTCCCATACCTGTTTACTTCCACTGCATTGTATTGCTGTTTCACCTATGTATGCTTAATGTACCACATGGGTTTTATTTTCAAGCTGATCTCCTTTATGTCTTGGGCTTTACTATGGATTCAAATGGACACACCCAAACACATCCTTTTTTCTGCGTGCTTTCCTTTTCTCAGTAAATGCTTTATTTAAACACATGATGAGTATAGTCTTTTTAGTCACGTAGTTGTTCTTGCAACTTGTGCTGAAAGTCATCTACTACATATGATTTTGTGAGGAGTCTAAAAGTTTGTACTTTTTACTATGTTTGTTGTCATTACTGCCTTGGAGTACAGTTCAAGATTTGTGTGGTGGGATGTACATCTATGCATGTGAGATACTTGTATCACACGTGTTTATGATTACCTTGGAGTACATTCCTAGGTTTCTGCACCAGTGGAATAAATTGCATTTAGTTTGCAGTTCTGACCTTCTCACCTGCACTCTGCTCACTATAATCTTACTCTGCAGGAATTGCTTTGAACACCTCAATTCAATAAGGCTGTTTTTATACAACACACTATTTTCTAATAAAAATAACCTGCTATAAAAATACTTTTCTTTTTTCAACTCTGCCATCTTTTGCAGCTTTCACTAAGTCACAGCAAGGAATGAATATTATGCTGATCTAAAACTTAAGCACTACAGGCTTAGGACTGTATATATTAAGAACAGATTATCTCATGAATCAGCTAGGCTAGAACAGAAGATGTTTCACCACGGTCCTTGAAAGCTTTGTTTTACAACTGGCAGGAATAATGAAATGTTATCACACCTTAGAAATAAAAGAATTACGTGGCTCAAGATGGAAGATAGAAATGATTTAGCCTACTAGGGAAAAGGAAACTAAGGCAAAGCACAAGGCGAAGCGGGAGGCCAGATGAGCCAGGTTATCTCTCTGCCTTTCTCTTCCATTTGTTCCCTTCATTGCCACAAGGAGAATGGCAGAATTGCTGTTCAGGGCCCTGCTCAAACTGTCTCACTTCTGTGCACATCTCCATGTGAGGCACCTATGTCTTTTATTTTCTAGGACTTCGTGTTTTTCCTCCTAATTATCTGTTAGGGATCCAATCCGAGAAGTTTGAGTACAATTTAATTGCATCTAGTAAAAGATAACTTGTGCAATGGTTATTTCAGAAAACTTCTATTTTTAAGCTGAATATGAAAACATTTGGTTACAAGCTCAAGTTGGAATGGCATGTGCAGATATTGTCACTCAGACATTAGCAGGAAAACAGTGCATTGTGTCATTTGTCTATATACATGCTTCACTTTGAACACTTACCAGTTTTCTATACTTGAGCTAAGTGCTATGTTGAGCTCAATTAAAGTCATACAATGTATGATATTTTTAAATGGTTATCGCTGGCATGCACAGCAGATGTTTTGGGAACATGTTTTCAAGCAGACATAGCAGCTGATGGTGACTGTTTTGGCTCAATAAAATAGTAAGCACTGGACAGGAGGTCTCTCATCCTCCCTCCTCCTCCCATATTTAGTTTGGTGGTGCAGAAACTCAACAGTAAAGTCACAAGTTAAATCACCTGTGTGTCAAGAGGCAGTCTTCTAGTTTTGTTTGATGTGCCCAAAAGGGTAAGACAATTTGTTTCCAAAATGCAGGGGGAGGTGTTAGAGCGTGGCTTTGCTTGCTGCAGTGCTGGAGAACCGTGGGACGTGCCCTGAGCAGACCCAGCAAGGAAGGAGGCAAAGCTAAGAAGGCACCATGTGTTTGTTTACACCCAGTCTAGGTGAATTTGGATCCTCCTAACTTGTGGGCCAGCTCTGCTGTAAGATCTGAAATGTGATTTGACTAAGAGTAAGTCTGATTACTCTGACTTCGTAATTAAGTCAGACTCAGTCAGTCTGCCTCTAAGAGTAACTGCATCAAAAACACAGCAACCGGTCCGTGCGCAGGGCTGGTTCCAGGGGACTGATGTGGCTCTGCTGGTTCACGTTTGTTCCAAAACCAGCACTGAGGTAACTTTGTACTGGCAGGCTTTATGTGGGATCGAGTGTCATTCGTCCTCCCACAGCTGGCGTGAGGCCAGCATAAACTCCATATCATGTGTTCTAGCTAATTCATCTTAAATGTGATTATGTGCCCTGGGCTGATCCAGAGCAAATGTGTACTGAGAGCAAACAGCCAGGATTAATGATCGTGGAGGCGCAACCTGAATTCAGCCGTGGAAGAGAAAGCTGTGATATAGTCTGGTTGCTCTGACGGAACTGCTTGGCACTTCCCTCCTCGGGGAGCAGAGCCAGGAGCGGGAAAGGACCAAGTCACCCACGGGAAAGGTTTTTCATGGTGGTGGTGTCATTTTGCTCCTCTCTGAAGGTGCCTGTGTTTATTCTCCTCCTTTGAACTATGTAACTGCACACATGGATTGACATGGGAGTTAGGAGATCCCTCTGCAAAATACCACCTTCTGTTTTGCTGTAGTCTCTCCAGATCTGATGACGAAGTTGGACCTTTCCATTGCTATGATAGACCTGAGGCTTTCTTAAATTCTTAATTTAAGAGCCTCTTGTTGAACAAAGCTGCTACAAGTTTCTCTCTTTCCTTGACTTGAGGTCAGGGCTGCTGGATATGCTCCCAGCACATCTCCACACTGGAACGCAGAGGTTTCTTCCTGAACCTCCCGCCCACCAACCTGTGGTGATCGCTATCTGAAAGTCCCAGCAGCACTGCTCTCTGCTGCCCGGCCGTGTGGTTCACGTCTGTCACGGGCGCTAGTGATGGATACGCATTTGGGCGGGAGACCTGTCAGGATGCGGCTTTTCCTGGCAGGTCACTGCCAGGAGGGCAGGAGGAGGAGGACTTGTAGGTCTGATCCCCGTAACCTGGGGGACCTTCTGCCTGCAGAGCCATTGCAAGGCGTGGAAGTTAACATCAAGTGTTCCCTGGGGGAAAGGAGAAGCTCTGTTTTTTTGCTAGCATTGCAAGGACTACAGCAATAGAGAGCATACAGCGATGATCTCCTATCACCTTACAATCCACATAAAACTGCCCAAATGTCAACCTCATAAACTGAAGCTGAAGAGAGGCCAAGGTTGCTTGAGCTCAGTGTGGAAAGCTGGAGGTAGTTTTGCAGTGAGGCCTGCACAAAGGTACCTATTTTGGAAACATGGGGCTGTACTTCACCATCCCACTTCTCCACCAGCCTGACCCTCATGCCAAAAGCCCTTGATCGCCTTTAGCTCCTTCTGCTCTCATGTCCCAAACCATCTGCAGTAGAAGCTTTGGCCAGGCTCCCATCTCCCACCCATAACTTAGCTATCTCCCTAAACCCTACCCCTTTTCTTCCACAGCAGTGCTTCTTTCATCTCCCTCTCTATAGCCATGTTGCCATCCACTTTGAATGGCTCCCTCTGTTTTCCCTCTGCTCAAGCCCCCTTATCCCCTTACTGGTTTAATTCTGTGTGCATGCTTCTCTTCCACACGGTCCTCTGACTCATTTGCTCCACCGGCACTGCTAACCTTGCCTGCAGATTTTTCATTTTTTTACCAAGCATACTTCAGATGTGAAATCTGCAGTTGATCTGTAAGTAAAGTCTTTTCCTGGCCCTGAAGACACTCCTTAACCCTGTTTTCTACATAGAATTACACAGCTGAGAGGCACTAGATGAGAGGAGTCAGCACTTCGTAATAATATTTCAGATATACAAATTGGGAGCATTTGCTTGCATCTTTCTTACCATACCTTTGCATATTACTTTGGCAGACAGCGGTGAAATACTTAGATCACAAACTCCCCCAGGCAGAGAGCAGGTCCTCCTATCTGCTTTTTACCTGGCACTGGTACTGTTATCGCATGAGCTTCTCATGATGGTAATTGGACCTGAAAATGGAGGGATTTTTCCCCCATATAAAGTTTGTGAGGTTTTGATGAAGTATTTTCCCTAACACCTAAATATATTGCTTCTGAAACACTGCCAGGGCACTGTGTGAGTTTTATAGTTAATAGATGCTTCAGGCTTCCACTCTTCTCTTCAGCCTGGTCAAACCAATGGCTCCCCTGTGGTAAAGGGACACAGCCCATCCCAGACAGACACCTAATGTGGGGTCCTGAGGGACGCAGGACATGACCCCGAGGCGAGAGCATGAGCAACACATGGAAATAGTTCCCCAGGTTCAGTGCAGCAGCATTTAACACCTGTACTCTATGGGATTTAGTGCACTGACATTTTTCAATAGAAAACGGGAGTTTAGTAGAAAGTATTCCTTAAGCAGAAATCCAGTTTTCTGCATAGTTGTTTTCCAGAGGAAAGACTTCTTTCTATCAGTTCTCATAATAACAATAGCTGAACCCTGAGCTGCTGCTGTATTTTAAACCTCCAGGATCTTTGGAGCCATGTTGAAGGCTGTACATAGCTGTACAGTGTTGAAGGCTCTACATCTCTTACTGTACACAGTGGGATGCAAAACTATCTTTGGAGAAAATGAAGAGGGTCAGAGTATCCCTGTAATTAGCAACAAAATCAAAGGAGGTTTGGAAATTCATTCCATCATCATATTTCAAACCCATTTTTAAAGTGACCTGGGAAACACCATCTTGCAGTGTTGGAGGCTGCTGGCACAAACCACCTCTCATTCATATCTCAGGCGCTGAAGGATGAGAGACAGTTTCGTTTCTGCAAAATTATATTCAAAAAACACTGAAAATATCTGTGTGTGCAACAGCCAGTGGGCAAATTTAAAGTGGTGGATTGCTCTTCAGTATTAATCATGTTAATTTATGGCTAGATGTGACTCATTTGATTACTTATGAAAATCAAAGCCAAGTGATTTTCTTTACCATATGTAGGAAGAGGGCAAGTGTGTGTGTGTATGTGCCTGTGTGTGCGTGCATTATCAAAAGAGGGAGTTACCTCACCGATCACACTCCTTTGCTGCCTTTCATCCTTGCAACCCATGAAACAAGAAATAATGCAAAATCAGTTTTCAGTGCTTTTAATTTTTTTTTTTTTTCTTTATTAAGGACTGTCTGTCCCACCAGTTTGTTACCGAAAATCATAACCAAGAAATCTCTCCAAACCAATTTCACTTATTTTTGACCTTGTGTTTTGAGATGTTCTGTGGCAAGTTTGCTTCATTTTTTCCTGGGGATTTCTCAACTCAAGATGTCTGACAGACCTACAGGAGGTTTCACATTCAGCATTTTGATCGTTTCCCATGTTCTGTTCTTTATTTTTGGAAATTATCACAAGAATAGCTTGAACCAGTTTGACCTGTTTGTACATCTCATCACACAATGGGGCTCTAATTGAGGCATCTCACATTACTGAGCTGATGCCATTATTATTTAAAAGCAAGTAGGTACCTATTAGGAATATTTATTCCCTGTCTTCTATCAAGAAAGCAATTTTCTAAAGAGAGTCGTGTTTTTGTCTTATTTAGGGTATTGATTACCTACTGCTTTGAAATAAAAGGAGATTTATGTGCTCTGCTGCTAGATAATATGTGAAAGACTGTTATGGTAAGATTGAGCCCCTAGGCTGGGAGCCAAGAAGAGAGGATGTTTCTCAGCTTGGCTCTACCTTTCTCATATGATTCATTGGATGCTATTTAAATCTCTTTGTACCTCTGTTCAGTTCTCGATTTCACAAGAAAGTTGTAATCGTTGTAATTGTCGTGATGCTGAGCTCCCTGGCTCATGGGCCCTGCAGGAACGCTTGCCATGATATGGAGACAATGTGCAGACACCTCTTCTTCTCTGCCCCAGATATTCAGAAGTCATGCCCAAGTCACCTGATATTTGTTTAACTTTTTTTAACTATTAATTGTTTTTTAAACCTTGAAACATTTTGAAGTGTTTCAAGTCTTTTTTATTAATCTGCAATGAGATTAGCTAGACAAATTCTTAGTTTTAAATCAAAACAGGGGCTCTTGCAATCAGGTGATGCCAAGACCTGAGGCTTTCAGCAGAGGAGCAGATACCATAGCTAAAGAAAGAAGGTTGATGTACGCTAATATGCAGTTCTGCAGATGTTACTCTTCCCAGGAAAAGAAACGTGGAGCTGCAGGAGGAGCGGTGAAGGAATCTGCATGTTTCATAGCGGCAGTAGTAGTTTCCTAAAGCTCCCCTCAAGAGGAAAAAGGACTTCTGATAAATGGAGACATTGGGAGAATCTGTCGGCAGAAAAAAAAAAAAAAAAAGAAAAAAGTGCAGTTTAAAAAAAAGGTGGAGGAGTGAATCTTCATGCTTTCAGACAGATGCAGAGTTAAGGGCTTGAAAGGATGCTGAAGAATTTAAAATTCCTATCAGTGTGTCAGTAGGTGTGTTTTGCACTGCTTATTGAGTAAATCTGAATGAAGCACTGGGTAACATATTCCTGGTAGTAGTATTTGCAGGGATGGAGGTAAAGGAGCACTGGCTCCCAAGCTGTTCTTGAAGTAGTAAGACCATACTTTGTGTTGGTGTGAGCAACCCCGAGTGCAGTCTGTGCATTCTCCACACCCTCAGAAATACCTACTCAGTGCTGCTTACAGATCGCCTATACTGAAAAGACTGCTTCCCCAGCCAGTGGCATGTGCAGTTGAGGTGTGGTCCTACCTATTTTTTGTTGTTTGTTGTACACGTCGGCTTTGACACAGTGGAAGATGGGAGCAGAGCTTGTAAGAACAGCATAATTAACAGATTGGCCTCAAAGCAGAGGATGACGAATATAATGGAGCTGCAAGGGGGGGCATAAGAAACACAGAGGGGCGGATTTTCTGCTGCTGAATGTTTTCATAGCCCCACTGACCTCAGCAGATCGTTGCCACCCAGCGGGGAGCTGGCATGAGCTTTTCGGGCACCACAGCACAAGGACAGGGCCCCATCCGACATGCTCCCCACCGCCCATAAGCAACCTGGCTGGCAGCACGCTCCTGCTTCTTGGGGCAAAAAGGTGAAAACTTCAAAAGCTGAAAGCTTCCATGAGAGACCTTTTCTCCAGGTTGCTCCAAATTTCACGTTTCCCCTGTGCGCAGCGAGACACCCTGCCCAAATTGCCAGTGCTGGCACGCGAGGAGTGGGCTGCCGCCGCGGGAGCAACCTGCTGAGCATCCGCCCCACAGCCAGCGCCTGCAAACTTGAAGCTGCCATGCACTAAAAACCCCGTTTGCATTATAAAGCCCACAGGGAGGCAGAGCCCTGGCAGGAGAGCATCCCGGCTTGTGGCAGCACCCACAGGGCCTTTTTCCTATTTCCCTTCCGAAAATTAGTTTTAGGAAATTTGAGTGGTTGGGTTTTTTTTCCTCTCTTTGCCCGAACAAGCGTCGCAGTGAGGCAGTGATGGAGTGGGAGGTGGTGCAGTAACCCCGACCTTGGTGCTTGCCAGCGGTTCACTGCTGCAAACTTGTGCCTGGCATCTGCTGTGTGTTGCATTTTCACTAGGGAAATCACCTATGGGGGATTATTGGGTCTACGCAAACCCAGTTGGGGGTCTGGGAGTGATGTGTATTTAAAATGAGATAAATGAGGGCGTCGCTTGAGTTCAGCCTTTTCCAGAGTTCTCAGAGATTAATGATTTATTTCAAATTCCTGACATAGTTCTCGGTCTCAGATTCTGGCTGCATCTTCTAATCCTTCTGGCTATAGGAAAATCTGGAAAATAGGAATCCTAAAGTTTCAAAAGGCGGAACATAAATTAAGATCTCCTCAAGACAATTTTCCAAACTTTGGGGTTTTTTTAAATTGAGATTTTAAAATTACTCCCATTCCTGCTTGAAGTGTAAGTCATAGTTTTTGGATTGCCTGGGGCAGACAACGCTGCAGAGTCTATGTGTTTTGGAATTTCCAATCATTTGCTCTGTGTATGCATGTTTGTATTAATTGGATTTTATTCTGAGTGTATTGATACTGCACTATATTTATGGAAAATGAATCTAACAAACACTAATCCTCAGAATACGCCAAAAGAGAAAAGAGTGGTACATTATATGCAACTGCTAAGACAGATTTAAACGATTTGCCCCCAAAGTGGTAGTAGAGATGGGACTTGAACTGTTAGTATTATTATTCTTCAAAACCTCTTTCCAGTTGGGATTTATCTTTCTCCTCCATGCCGCTTATTATGATCTGAAACTACCATTTGTTTCAATTTCCTTCCTTTTCCTGTATTTATACATCTCCTTTTGAAAGAGCTGTCATAATCTGTTGCGTGAAAACTCAATTTCGCCTAATAATGCTTAGATGCGATTGTTCTCACAAGTTTTGTAATGGGTTTCTCCAAACTCCAGGGTAATTCTTGGATGGGCTGATCAGGTTTCACATTTGCTTTTCTACTCAGTCCATGCATACACCAGTTTTTTAAATATATTTTGCAAGCTCTAAGTGGCCCCTGGCCTGCAACGGTGTGTCGCCGTGTTTGCACTCCATGGAGCTACAATTTCTGCAATTCATGTCACGGCAATGTTTTCTGATTCATAACAAGCAGTTGCTGCTTTATTGGGAATATCTTGGGAGGGGATGAGATGGGGAAGGCTAGAAAGGCTTTAGCTTTACAGCTCTATCATTTCCTAAAATTCCCGACTTAGCAACTAGGGAAGTTGGGAGAAGAAAGCAGCTCCCGTGCAATGGAAGTATTTCTTCTGCCGCGATTGCGGCAGCTCGTGTGAGTTTGTAATTCCTCGAGTCTTGTCTCACACTAAGTCACAAAAAGAAACTGTCTGAGGACAAAAAAAGCTCTTTTTTTTTTCTTTTTAAATATAATTTGAATTGTATTTTTGCTTAAAGGACATTTGCCCTTTTTGCATCCAGCACATTCATTACATGTTTCCACAGAGCAATTCTGTCCCTTTAGTCAGGATGACCTTTATTTTATATTTAAATACAACAGCAAAACAAGGAGAAAAAAGAAGTAATGTGAATTCTTCTTCAGAGCTCCTTCACTGGCTCACTGTCTGCACATGAATGCAAAATGGCAGCTGCCACTGCAGCACAGTCGAGAGTTCCCATTTAAAAATGCAGTGCTTACAAAAGAAGCCCTAACAGCCGTAAGCTACAAAACCTAACATCTGATAAATGGAAAAGGACAAAATCAGGTCATGGAGGCAGTGCGTATCTTTTGCCCTTGTATCACATCTTTCATCCCTGGATCTAGAGTCACCGTACAGGCATCATCCTACCTCCCGAGTGAAATCATAGAATCATAGAATGGTTCGGGTTGGAAGGGACATTTAAAGGTCATCTAGTCCAACACCCCTGCAATGAGCATGGACATAGAAATGGAAAGGGGCAGAGAGGATCGTGGATCCCGGTGAGATGGGGCAGCTATGTGTTTGTATACGGCACCATTTTTAAGAGGGGAGGTAAAGAATTTCAGGCCTGGCTGAAGCTGCAAGTGGCAGTTCTTTAGGCACAGGTAATTAACTGAACTGGAATTAATGCTCCTGTGTGCTACAAAAAGCGCCTTAGGATTTTAATCAAGGCTATTAGTCAGCATATTGGTAAAGCGACGCTGAATTCTGCAGCCCCCCTTATGCGGCAGTCTCAGCTGATTACGAATTCACCGAGAGCCTTCATTTTTCTTCAACTGCACCTCCAAAAGCACTGTGCAGTAGAAACATTTTGCCAGTTCCCAGCACCCTCGAGGAGTGCCCCTGCTAATGGGGGTCTCTGCCTGGGGGGAGGATGCGGAGGGGCTCCTTCCAGAGCGGGGTGCGGGAGCTGCCTGGGCTGGCTCAGCCCTGCCTGCTCCGGTCCCCTGGATGGGGAGCTCCAGGCGAGCAGCGGGGTCAGGCGGGGAGATGGGCTTTTCATCTTCCAGCTGATTTATGTAGTGCAGAAAGGTAAAGTGTGTTTGCGCTTACACAGTGCCACTTTACAAAGAGCCCTCATGAGCAAGTTCCCGGTTGCCCAAAAACAGACTGGAAGGAGAGCATCCCTACCACCAGCAAAAGCAAATGGTTGCCTTCCCCGCTGGTTCCACTCGCTACACATTTCAGAGGACCTCTGGCCTGTTCCCGCATGACTTCTGTCAGTGAAGTCCCAGCACTGTAACCCGGGAGTTATGGTTTTAGGCATATTTTGCATTTCTAAGTTAGTGCCAGTGGTTGGCAGTTTCCGATTTTGGCTATTTTACCGTTCAGCCTGAATTTAAGGTATTGTCCAAAATCAAATTCGAACACATGGACATGCATGCAGGCATGAATGCAAATGTGTGTATGTGTGCATATGCAAGGTGAATTTTGCACCAATTTTCCATCGTGTATCCGAGCCGTTGGCGCACATGAGCTCTTTGATTTTTATTGATAGGCAGAGCAGGGCTCTGCTGGTTGGGGTCAGGAAAGTCTGTACCTGCCAAAGGAGACTGCCCAATTCAAAATGGAAGTAGAGATCAACCCATAGGTTTATTTTTTGGGCTTAGCAGATTTTCTGAAGAACAAACTATGGTGATGCCAATTACCTTTGCACCTTTTATGTGCTCCTTTACTAAAAGAAGAGCCTCATCTGTGTGACAGGGTAGGACAGCACCCACAGGCTTTCCTGCCAGCCAAAGACTGGTATCAATGCTGGGAAGTCAGGAAACTGTCCTAGACTGAGTATCATTAAAAGCTTTTAGAGGAAAGTCAGTTAATTCCTTTTGTCTCTGAAACTCCCATTAATCTCTGCTCAGATTCTCTCCATTCCTGCTGCCACACCTGGGTTTTAAAAGCAGAACACCCTTGGTCTCCATTAAGCATAAAGGAAGCAACATGAAAGAGAAGCTGTAATTGCTTTCCTAAGAGTGTCTCTTCTCCCCCACCCCCTTTTCCTGCTGTTTGGTCACCTTTGTTTTTTCCCTCTTTACCTGAGGTTTGATGTCTTTGCTCATCATTTTAACTGTCAACAGTACACAGCAAGCTTTATGGAGCAGGGACCTTGGGCCTGGTTTTGATCTCATTTGCACAGATGTAAAGGGAGTTAATCGAAGTTTCTGGTAGTGCAATTGATAGCAGAATCGAACCCTCCTCTGAGATATCAGGAACATGCCATCCACCCCTGGCATGGCATAAGCATTTGTCATTTTCATAGCTACTCCTCAGAGAGAGCCTGGTGCATTTGTGAGTTAACTGCAAACCTTTGTGTATGTGTGTGTTTGTCCGTCTTTCTCTCTCTTTTTATTCCTGTCTACTCTGTGGCATTTGATTTAGGATTAACTATCATTTACTTTCACTATGTTGCAAACTAATTACCAGAAAATTAATTTTTCTAATTCTCTTTCTTTCTTCCTTCTTTTTTTTTTTCCCCTTTTCCCCCTAGTCCTTTATCAAGGATGAAGTTTACTGCGGTGACTTTCCTTGCAGAGGTCACCTTGAACTGCTAGAGGAGCATATAGGGGTCTTAAATGCACCCTATCAGGGCAACTGAATATTAGCTCCAGGGTATTTTCGGCTGGTATGAAGCCAGTCCAGCTTGGTGCCAGTTCCCCTTGGCTCTCCCGGGTGCAGGAAGCATGTCAAGGCGAGCGGTAGTGCATTCCAGCAGCTGAAGAGCGCTGTGCTTGGATCTGCCTTGACAACGTAATGGCTCCTGAGAAACCATTGCGAGTCAGCACTCATTAACAGCCCCTGGTTTGCTCTGGTTTCTGCCAGCAATGAGTTCAGTCCTGGGTTTGGTGAAATCAGTGCAGTGGCTTAGAGATGAGCTGGGTATGAGAAGAGAGGCTGCAGAGTGAAGGAGACACTGCAATGTTTAATTATGGGTGGGTCTAACTCATTTCTGCTGTAACTCTTTGGTAGCCAATACAATTATACCACAAATGAATGCTGTTTTAAATTGGAGGTGCCTGGAGAGGAAGATCAAAGGCTAATACAAGGAAATAATTTCTTGTGACTGATTTTGGGGAGGCAGTGTTCCTTTCAGTTTTCTTAAAGGCTATTTACAAATGGCAGAAAGGGAAAAAAATAATGTTAAAATTCCTGCTGCTTTTTGCATTTGGAACATCAATTTGAATGTGAAGAAACGGGACTAGTTCTAGTTCTTGACCTATACTTGCAGTGCTTAATTCTCGGTGGTGACTATGATGGATGCAAACGCACTGGAGCTAGCATTAAATCACGGCTAACTGTGTAGCTGCATCAGCAGAGCTAACTGCTTGAATATTTACCCACCTTGTCAGGCAGGCTCTGCTGCATATGCTGAGCTCCGTGCTTTCATTCTCTACTGCTAGCAAGCATCCAAGCCACTGAGCTTAAGATCCCTACGTGCCTGTGGCCACTTGAACTGTTTTTCCTGCTATGATAGAAGCTGCACTCACAGGTACAGACCCTAACACCATTGTTTGCAGCCTATTCAAGATGACCCCCGCAGGTATGCTGCTGAGGGAGCTGATTTTGCCCTTCCTACTGCCCTGGCCACGCATTCCTGCCCCTGTGCTGTAATTAATTTTTGCTGGATTAGTTTCAGTCTGGATTAGTTCCCGTGGTTTGGCTCAACGCAGAGCTGAGCAAATGCTTGTGCCAGAACAAGGCAGAGCAAAGGCGGGGATGGAGAGGGACAAAACAGTGTCTTTGAGAAGTTAGGGCAGAGAAAAACAACTGTGACTTTGTGGCCTTTTGCTCTCCCTTGCTTCTCCTTGTTTGATGAAGAGATATTGCTATTGGGTCTCCTTGTTTACTTTTAATCTCCTTCCTCAGGCTGATTATAGAAGTGAAGGAATGGTGATAGGTATCATACCTATAGGCCAAGTCATTTCTGGATGAGCCTGGCTGCTTTTAGTCCCTGCATTTTGCTTCCAGGGCTTCATGTAATTCTCTAGTGAACAGTTTTCCCAGTGTGCCTGGTGAGTTTGGCCAAGTGCGTTCCCAGTAGTCCTCATGTACCTGTCACCTGTCAGTGCTGTGTGTCCCCTCATCACCCCAGCCGACCCCCAGCGCCCAGCCTCCAGCCGGGGACTAGCACTGAGCCGCACAGGAGCCGAATAACGTCTTGGTGGTGACCTGCGAGTCTCTGAGTGAGTGGCCCTGCTTTGCATTTATTTCTCAGCAGCGCTATTGCCTTTAAATACACACGCTGCCAGGTGCTCTTGCCTTTGGAAGGCAGGCAGGCAGGTGGCTCAGCACGCCCACTGTGCAGGTTCAGGTGATGGAGAGCTTTGTCTGGGGACTCCCGGGAGAGCTCCGTGCCTGTTTCCTCCTCTGCAGCACAAACCGAGGACGGGTTGTATTTTTCTGAGCACATCAGGTCTTCTAGCACAGCGTGATGTTCTGCATACTGTCAACTACTTTGGGCTGCTTGTCAAGGAGGGGTGCGATGTAAGCTGAAATGCTGCTCTAATTTTTGCATTATCATTCCTGTTGCAAATGTCATTATTTAATTAGGCTGTGCAGTACTTCCAGAGGAAATATTTTGAAGGGAAGGCACGGGTGTTCCTGCATCTCGATGCCTTTATTACATCTGGGCTAGCTGAACACAACATGCAATAAAAAAGCAGAATCAGTGGCTTGGGTCCAACAAAAGAAATGGCTTCAGCAACTTCAGCCTGGCTCCATATTTGGCCATGGTGTGTTGTTCCTCTCACTGCAGCCGTAGCCATAAAAGGGTAGCTGACCAGTTGGTTTCCAAGAAAAAGTGTGACCACCTTTCCTACAACATATAGACTAATCCCTGCAGGATCCTTATGAAAACAAGTTTAGTAAGTGAGTAAGTGAGTAAGCGAGCGAGGCCTTTGCAGCACTGCACAGATAGCTGCTGCTTTTCCTCTTTTTTTTCATAATGGGGCTTTTGGCAGTATCGAGGAAAAGAGATTTAGTTCCATGTTATCCTTAAAAAATAAGTCATACTTGACTCCTCCTTTTTTCCAGAGGAAAGTCCCAACCACTTATCAGATTGCTGGGGTGTTGTAGAAAGGGTTGTCAAATAAATCCCCACATTTTCCCTCTGTTGCTAGTTCATGCACTAACTACTTTCATTTTTTGTCTGGTGGCCTTTTGTATCTATCAGCAACTTCCTTTTCCAGAGCCCCAAAACTGCTCAAGTCTTGCTCTGGTGTTGCAGATAGGGAAGCCCAGAATGCTTTGCTATGTTGGCTTTGCAGTAAGGATTTATTTATTTTACCTTTCCAAAGGTGACTCTAAACTCACTGTTATTTAAATAATAGTGTCTGTAGCTGCCGCCTGTTGCTTTTTTTATTGCCAAAGTATTTTTCTTGTACTAAAAGGGCCTGTGCTTGTTGGTAACAAGTATATGAAGTGCTCTGGCATGCGAAGTACCTCCTGGAGGAAGGACTAGGCTGTTCATATTGTACTGTATTAAAATGATTTTTTTGTAAGTTTATCACATTGGGTAGACCAGGAAGAGGTTATAATAACCAGAGGCCTGTTGTTGCAGTTTTATGCGAGTAATATGTAATATTTACGTAAATAAGATTTAATAATGATGCTTGTATTTGGCTGAATCCTGCCACTCTTGCTCAGGTTATTTGGGCTATTCACCTGGAGGACAGCTGGTTGCTTTCAGTGGAGCTGTTGCATTCGCTACCGTTGCCAAGACTGATTACTCAAACAGGTCTTTGCAGACTTGGACCTGACGCTGATCTGACCTGACTTGTAACGCTTCCCCGCAGAGCCTGGACAAAGAAGGAGGTCGCCCTGGGCTCCATTGTTGGACTCCCTCTCACACCACCACTGGGACAGAGGTAGAGATTCAGGTCTCTGGTGGACTCCTATGAAATACCTCCAATAGGCTGTTAAAATTGAATGGGTTGAATCTGTCCCTCATTTCTGAGTTTCCAAAAAATAAGTGTATGCAGCTGCTCTTTTAGAAATTTACTTGCATAGATGGAGAAAGAATTTTCTAAGGCTTGCAAGATGTTACTTGTTCACAGCCACCTATATAAAAACGTCATAAATTTCTAGTTCTCTAACGCTACATTTCTCCAAAATAGTAAAGTAATAACCAGCTGTACTTTCTGGAAGGATTATCTGTATCTCATAGTTTTTTACTGAATCTCATCCCACCGTCATAGATGAGGGTTTTTTCTTTCAAAGGTGCCTCTGCTTGAGGATAAAGTCCTTATATGAAGAAATTCCCCAGCATAAGTAGCAATTCTTTTTATAGAAATAAAAAGAGGAAATCCCACTGAACAGACTTTTTTTCTTTTTTTTGTTTTTGCTAGGTAGCCAAACAGTAAATATAAGGAGACATTAAGGGGGATCTAGAAGGTTGATATGAGACCTCACACCCTCTCACATGTATGTACCTTTGCAGATTTTCCAAATCTCTTTGTCCATTCTGGAGCATCATGCCTGAGTAGAGTTAAGGTTGTTTTTTTGTTTGCCTTTGGCTTTCTTTTCTCCTGTGTTGTAACGCAATTAATTTAACAGTCTGCTTAAGAACTTAATTTGATCCCTTCTCTCTTCCCCAGTTAGTTGTCAACGTTTTAGAGAGTCCTGGAGGAATCCACCCACCTCCACGGTAGTCAGAGCAGATACAGAGCAGGATGTCTGCTGCTCTGCAGGGTCACGGGTCCCTGGGGCCCACAGCACTTGACACTTAGGTAGCTTGCGGGGGGGGTCCTCCAACTTGCAAATGCTCAACAAAAGGAAAAGCAAAAGGCATTGCTTGGCAAGAGGGTGAGAGGAGGCAACAGCTGTTCTTCCAATGCATGATACGGCCAAAGCCCGGTGGGCGCTGTAAAACAACAGGGTACTGGTGGATTGTGCTCTGCTGGCTGGGGAAGGGAGAAGAGAGTCATCCAAAAGCAGAGCAAGCAAGAGCGTTCAAAGTCACAGCAAGAGAGGGGAATGGAAACTGGGGGCGGGAAGAGCTACCCAGAGACTCAAGGTACAGGAGTGTACCCACAGACAGGCTGCATTTTTTCAGGCTGAAATACTGAAGAGCTGCGTGGCGAGAGCCTGTGTTTTTCCTCCCCCACTGCTCATCCCCTTATCAGCAGTGATGTGCACATTTGAGAACTACATTAGTCTGGAAAGCTGTGACTCTGGCATCTTCGGCACACACATGCTTATGTGCCAGTGAAAACCTTCTTCTCAAATGTGTAGTAATTGGAGTGATTTCCGCAATGGTCTTGGTAAACACAGGCTGGAGAAGGTCATGGAAAGGACAACATCGCAAGCTCTGGTTGAGACTTTACTTCTATTTCTGTATGTAAGGAAAGACTTCTCCCCTCCCTCCTGCTTGCGTCTCCAGCCCCTCCTCCCCTTCCTCAGCATCACCCTTTGCCAATGTCTAACACTCTTGGGGGATATAGATGTTAATGTAATGACTTGGTTTTGTTTGTCCTGGCAGCCAGTAAGGAATGCCACGTTTGGTGGCACGTATTTCAGAGGCATTTAATAATCTTCAGTGTCTCGTGTTTTCAAGCAGAGTAACTATGAAATGCAATGACATTGCATTGTATATTCCCCCGTAAGACAGGGGGAAGTGATTGTCCCCCTGTACTCGACACTGGTGAGGGTGCATCTCGAATACTGTGTTCAGTTTTGGGCCCCTCACTACAATAAAGACATTGAGGTGCTGGAGTGTGTCCAGAGAAGGGTGACAAAGCTGGTGAGGGGTCTGGAGCACAAGTCTTATGAGGAGCAGCTGAGGGAATTGGGGTTGTTCATCCTGCAGAAGAGGAGGCTGAGGGGAGACCTTATTGCTCTCTACAACTACCTGAAAGGAGCTTGTAGAGAGGTGGATGCTGGTCTCTTCTCCCAAGTGACAAGTGATAGGACAAGTGAAAATGGCCTCAAGTTGCGCCAGGGGAAGTTTACACTGGATATTAGGAAAAATTTCTTCACTGGAAGGGTTGTCAGACATTGGAACAGGCTGCCCAGGGTGGTGGTTGAGTCACCATCCCTGGAGGTTTTTAAAAGACGTGTGGATGAGGTGCTTAGGAACATGGTTTAGTGGTGGACTTAGCAGGGTTAGGTTTATGGTTGGACTTGATGATCTTAAAGGTCTTTTCCAACCTAAATGATTCTATGATTCTATGACAGCCTCTGTCCAATGCAATGCCTGCGCTGCTGGACCCAGGAGAGTTTCCCAGCATCTGTGCCTGGGTGCGTGCCACAGCTGTGTCCACACTCCACATTGGGGCACGACCAGAGCATGCACCATCCTTTTCCGTTCTCTGCTGCTCAAAGGAGGCAGAGCACAGAGTCTGGCTGGGAGCCATATATCGCTCCAGCAGATCTCATGCATGTCCCCTGAGACTTGCTGGGGCATGCCTTACTAGGCAGCCCTAATACAACCGCTATGGCACATAGGGAAGGTGACAGAGAGTGGATTTGTAGCACTATACCCAAGGGAATAGGGCCCAACTATGAGCTTCACGTTGGGGTGCAGGGATAAAGGTGAGAGGAGAAATAAGGGATGGTCCCATGAATTGTTGTTTATATCCACAAGACAGTACAGGATCTGGGAGCAGTGTGCCCCAGCTCGAGTGAGTAAGTAGTTTGGCTGTCGGATGAAGAGCTGGGTGAGATGCCAGCACACTGGTTATAACTGATGAAGGTAGGAACTGAGTGTTTGGAATGAGGTAGGGCAAAATCCCACAGTTAGATAAAAATGCTGTGCAACAGAGCAGCGTAAATCATAATTGTTAAGAAAAGCCCTGTAGGTAAAGGATGTGGGCACAGGAAAAATGCTGTAGCAGCTAAAAAACACCGTAAGGAACAACGACTCAGTAAGCCATGCAGAATGAATGCTGGGCATGACCAGCCAGCTGAATCTCAGGTATGATTAGTTAGGAAGATGAGTGAGGTTTTGGAGAGGGACATATGTACTGTGCTAACCTTATCTGCTGAGAGCATCTCTTAAATGAAATAGGTGGAAAAGAAAGACTTGCGAAATTATTTTATTCAGGGGAAAGGTTGGAGAAAAAAAAATATATCACCCTGTCCGTAATGTTGGTTTTTTATTGTGGGGTCTGAACTCTTGTTAGGGTTTATGGTACCAGTAATATAATACCACTATCACATAAAAGGTTTTGAGTGCTAAGACACTTATTCCTTATAAAAAGACAATATTGAACACATAGGCTGTGTTTCTGCCACCATAGCCAGGCAATCTCTCAGAAGTGTGTGCACGGTTTCTGTGCATGTCCATATTATTATTTTCTGGTACAAATGGTTCTGCATGCATAACCATATACAAATGTAGTATGATTAATTATTCAGACACCACGACCAAGTGCTGAGAGCTTTACCAAAAAAAAAATCATAAGCGCAGGGTCCTGGCTCTATAGATTTTCTGCACAGAACAGGGGAGGAGGGGAGGAAATGTGAAGGCCAGCTCTGATAATGTAGTCTATAAATTTAGTGTGGGAAGGCTGCATCCTCCCTTCTAATATATTCTGAACTTCTGTGTTTTTCAGCTTGTCAAAAGAAAAATGGGATAAATGTTTATCCTCCCAAAATGATATCTGGTTAGGCTTATCTTGACTATAGAGTGAAAATCAAAATATAAATCATGAGCCTTTCTTATGCAAATACCTATTGTTAACATTTGTCAGACACAGAGAGAAAACACTCAAAGTCCTCTCTCATCTTTATGGAGGATGAAAACAAATCACACAAGTAAGTAATGCTGAAAGTGCTAATATTCTTTGAAGGCTTTGAGCAGCATTAAAATCCCAAGAAACCTGAAGGTGAACTGTCTATAAAAATAAATAAAAAAGTGCTTGGCATACTAATGACCCAAAGCCACCATTTTGTAGGAAGCTTCATATTATGATGGCAAAAATGCCTCTGGCAAAAAAGATGCCAAACGCAATGGCAACTGGAATCGTGGGATTTCATGTTTCTGTTGTAAGGCATGATGCTCTCCAAGAGAAAAAATAGCAGAAAATGGGAAAGTTTACATTGGCCACATCAGAAGGAAGTAAAAGAAAAGCTAAATTTGCTAACTGAGGAAATATTTCAGATTATTCTCTACCCCTGCAGGGCTCTAAGTTTCTTTTTTGAAAGCTGTCACTTTGTAAATATGAGGTACTTGGAATTCTGGAGTTATTACTGTCACCAGCTTGGAGAGGCTTTTGTGACTGGCATATTTGGCTGAGAAGTGAGCCCATGAGGGCTTTTGTAATTTTTTTTTTTTCTCCGAATTTGGAGAATATTACCTAGCTCTCAATCACAGCTGCATAAATGTGGCTGAACAGTATCATCATGATCTCAATGACTACGATGGGAGGTGATAGGATCTAGGTAAACCAAACCAAACTATTTTTACAAACTGGGCAGTCTTGACCCTTGCTAGTTTTGAATGTATCTGATTTAATGAATCTCCTCTTTCTTTCTTTCTTCTTTAAAATCCAGGCTGGTGATTACTCTTTCACTTAAAGATGCTCAAATTTTCATATGGTTTTCATGTATTCCATGGAAAAGTGGTTCCCTGAGCTCTTCAGAACCTTATTTATCTCATGCGTTTGCCATCAATCATGAAACGCACATAGCGGAAAAATATATAGAGAAGATCCCCAGCCACAGTAGGCAGTTTGAAATGAGAAGTGAGGCTGTGTCTGCAGGAGAAAGGGGAGCTTGGGTCTTCCACAGTTCCCTCCTCCAGCAGTAGCAGGGCTGGTGGCCTTCGACGGCAGAGGCATCACAGAGTTGCTTCTGGGTGATTGCGTCAGTGGTCATGGGAGATCTCATGGATCTGTTGTAGAAATGGAGTTAAAGAGTATTTCAGAGTCCCAAGGATCTGGTTGGAAGTAAGTGGCTTTAGTAGATTGGATAGCTTGGTTAAGTGCTAGTTAAACACCTCTATCTGTGGGTGATCCTCAGGACTTGTGTTCTTTCTGAGACCCATGAGTGATTTGTGTCTCCAGTGAGCTGTAATGGTGCAGGGTGATGTAGCTAAGCAGAAGCCAGCTCAGCTCCTCAGGCTTCTGGACAGGTTTCACCAACACAGCATGAGGAGAGGCTTGCCTTGCGCTGGGGCCCTGACCTGCTCTGTACATGGTCCAGGTGCTTCCCATGTCCCTCAACGATGTAGCCTTTGAATATGTCGCTGGTTTTAAGGTTTTTCATCTCTCAGAGGTCCTGGGAGATGGGGAGGGGTATGTATGCAGCAGAGATAAATGACTTGTCCTGAGCCGTGCGGGAAACTTTTGATGGCAGAGATTTAGTCTAATGTCTCTCTCCATCAAAACTGTGCTGTACATGTCGATGTCTATTATACACTTTTGTGTAAGGGCAGGTGCTATTACCATCCCCACTGTGAACTAATGCTTATCTCATTTTGGCTGGAAATTCTTGTTTCTCACTGTAAAATCCATTCTTCTCCTCAATTTTCAATCCTGTATCAGCAGCAAGGTGTTCATTATATATTTGTACCTGACTGGCACAGTAGGTCTTGTATAAGTGGGTACCCTACATCACATCACAGTGGAAGTTAACAAAAATTCCCAGTCAATAAAAGAAAAAGTCTAAGTAGGCATTTGTAATACAGACTAAGTCTTTCCTACATCTTTTTTCAGTGCTTTTCTCTTCTCTGCTCAATTGAAGACCAGATCCCTTTGGACAGTCAAAACTTGTAATATTTCCTTTCTCTACATTTTTTCTCTTTTTATCCTTAAAAGAAGAACTGCAGTCTGCAAATGAGACCCTCATCTTCCATACCATGTTTCCATATTGATTAGAAGAAATGAAGGATGAGCATACTGAGGCTGTGTGGCTCTGCTCTGATCCATTGTTGCAGAGAACGCAGGGATGCTGTTGCCCAGAAATGTTGCAGATCTGTTGACTGTTGTGGCTTAAGGATGTGCATCTCAATGTGCAGGGTGCAGTGCCTCCCGTCTCTGGTGCACGTAGTTGTAAAAATACAGTGGAATCACTGCGGAAATTTTCCTACATGGAAATCATCTGGTGCACTGGGAATGTAACCCCTAGGCAGTATTAGGGCCTTTCCTGCATTGTTGTTCGTTGATTTTTAAGCTGAGACAGCCCAGAAGGGCTCGGCAGCTTTTGAGCTCCGCCAGCCTCTTGATGGGTCCCAGCGTGGATTGGGAGGGACGTTTAAGCGTACGTTGGGATGAGGATGCTCTTTGTTTCAGTGCTTTTTCATGCAAGGTCAGCAGCGCTGAACAAGTCCCAAAGAGCGTGGCTGAGGGGAAAGTCCAAGTTCAGCTGCCTTTGCTGCGGGGCTAATGTCAGAAGGATTTACCCAGCTCTGGGGACTTTTGTTTGGGGAGACTGACCGCTTTTCGAGAAACAATGGCCACGCCGGTGCCGGGGCTGGGAGCAGCAGGAGACGGGTGCATGGCCACTGAATGAGCTGAGCCGCTGCCCAGATGGAGGGATCAGCCAGCAAAACAAAAGTAAAGCTGCTGCCAGCACATTGCTGAAAGAAGAGGGGCAGGACAATGCGCCCGGGCCGGCGTGGGAGCTGCCATGGAGCCAGCGGGGCTTAGCAGCGACTTCAGTACCCCGAAAGAAAGGACGCATCCCTCATTTTACACGGGGAGAATGGAAGGACGCTCGCCTGCTGTCTCTCGGCATCAAAAGGGTCAAATCCCAACGGGGGCTGCCGTTGCCCTTATGCCTGCCCGGCCACTTCTGTGGATTTAGTGATGAGCTGACCAGGTTTTTGCTGGTTAACAGGGTTACAGGGAAATTGCTAGGATCTCTCCTTCACCATTTGCACTGAAGTAAATCCTGTGCCTCTGTGGGCGTGCTTTGGCTTGTGAGGAAATAGGGATTTTGTTCCAAGGGTAAAACTGTATTTGTGAATGACCAGGGTTGGTTGGAGAAGGCATCTTTGCAGGTTGAGTGGTTGATTTCTTGCTGCTCCAAGTGAGTGGCCACGGCCGCTGCAAGCCAAGCATGGGGTGCATGTGGGGAGCAAACCTGTGCCTTTTGCGGGCAAACCACACAGGTCTGGGGCGGAGGTGTGCAAGCAAGGTGCCAGGGCAAGGCCCCGACATGGCTGCCTGCTTGGAGCAGCAAGGTACCAAACACAACTGAGGGGTGCCATATTCTCTGGCCAGTCCAGCCATTTATAAACATGCTTTTTCCTCTTGGGACAAAATCCTTCTTTTTGAAGATACCAAGGTATCTTCTTCTGCCCTGGTGACGGAGTAAGTCATGCATGTCGCTAGGGTTTTAACTCTGCCAGTGGAAGGGTTGGCCATACCTAGCCAGGAGCTGACTTTAAGGAAAATAGCAACAATGTAGGAAGTCTCCTGAGTTGCTTTGAAGACTTGCTAGGACCCCACTGCTCTAAAACTTAGGGGGCTTCTAATTTCCAGCCTAAATTAATTTTGACCAGTTTATAACCATTTATTCTTGAGCCAACTTCAATAGCCCACCTTTGTTTTTGGCTTTTATCTCCACAATGAGTTTAGAGAAAGCACGAATATAATCCCTCAGCCTTCATTTTGCAAGACTAAAGCTGAAGCCTTCTAGCCTCCTCTTGTAAGATAGGTTTGCAAATCCCCAGTTCCTAATAGTTTTTCTGTTCCAGAGCTTAGCTAAAGAGCATTCTTGGAAATCTTACCCCAAAAGGACTGTGGGAAGTTACAGTGACGTGTCCCTCTAGGTTTTGTCACTTCTATTAGGCTAACTGGGAAAGTGATGTGTGTCTGTAAATGTGTGTATGAATATGTAAAGTGCATGCACATGCGCATACTTCAGATGTGATGTCTGGGAATTGTTATACGTATCACATTTTTGTGCAGATAAGTCCTTACCTATATTCTCTTGAACCACTTGATTTATTTTTTACTCCTTACTATATCAAAGAACACAAATAACTTTGTAATTTCGAGAGGCCCAAATCAAAATTACATATCACAGTTCAGTATAGAAAAGGCACCAAATACAGCCTTGGAAATCCCATTGATCTCCGGTTTTCATCTCTTAGAGAGAAATACTTGTTGAAGTAATTTTACCCTTGTCAGAGAAGCAAGTGAAAGAAAATGTTTCCAGGGAAGTTGGTATTTCAGAGATACACGGTATCAGAGGAGTTAGAAAAGGTTACTCTTTTAAAGCAGCTGGTGCTGGCAAGCAGGAAAGCAGGCTATTTTGCCATCCAGTCTTTTTAATTTTGATTGCAAAGAGTATTGCCAGCTTGAATGACGGGACATTTGGGAGTAAGTTTTTTTAAAGCAGTGTTGAAAAATGAGAGCAGATAGAAGAGAAATATATTCATGAGCAAAGGGTAGCAGCCACTGAAAACACCCCTCCTTTCCAACCTCGTCCTGCGAGGTGAGCGCTTCCAAACTGATCTGCGGTGCCTCGGATCTACTGCCATGCAGCCCGGCAGGGAATCCTTTCATTTTGGTTTCTGTGGGCATTAGGCATTCTTCTTCTTAATAGTGCCTCCATTTGGAAGCTGAATATCATCTCACTGCGCTCCAAAGGCCATTTTCTTCCAAAGCTAGTCTCCAGGGTGACCTAATGTTATTTAGTGTGTAAAAATGCTGCATTTTCTATCTCTGTTTTTACAATGGAATGGTTTAACTGGTGGCAAGTATGCTGAACTCAGCTTGCGGCACACTTCAGTTTCCCAGAGAGATACTGGAAATGCTTGTGCCAGAAGAACCAGATGCTGCTGTCTGTGTGCATTCAGGAGCTGGGCTGGTGATGCTCCCATGGAGTGGAGGCTGACAGTCACTCTTGAGGGCAGAGACAGCTTATACGGGATCTCAAAACCTGCATCTGGATGCCAGAGTTAAACCATGTTGTCTCTGAAGAGGTAAAACAGGGTGTTAGAGTCATACAAAAACAAGAGTACTAGAAGGTGAAATCCTCTGCTGTGGCTGTGCAAGGGTCAGTGGAAAAATATATGGGCCAAAAGTGGCCTTTGAGCTCCCATTATATACTTAAGCTGAGAGCTGACCAAGGTCTAGTTTGTCTCATGCCTCAGGTCTGCTCTGCCATTTGCTGGCTACCCGCAAGTTCAAATGGTAGTCATGTCAAGGAGAGGGGACTTGGCCAAGTGAAAGGATGCCTGGGCTGTGTGCTGTTTCCTCAAATATGTTTATGATGGCTTTGAACTGCCAGACTCTGATCAGTGACTCTAGTCCTAAATCTTCTTGTTATAAACAGAATTATAGTTATTTTGAGATAACTAATCTTGGTGGTAAGGCAAGGGCTACTTTCTAAAGTTGTGCATCATGGGGAAGGTCTATCTGCTTCTATAAAACAGAAGTAAAGGCTTATAATGTGCCCACATCATTCCCCTGATGATTATACCAAACAAGGAGCTCTCTTTAGAACCCTTCCTGCTTCCCTGTGATATGATCCCAAGAGCTCTCCAGTAAGCTTCCAAGCCTCTAGTGTTGCCAACAATTTAATAGCTTTTAGATCTGGAAGAAAGAGGGCATCCCAGCTGATTGATATCCTGTGCTTATTTCAACAGAATATGCTGGGTCCCCAGAGTCGAAGGTGTTAATGTGACCTTGACATGGTAGGGTGTTTAATGGTCAAGTGAGGTTTCAGAGTTTGAGCACAGAAACCTCTGCCTGCTGGGGCGTATAGCCAACAACTTCCATTAAAGTCTCTGACTTATAAAGACTTCACATTATCACATAATACTCACTTCACGATACTACATTGTTAAAGATGCAGTTGAAAAGGCAGGGGAGCAACTGAAAGCATCTGAATGGGCAGATCTCATTTTGCTTCTGAAGTGCATTTGCTTTTGCTTCAGCTACGGAGGTTTACAAGGAAAATCCAGTTTGAGAACTTAAAATTGGCATTAAATATAGCATTAAAGACCATCTTGTTGGAAGGCAAAGTCACCCGAGATAAGCTGGAGTAGTTGCTGCTGCTTTTTTGGAGAACAGTGTATTCTTGCTTGAAAGATGAAGTGGGAAAAAAAAAGGCAAATAGAAATGACAAAAAATGCTATAAAAAATGTTTCTGTTGCTGAGCGTCCTGGCAGCCTCAGCACGGGAAGAGGCTGAGCACAGCCTTATCACTCACTCCAAGACTTGGCAAATTAGGACCAGCATTAAGCTGTTTATGACTGCTTTTAGCTGGCTTTTTGGTTATGAACTCATTACAAAATTGCCAAAGAAATACTGTTGACAGCTGGCTGAGCTTCCTCAGACAAAAGGAGAAAAGAGGGAATTGGGAAGAAGTGGAAGAGCGTTTCCTCTTGCTTAGAGCTAGGACCAGTATTCACTGTGCAAATTTTAATGGATTGATTTCTGGTCCTGAGGTCTTCTTGCTCATGAGACATGACTTCACAGAAACCCTGGTGTTAGTTCAGCTCCTATGTGGACTTACTCCAACCTTTAAATTTTACTTTGATTTTTATTTTCATAATTAAATGCAAATAACAGACCAAGCTCCATTGGTTTCCATGAATGTCTATATGCATTAGGAGCAGGGAGGGAATAGGACAGAGTATATTTTGTTCTGGCCTAGACATGGAGTGAAAACAGGCAGGGGGGAGCATCCTCAGATGTGCAACTTCTTTGCTGCAGGTACAAGCAAGCTCATTCACTAACATTCCGTCATTGAAACAGGGGTCTGGCCTCAACTCAGCATCAAGCCTTAGGGAAAACACTTAGCCCGTCTTGTGTCATCGTTGCATAGTCAATAATCCATCCATTTGTTTGACATAGTTACGGTGCTGGCAAGAGTCCCAGTCTCAGGTACTGGATGAGGCCCACCCTGTTACTGGAAGAGGTTTTCTCTTGGCGGGTTCAGTCCCTTCACAGGAACTGCAGCCAGGAGATATGTTGCAACTTTTAATCCATTAAAAAGATGTTCCTATTAGAGGATCTTTCAATTTGTCCATACGTTGTTGCATTGATCCAACTTGCAGTTTACAGTTGGCAAATGAGACTTGCCTACCTGGTCCAGGTTGAAATTGAGTGGATTTCATGAAGGTGGACAAGAAGGGAGTTTGTTCCATTGAGCTCATTGTGGCAGGTGGCTGCTACGTTGCAAAGTAAACCTTTTTATAACCATTAGAATAGCTTTTGCCTCTGTCTCCCTGCCCCTGCTTTTCTTAAATCTTTGCTACTAGGAGGCAAGCACCCAACATCCATTGTACTGACAGCCATGAGAGTTTGACCTCATGTGCATTTTAAATTCTTGTTGGTTGAGAGCTGTTCTCAGGCACTCTTTGGATTTCTTTCTCTTCAGAAACAGGCTTTTAGATTGTAATGTGTGAGAGGAGCAGAGATGAAGATGCACACACACAATTTAATATGATGGAATCATAATTTGTCAAAGGAAGAATGGGTATGGACATAAACTTTGATTACACTCTTAAGAAAGATGAAAGAAAATAAAAATTCAAAATATGTGCCCAATGGTGCACCACAGTTTCACACCTGCATCATCTCATGTGTCTCTGCATAGACTTTTTCAACCATAATGTCATTCTCACAGCTTGCGTCTACAAAGCCAGTTTGAATTTTAGGTTTCATTTACACAGGATTAAGTGTAAAAAATACTGTCTGTCTGTCATCTTCTGTCTCCCTCTGTGCACACACATCAATGATGAAATGGATTGCGGGAATTTATGGGCAAAAATCTCATGAAAATTGGAGTGGGTTATGCAATAAACTTTTAACTGCATAAACAGAAGTTTATTGGTGCTTCGTTGCATCTTTCAACACTGAATTTGAGGTTATGAAACATGAATAAACATTGTAATTGTGAAGTTTCTAAACACAAGCAGTTGGATGTTGATATTGAGGCTTGAGAAAATGGCTATTTGACTTTGTCATGGAATTGAATGGGCTAGTCAGAAAAATCTGATGGGATGTATTAATTTAGGAATTATTGATCACCAGAACAAACCAGTATATTCCTACATTTAAAGAGAGATTGCTCAATGTAATCTGACCACCGGTGTACCGACTTTCAGAAGAAGATGGATCCAGACTCTTCTCATTCGTATCTGGTGAAAGGACAAACTGAAATCACAGGAAATTCCATCTGAAAACAAGAAAAAGCTTTTCTATGGTGAGTGTGATCAAACACTGGAGCAGGTTGCCCAGAGAGTAGTCTGCATCCATGGAGATACTCAAATCCGGGCTGGGCATGGCCCTGAGCAACCTGCTGCGGCTGCCCCTGCTCAGAGCAGGGGTTGGGCTGGATGCTCTCCGCATGTGCTCTCCAGCCTTGGCTGGTCTGTGAGTCTGATGCAGAGAGTTTCTGTCAACTGTGGCTGATCAACACTGTACCGGAAAACCTTTCTTCTGAGGGACCTTCTGGCTTCTGGTCTAAGTTTAAAAGTTAGACACCTAAATCTCAACTGGTTATCTCAGCTTCTGTTATGGTCGGTGGCTGTTTATGGAAGAGCCACCTCTCCTGTCTGCTAGGTGTTTAAGGTGGACAAGATATACATTACCTTATGAAGGTCTCTGTTTCCCTTTCTTGACCAACTCAGACTTAGAGGTCTAGCTTTTAGACCCCCCAAGTTGGGTGATTCCTACCAGGAGTTTCTCTCAGTGCCTGCCCAGACATGATGTATGCAAAATTAGCAAACACCTGTGAAAATACCAGCCATAAATGCCCTGTGCCAGCCACACTTTCTCCATGTGTAAAGCAGGAATGGTGACAGTGAGCCAGGTTTGTAAAGCATGTCAAGACCTGAGAACAGACATTCCCTGGGGGACTCTGGGCTCTGTCCGCATGGCAGTAGCGGAGGGCAGCAGGCGTAGGCACACCCAGGGAAAAAAAAAAGTCAGTGCTGAGAACTTAGCCCCACATTGTGCATGTTGCAGGGACTCACCAGATCTAGCCCCATGGACTGAACACCCTTTAGCAGCTGGAACATGGTAGATGTATTCCTGAAGCACATGTTGCAGTTTGGTTTTATCTGAAAGAAATCCAGTTTGCACGCTCCCAAAGCACTCTGTGATGTGAACCAAGGCACGGTGCGTGGGGATAAGAGGGAAATGCACTTCCAAAGCACACTTAGGAACAGGACACAAAAGTGCAGGTGTACCTCATGAAAGTTAGAGATCAAAATAATTCTAAAAACCAGCAAAAATGGACGAAGTGCATTGCTGTTATATTATTAATAGAATTATCTTAAGAAAGATGATAATACAGCAAGAAGTGGTTTTGTCAATACATGGTTCATTCTGCCTAAAATGTAATTTCAGAGGTACTAAAATGGTTCTAGAAAATGTGTTAAATTTGATTGATTAATATTTTTGACAGAAAAGAGGAGGAAGTGAAGGTTTAACAAAGTCAAAACATTTCATTGCAGCATTTTTCTGAACATGAAAATATGTAATTTTCAGATTTGCTAAATGA
Organism: Gavia stellata; assembly: GCF_030936135.1. Classification (NCBI taxonomy): domain Eukaryota; kingdom Metazoa; phylum Chordata; class Aves; order Gaviiformes; family Gaviidae; genus Gavia; species Gavia stellata. The sequence goes on from NC_082594.1 coordinate 85,240,599, forward strand.
AACTTTTCAACCTTTAATTCTGAAACAGTATGTTCATTTAAATATATGATCTGAATTCTAAAAAATCATAGAAGAAGGCTTTAAACTGTGCTAAGTATACCAAAACAGAAGCTAGGATTTGAATTTAGTCTAATGCAATAGAGTCTACATCTTTTTGTGATATATGAAGTCTTTTTTTTTGGCTGGGGGGAGGTGAAGAGAAAGAAAATTGGATGAATGACAGGTTCATGCAAGTGTTTAGGTTGGTCATTGGATGTATTTCCCATCCATACCACTTGACAATTGCGTGTGGCATTTATTAAATTCTGTAAAATGCAGCTGTGAGTTTTGCAGGCAAGAAGACACTTTCTTTAAGTAAATTTTATCAATCATTTTCTATGTTCATTTCTGAAAAAAAAAAAGATCAGAGGGTATGATATAGGAAATTCTGCTTGGTTTTATGACATGGATTTTGACTGCATGCTTATATAGATAATTGTGGCTTCTCCGCTCTTGTACAGTTGGGGTTTCCAGGAATGTCACTGCACTTAGTTGTGCCCTGTGAGTATTCTCATATGATGGTTTTCACAGTTACTACTGGGTGTTGGTTTTTTTCTCAAAGCATAGGCTGCACTGGCAGCCACAGCTCCGCCACGGGCCTCGCAACCTTACGTTTAGTTCATCTTTCATTGTAACTATGATAAAGTTTTTATTCCAAGTGGATGACTATAACAAAATATGATTAATTTCCTTCCATCCTTTTCATAGATGTTGCTATTAAGTTTTTCCTGGCTAAAAACTTAACCTGTGAACAAATCCATGTCCTGCATCAGTCTGCAGGCAGGTTGGTTATCACCTGCCAGCGGGGTTTCTGTGTTCAGGAGCTTTCCTCCAGTTTAGGTGTTGCTTTTGGCCACTTTTCACCTTCCCTATCCTGCCAGCTGCCCAAAAATGGGGTATGAGAACTCGATTACTAAAGGTGGCATGCCGTGAACACATCTAACTGCAAGGGGCCCTGCCTGCAGTGACCTGGCGCCATTGCCTTTGCCCATGATGGGACTCAAAGCGGGACACTCCCTGGCACTGGGAAAGTGAACACAGGAGGTTGGGAGGAGTTACTGACAGTTACGCTCTTCCCTTACAGTGAAACAGGTGAATTCACACATCGGTACAACCTCTCTTGGTCACACATAATACTTTCTGAAATACACAGAAGAGGAGATTTCCCAAAAAATGCCAACAAAATGTCAGAGAAATTCACATGCGTGTTTTGCATCTCCACTGCTTGTCTCTTGGATCACCCAGGTTATCCAGAAATGGAGGGCCTGGATCTCTAAGGGTGGCATGTTCCATCCTGCCACGGAGGAGAAAACACTGACACTCACCTGGTGCTATAATGTAGGTCATGCGTGTTGCAGCACAGCAACTGAGCAAATGTGAGCACTGCTGAATGGGTCTGTGGATGGTCCTGAGAGAAATAACAAGCAGTTTGCTTTATTTCTACCTTCCTATCTTCCCCGTTTTTCATTCCTCCCCTCCCCCTGCAAGTCCAATGAGGTACAAAACAAATGCCAGTGCTGTCAAAAAATGTGCTGGTGCTGGCTCTGTTTTCTGTCAGTTCCTATTCACTTCAGAGCCTACAGAGTTTAGATATGTGCAGCATACACAAAGTTCAGGGTTTTTAATGTGTCAGATTGTGACTCTCTGAAATGATGCACTTTGATTTCTACCCTTACCTGTGTATGTACTTGATGTATGCGCAGCTGTTGGTGAGTTGGAGGGAGGAAATGCACATTTTAGCTTGGCTATAAGTGAGACTGAATTTTAAGACATTGAATACTTTGGAGCATACCTGTGAGTATGTTTGTATGGGTCCAAGCATTTTTTTTGAGATTGTTGAAGGGTTTTGTGTGTGGCCAGTCTTGTGTCAGAGCAGAACCAGAATGGTGGCTTTACAGAGCTCTGAAAGCATGGGGAGATGAAGCCACAAGTGATGATTTCATTTACCGGCAGAAATCGAGGAGGAGATTGCCATATTATTTGGTCAGGGGACATTGTAGTCATGAAGGTACATGACAGAGGGGTCTTTACCACGTATGTATGTTTTGGCAACTTAATAGCATGTTGAATGTGGGACTGTCAGGGCAGATTACCTGGGAACAAGACATTGGGGTGACTTGGAGGAAAACAGATGAAAACCAAATCTCTCACTGCTACTCCATGGGAACTAGTAAAAATGTTCCTACTGAGTGAAACTGAGTCAGTAACCCTGCCCCCAAGTTGCTTTTCCTCAACTGTTCAGAAAAAGCTGAAGGAAAGGCAGAGATGTTGCTCTGCTCCTCAATGCTCACGTGGCATTGTGAGGACCTGGGAAGACGTGCCATGGGTCTATCTGTCATGAAGGCTTATCTTCATGGCGCACAGCTACTTCTCCCAGGGTGCAGCAGAAGTACAAGCCAACCCTGATAATGGGGAAAAAAACCACAAGTTAGGATCAAATGTCCTTTTTCATTTCAGCTGTTTTCCAGGTTGCCATGCACCGAATTGTCTGTTTATTTGCCCCTGGAGCACTTCGTTCCAGCATATGTGATTACATACTACTTTTTTGGCCCTGTTTGGAGACAATGAGTGGGTGTGTTTGTTCTGGTAGCTTTAGGGTAAGAAATAGAGAAAGAGGTACCATCTCCTCTGTAGCTGGGAGGAAGGTGAATGCTGATTCTGTTATTACAACAGACTCCATCCTGGGGTTTGCCGACTCCATGCATGGACATGCACAAGTAAGGGGAAGAGCAGGGAAAGGAATAAATGGAAACAGAACAGCAGTACTGAGCGCATTTAAATGTTTAATGTTATTTTTCAAGGCAGTCTCTTTCATTTCACAGAGGACGTTGCCAGTTGCATGTTCAAGGATAATTCACCCATAAAACATAGCCCATCTCCAAGGTGGGATCTGGGGGTCACTTCCCAGCACACCGCATGGTTTTTCAAATCGTTTTTTAGGAAAGGAGGGGAAGTGGTTGTGAGCTTGGCATTTATAAATCCGAGAAGTGTACTTTCAGTGAGAGGATAAACTTCTGGCACTCAGCTAACCACAGATGTGACACCCAGCCACTGAATTTGCTCCTGGAGTGTTCTGGGCCACAATGGAACAATTTCCTTTAAAACTGTAAGACCATCATGTTTCCAGGTCCTGTTGGAACCAGCATCTAGGTGAGCAGCAGAAAGGAAAGCTTAATTTTCATACTTGGCTAGGGCAGTTTTAGTTAAGTTTCTGGTGGCAGTTTCCTCACCTCCTTACCTCACGCGTAATTCCCGTAGGAGGACTCGGAAAACGTGCAGTGGGAAAGAGGTTCATAGTCACTGCTCAGCCCCACACAAACACCCATAGATTCGCACAAGCTATAAAATCAGGGCTACAGTCAATTTCTTCTCCCCTCTCCTGCTGTCTCTTAGCCAAGACTGCATCTTTCAAATCCTGTCAGTCAAGATCGCATAATTTTCTCTGCTGGCTTTCCCTTGAAAGGAGGGGTGCACTTTCTTCAAGTCCCCAGAAGCCAGAGGAGAAGGACAAGAAAATGGGAAAAATAGGCCTTCTTCCGAGGTTTGCCCTCAACCCTGAAACAGACCTATAAACCACAAGATCGGTGTCTTCAGAGATGGGGGACCCCCTGGCACAGAAGCTGTCAGCAGCAGCCGGGGATGATTGTGCCGCGGAGGGGTGCAGGGGGGAGCCCAGGCAGGGAGCCCTGGCTGTGGAGATCACGGGGTGCCTGGGACCCACAGCTGCCCCTGGTGCTGCTTTCGGTGCAAAGGCAAACGGCGGCCAGCCCAGCCCCACCGTACCCCCAGCCTCCTGAGAATCTTGCGCCCGTATTGCTATCTGCTGCCCCGCTCCTCCCAGCTGACTGCAGCTTGTGCCCTGAGGAATAACATAACTTCCCCCACGTTTTGTGATCTTATCTGGGGAATGATGAATGTTTCTTTTTCTCAGTTGGGTTGTTTTGGTTTGGTTTGTTTGCTAGGACAGGACACTTCCTGAGAGGATCAAATTAAGCAGCATCACTAACTGCATTTTTTGTTTCTTTTTCGTTTTCTTCCCTTCTCCATTTTCTTCTTGTTTATCAATAGACTTTAAACACAATACTCAGTGACACTGAAAGCAATTTCTGAGTGCTGGAAGAACCAGTAAACCACAGAAACCTTCCTGCAATTTAGAAAAGGCTGGGGAAGCAGGGAGGAGAGGAGCAGCTGTTATCACAACTGAAATAGGCTGCAGGACACAGCTGACAATTTCTGTGGAAGAAGCAGGACCATGCACAGATAAGCTTCCATAATCATCAAGAAACTAAAGAGAAAAAATGTTGAGTCCATAGGTGACATTAAGGAGACTGCATCATTGCCTGTGGCTCACCCATATCTGGGTTAAGTAAGGCTAGGTGAGAGGGAAAAATGTGGCACAGGGACATGCTTCGGTTCTTTACCACCATGACCAGTTTGTAAGGTCTTGCAGTTTTTTCCTGTATAAGAGGGAAAAAAAATCTTCTTTGACAGTGGGTTGACTAACAGATACAGGATTGTGAAAATGGCTGACTGTTGTTTCATGTCTCTGATTGTAGGGAGTTCATACACACCTGCACTTGCCTGCACATACTTGGTACCTGTCAAAATAAACCTCTTAGCCCTGATTCATCAAGGTATATGTGATCAGCCATGAACACAAAATTCATTACAATGGAATCAGTCAAACTACTAATGTACTTAAAAAGTTAGGCATGTCCTTCAATACCTTATTGAATCAGGGCTATTGCGCTCATCTTTTAGCACAAAAAATACGTTGGGAAAAAAAATAAAATATTTTCCTCAGTTTTTGGAGACCAGATAGGAAAAGCTTCTTTCCTGCAAATAAATAAAATCTTACATCTTTAAAGGAAATCCATACCCATATACAAAATACAAGATAAAGAAGAATAACTGGAGGGCAGTAACATGCCTGCTGGTGTGGTCGTATCTGTTAGAGAAATTCTATGGTAGGGAGGTGGTTATCCAGGTGCAACGTCAATCATAGAAAAAGATAACAATATTACAACTTTTGAGTTGGTGCTACATATATCAGATTTCATGTTGTGTCATAGATCAGTGACAAAAGTCAGGGAGCAAAGCATTCCTGCATTTTCAACAGTAGTGAGACGTCTTGTGTCTCATATGGAGGAGGGAAAGAGACACAGGGCTTTGGTTTGGTTTTATTTTGAGGTGTAACTCAGCAACCCCAACTTAAGGACACTTGTATGGCTTTCCTTGTCCTGTGGTGCACAGGAGGTGAGACACGATAACCTAAGGATCTCTGCTTGGTTAGCGAAACCACCTGAGCTGAGCTTGCACCAAGGGGAGTTTCAGACTGTGAGCTGAGTACATACACCTTTAGCCCCATCTGTCTGTGGGCAGTATCTCGTTTTTCTGTGTTATCTAATTATATGATTCATCTAGAGATCTTTCACACTTTAGAGCCTTTATGCTCTCTCTGTGTCCCATTAAACCTTTCAGGAACTTCTATCCTTTCCATTACTTTTGGTTTTCATACCAAAGTTGTGGGGTTTTTCTATCTGTGGTTTCTCAACTTCTGTGATGCTGCTTGACCCGCTCTTCAGCCCTGTGAGGTTCACATCCAAACTATAGAGTTCCTATAGAGCTTTTCTACAAATCCAGGCCCTTTTCTGCTAAGGGTTTTGTTTCAAGGTATGGTGATCTACCAGTGGGGTGACCAAGAGAGTGACTGTACTTTCTATTTCAGACATCAGCTCTCTGTGAAAGAAGCACTGGCTTCTTGCTTGTAGCACGTCTGAGTTAAAGAAGAAGGAGTAGCGATTTGTCCTTTTCTTTAACTAAGATCACTTCTTTTCACCCACATTGGTTCAGTATTGCCTTTCTTCCCCTCTTAACTAAGATGAGTAACAAGGAGCTTAGCAGTCAGAGAGGGAACAGGATCAGTTTGGTGGCTCCTGTAAAACCCCAAGTTTTTATGGTGGGGTAATTTACACTGCCAGTGATTTACTGGGGAGAGTCTTTGGGATACAGTTGCCTCCATTTATGAAGTGGCTGCTCCTGTTCATGTTAACACATCAGACACATCATCATGAATGATAAAATGGTGCAGAGCCCCTTCTGTAGAGTCCTGAAGTGCAGGCTGCCTGTTTCTCAGCCAGCACCGCAGAAGCGTCTGCAGCAGCTACGCTGCCTTGACAGGGCACAGCTGCTCCTCTGAGATTCCTCTTTTAACTGCTAATTCTTCTGTCCTTCATCTCAGACAAAACCCTCCCATGGAAGCCTTTAGGGCACCGCATTTTCTTTATTTGTGGTCTGCTGTTCTTTTTCTCCTTCACTTTCCCGAGCAAATCCCAAATCCCTGAATGTATTGATTTGATGATGTGTCTGGACAATGATGTCACTAGTGATGTCACTGATATAATACAGATATATAAATGCATAAAACATGCTTTTCTGGCCAATTCAAAGACTTATCCTGAGGAGTATGCTGTGTAGATGGACACAACTAAAGGCTGGAGCACTTAAAAAAGCACTGAACCTAAACAATCCAGTGATGGAGTAATGACGTTAATATGCATCTTATTTAGCTTGCACTGGGCTTATTGAATTTCCCATCTGTTTTGTTCATCCATCCTGGAGAGAGATATGAATTGGATAGTCCTTTGGGATACATGGTCATGACAGAACTGAGTAGAGAACAGACACTGTGTGACACACCAGGCTGGAGAGTAAGAGTGGTGTGGAAGAGCATCCAGAGTGGAGATCAAGAGCAGGAAAAAGGCAGAAGTGAAGGAAGGGAAAGGCGTAGATGGGGGTTATCCTACAGCAGTGGATGGAGGGTTGGCATCCTCAGTTTATTGTCTCATTTCTTCCCCAGGCTGTTTGTCCATCTTTGGGTGCCATTTGGGCTCAGAGGCTAGGTGAGTTTAGCCACCTTCCCTCATTGGTGTTCTCCTCCCGTACTTACTTCCCTGTCTGAATGGAAGAGCATCTCTGTCCCATTTGAAGTTTCATTTCTTGTATCAGCTATCAGGCTGGGGTTAGGCCAGGCTTCACAAGAGCCTCTGTGCTCTGTTATAAACCACAGGTTCCCCTCCTGTAAAGCTGCTGCTGGCCCAGTGATTCCCTGTTGTGTATTAGTGTGGCTGAGTCTTCCAGACTTTGTGTAGAAGCTTTGCCTTATCCGAATTGAATTATAGTATGTTATTCTCAGGCTGTTTTTCCAACCTGAATTGTAATTCTGTCCTCTGGGGCACAGGCAGCCTCTTCCAGCATGGTGTTACCAAGAGTTCCCTTGCTCCTCCTTCCCTCCCCCTTTTAAAACAAGGATTCATCCTTACCCTTTGCCAGCTTCTGGGCCTTCACCCATCTACAGGTTCTCAGAGATGACCACTAACAAGCCTGTTAATCATGACTTCTGTTACTTCTCTAAGTACTTTCAGATGAATTTCCTCAGACTCACGTGATTTAAGAGCATCTGTCCATTTACGTACTTTCTAACCTGGTCTTTCCATGGCCCAAGCTGAGTCATTCCCCTTTGTCAGTACTAGTTGTTATAGAAACATTATTGCTACTGACCTTTTTTTGGTAAACGCTGATGTGAGGAAGGCTTTCAACACTTTTAACAGGCTCGTTCCTCTTCAGACATGTGTTTGTGTCCAAAAGGGGAGGCTGCCCCAGGACCCACAGCTGGCAGAGGGCAAGGTCTTGGGCAAGCCTTTGGTCAGGCTTTTCTCTGAAAAGAAGCCTTTTGACTATATGCTGGGCTCACCCAGTGCCTGTGTGCCCTGGCCCAGCTGACAGGACAGGCGCTGCGGCATGTGCCCCCTTCCCCTTTTCACATGACCAGCTTTCTTGGAGCAGGAGGAGAGAGCAGGCAGAGGACGGCTTGCTTCCCACTCGCTTCCCGCTCGCTGTGGTATGGACTGCCCTGCAGACTGTTTGTTCAGGTGGTGCCGGATTATCATTATCAGACCTCACACTATAAAAACCCCAAGTTTCTACACTTTGAATTAAAAGAGTGATGACATGACAGATTAACTTTTTCCTACTTCACCCCCCTGCACGCACCTATGGTCTTTTCCACAACCTCCATCTAATAACAATAATAATTACAACAGAAAACAAAGCAAATCCACAGCCTATGCAGGAAACTGCTCACGAGTCGCAGACTCAGTGTTATTTTTTATGTTATGCCTGCCAAAAACAACATGAGTCTGCCTCAGGGATGTGAAACCATCTCGGATTTATTAGAAATGAGTATTTTTCATGGCTCCTCCCTCTTCTTCTCTTACCATGTTGATGACCAGGCAGTCCATAAAAGCTTTCCTGCAAACTCTGCTCTGAGGGAGTAATGTGCAACAGCTTCAGTTTTGCCCAGAAAGGCAAAGGATTGCCTTGAAAACCACTGCTATTGTTGACGGGTTTCTGGAGAAGGGCATTCGTTAGTGCACACCTTAAAAACAGACCAGGTCCCTTCTGCAGTGAGTGCTTCTTGGCTGACGTGTGTGTGTGTGTGTGTGTGAGCCTGTCACCACCTCCTCAATTCCTGGGAATCTGAGTGGCAGCCCCAAAGTAAGCAGCAGGTAGAGAAACACAAAGTCCTGGTCCTGCATGCTCCTTGCTGAGCTGGGGGCACGGGTGTTTGAAGGACTGTGGTTGATGTGACATCACTGGTTGATGTGACATCAAACATGGCCATGGCTTGGCACAAACTGGGGAAGGCACTGAGTGTTGGAGCTGCGGAGCAGAGCTGTGACTTTGGCCTACCTGCTTGGGTTTGGGGCTGAGGACATGGCTGTCATGTGGGTCACTGTCTGCCCCCCTCACGTACACACTGGGGTGCTGTGAGGCAGGGTCCCCATGACTGCTCCTGCATGGCTTCTTGTGTCCCCACTCTTGGGCACACCAGGTGCACCAACTGCACGTCCTCTCCTCCCACATCTGTAACTCCAGATAGACAGGTTAAAGACATGCTGTGAGATTTTTCTGCATTATTTTCAGCACTGTCCCTACTCTCACTGCGGTGTTTTAAACATGGCAGGTGGATTTTCTGTGCCAATGGAGAATTGGAGAGCAAAATCTCATAGAAAGTGCATGGTGGGTATTAACAGGCAAATTTATTTATCACTTCAGCCTTTGATGACCGTAGATGTTTCATGAAGCTCTTCACAGGAGTCAGAATTCTTGCCAGCAAGTTGGCTGCATCAGTTTTGCAGCAAATGGCTGCATCAGTTTTGACCTGTCATTCAAGGACCAGAAATTTACCATGGTTGTTATATACTTTATACAAAGCAATTTGTTTTCAGATTTCTTAGCTTTATTTGTTATAAGCTTTTCCCTGCAACCAAGAAAGCTAAAAGCATTTTGTTTTCCCTCAAATATACCACTGACTCTCACTTAATCACCTGACTCCAGGAACTGGAGCTTTAAGAAGATCATCAAAGTATGAGTAGGCATGTGTTCAAATAAAATCTCTAGGTTACACGTGGGCAGAGTCCTGGTCCTGGCCTTATGCATTTTGCCACAATTGAGTGCAACACTGCTGAGTGTTCCTATTTTGAATGAACCTTCTTTAGCTACCATTCCTTCTAATGTGGTAGCTATCAAAGAGTTGTTCTAACTTTTTAGACACCTGCAGTTGCAGAGAATCATGGAAAATACATCCCTCAGTGTCTAAAAAAAAATAGAAGCTAAATAAAATAAGTACCCTGATGCATTATGAATTGTTCAGGCTAATCTTGTGAATGCTTAGGGTCTGATTTTTGAAATATGAAATGTGATTTTAAAAGTTATTAACAGAGCTCCCCATCCGTGGCATTGGGATGATTAGTGAACTCACTTGACTTCAGAAATTGATGAGCTTCAGGGACTGAATTTATCCTAAGAGAAAGAAACAGTAGACCCAACAAGATTTATTAACATGGTGGTCATCCTTTACTCAGGAAGAAGAGCAGCTGGCAAACTGCAAAAATGTGGGGTTTGCCCATTGTCATTTATCTTTAAAATCACATTATTCTGTATAGTTTCATTCTTCCCTGTTGCTCCTTTTCATGCCAGTATGAATGTGGTTGCCACTCTCTATAACCGCACTGTGAAGTTCTGAAAATAGCCTGTGGACTTAGACTGCTAAAGCCCCCGACATGGGGGAATAGAGGTGAGGGTACAGCCAAAAGAGGGGTGTGCTTTTCAGAGGAGCGGCTGTCTCATGGGCTGACAGGACCCGAAAGCCTGGGGCACCAGTGCAGTGCTCCCAGAGCAGCCCGCTTTTCTAAGCTCTCGTCACGCACTGGTGGCCAGAGGAAAAAGGGAGTGTCCCCTCCTGTGACAGACACCATCAGCTTCAACTCAAAGTTTAGGAGGATACAAAGGTTATGTGTTTATACAATTAGTTACAAATATATAAAATGCAGTGATTTAAAGAAATATGCGTGTGTGCATCAGTTTGAACATGGAGATGACATGTTTTGCTGCTTTTACAACAGACAGACATTTTTGGGAGCCACAATCAGGACAGGTTGATGTTTTTGCAGTCTGTGCTGGTTGGAAAAGAAACATTTCTGTGAGCGTAGGATTGGGGTGGGATTTGTTCCACAAACGCTTCTCGAAGTAAGCTAGCTATGACAGTGATTTGTGTCATCTCAGAAGTAATTGGTGCAGGTACACGAAACTCAGCCTCTGAAAGGACAGGGGAAGGTTGCTGAACCTGGCAGAACTGGAGGCTGGAGTTTGTTAGCCCATTCAGGCAAATGTCTGAGTGTGAACCCAAAATACATTATGTGGATTTCTATTACAATGATGATGCAAGCTGTAGACACCTATAGAAGTGTGTGTGAGAGTAGAAAAGGTGGGTTTGTGTGAAACATGTTGCAGTCCAGATTTGGGACTTCTGAATGCGCATCTGAACCTTTTGGGTTGGGCCTACCTCACTTCAGTCATTCTGCCCTTGATCACTCCTTGTTATTACTAAAACATGCCTGTCTGAAACACGTTCTCTGCTAATCCTGTTTCAGAGATCTGACTTCCTGGGCAAAAGAGAGCCTGCCTTTTGGTAACGTTAACATATTGTCCCCTTTTAGCAATGGAGATGATTCCTTGACTGGGCAAGCGGACTGTTGTGGCTGCCCAGCCGGCTCTTTGAGGGAACTGTGGGGCCGGGCAGACAAGCGAAGCTCACCCTCTCTACAAGCTTCTGTGTTTAGTTACCCATGCACAAGATGAAGGAACGGGCTGGTAATGGGTAGCAGATGGAGGTTTATGTGTTTAAACAAAGACACGTTCTGGACAATCAGAAACAACTGAGTGGCAGTTTGTACATTAAACCCCAGTTTAACAGCAGCACTTGCTCGTTGACCTAGAAGAAACAGGGCAGAGGGCCCTTTGTGTTGCCCTGATCGAATGATTCCCCATCATCCCTGCTTCTGCCAGGGGGGCATGTGTACATAAGGAGAGGGTACATGTAGGAGCATCACTTTCACAGCTTGTGGAGAGATTTCCATTCAGTGGGACATGGACAAGGTCAACTAGTTTTAGAGGCAAGCCACCTTGTTGGCTGCCCTTGTCATGTTCTTTTATGTGTTTCTCCCTAGACTGCGAGAGGGAGTGTTGTTATGTCCCTTGCCACTGGTGGGTCTCTGCTGCAAAGTGTAGCTGTGTGTTTTAAACCAAACCCTAGACAGTATACAAGTGGTTGCTATGGCTCCTGCCATAGAAGATATCATGAGTTTGGTTACAGCTAAGCATCGTTCATCTGTATTTCTGTAAACTAAGTTGATTGAACAAATGGAAGATCTGTCCTGCACTACCGGGTGGATGTCTGTTGAATACAAAAATGAAACTGTCATCATCTCCACAAGCTGTAACACCAGCCTCTTGTGTATACTGAGTATCTTGTTTGACTGCATGTACTGGTACGCTTTGCAGCTTAACACGTTATATAAATAAAAAAATCATCAAGACAATGGTAAATTCCTAAACTTAATCTCTCAAAAGCCAAACAATAGCATTTAAACTTAACTCTGTCCGTTTGGATTATGGTTAAATAAACTTCCTCGCATGTATTCTCAAATAATATAACCTGTCAGCACATTTATCAGTCAGCAAAGATAGTGTATTATTTAAAAAGCCAGTTCTGTCAGTAGGAATTGAACATGCTCATCACTTTGCAGGAGTACATCTTCCCCTTTTCACATGTGGAAACCAGTTTTTGTTTCCCCAAATGCCCAAAAAGCATCTAAGCATTTCTACAGGGGAAAAGAAGGAGAGAAGAGTAGCCCTGGCTGTCGTGCTGAAGCTTGCTTAGCTGGAAAGTGAGTCACCAGAACAGTGCAGGAAGCTCCCAGCTCCTCCATGCTTCCCCGTCAGCAGAGCGATCTTCAGACCAAGTAAGGGTGCTTTGCCCCTCCAGTGCTTTGTGTTTTATTTGGTTTTGTAGTTTTTTTCACACAGGATTTTGTATGTATGGTTACACAATGAAAGTGTTTTCTCCACCATAACTGTACCAGCAGCCCAGGGTGATCTGTCTCTTCTGCTCAACCTGACCCTCTTCAGTATTTTATTGTGTTTGTGTTGGAGGAGAGATGAAACAGATAGGCTTCCTTGATGGTGCACACGATGGATGTTAGCCTCTATCTTGATTGTGTTAAGCAAACAGGTTTCTCTGTTTCTTCAGGGATTGCAAAGAAACTGAGGGAAAGGATGCTCGTCCCTGAGGTGCATGTTGAGTTCATGTCAGAGCTGCAGTTGCTGGGCAGCCAGCATCTGTATTCACATAGCCTCACGCTTGGGAAAGAGGGGTAAGGAGAAAACATTCCTGTGAAATAAGTCCTCTCCAAGGGAAGGAAAAGGAAAACCCCACTCAGTCTGTATCCGTTAACTGTATGGGGTGAGCTATAAATAGAGTGTGGTTATAATTGACAATGTACTATTGTGTACTAGGGGTGGGCAAGCCAGGGAAAATACCATTGCGATATTAGCAGGATAATCTGCCTGGAACTGTGTTACTGAGCCAACATGCTGGAGTAAATAAAACATCGGTGGAGCACCTCACCTAGATGTCCCCCAGCCGAGACCGGTCTGATGGTGAAAAACATGTGGGTAGCTTTTTCCTCTGCCCCATTTCTGTGCTTGTTTTTGTCAACACAATGTCTCACACAAGACCAAATGCACAAGTTCTGCAGTGTTTTGAGAGAGACAGAAGTTGGATATTTCTGGTCGAGCAAGAAGCAGGAAGTCCTAGTTTCCCGTTTCCTCAGCAGTGGAAACCTTCACTTTCTCTTGTGGCCTCTTGCCATCTTTTTTTTTCCTGACAATTATTCTCCTGCTTCAGTAGTTCTTCCTGTAGCTACCTACTAATGGACTAAAAATCCCTTTTCTTGCATGGATTGAGAGCTTTGTGAGGCCAGCACTTCCAGTTGGGATCCTGTTGCAAATCCCATGGTATTTGACAAATGTCTGTATGCTTCAGCTTGTGCATTTATGTGATAAGGTGAGACTTCCAGCTTTCAATGTGGAAATGTGGCCCACGTATGTTGCAGCTCTTCAGCATGCAGATGAAACGCGAACCTACGGTCCTTCCTAATCCCAGGTTTTCTGACAGCGTAGTTAAGATGTTAGCTGTACTGCAATCCCCTGTCTGCTGGTCCATTTGCCCTCTCCCTGTTGCAGACTACCTCTCTAATGAGTGTAGACTTTCTTTGAGTGGATTTTCAGGTGTGATCATGCTCTTCATCTGACTCACAGCCATAGAGGCAGTTGGCCACAAGCAAACTGTCCCTCTCCAATGCTAGTCTGTTTGTGAGTCCAGAATCCTACACGCATTGCCCCAGTTGTCACCATCCACTGTCTTTTAGAGACCTGTAGAAGTCAGATGACTTCTTGCAGCCATGGCATTGCTGCAATGTCAGGAGACCATTTTGTAGAGAGCCTGGAACCGAGCTTGAGCTGAACCCCTTGTTTGTATTGCTTTTACAGGCGGTGACAGTGCCTGTAAAAACCCCAGACCTCCCCCAACCCCTTCCTTTCCTTCTCTGAGGACAAGATAAAGAGCTGAGTTTGGCCCTTCCCAGAAGTGGGTGGCAATCCAAATGGGATTTTGCATGGGGCATATAACAGGTTTGAGGTGTTGCACTTTCTGTCTCACCCACTTCACTTCCAGGACTCCAGAGTCACTTTGAGGCCGAAACACAGGGCACGAGCAAGTGCCGTGCTTTAGTGAGCTCCATTTTGGGGTTAGTTGCAGACTACAGTGAGCTTTTCCTCACCAAGGGAGGTCTGTTTAAAACCAAACAAAACAACTTTTCAGATTGCTTATGAATTAGGATCATGTGGAAGGGGGCAACGTAATAACAGGGTAGAACAACTTGTCAGCTCTGCAATTAACATCAATACATGCTGTTTAGCTCTCTTTATAGACATATAAACACACTTCAAACAGCCATCTCGTTAGAAAAATCATGACTCCTATACATACAGCATAAAGATTTCAGGCTGTTGAATACCATTCACCATTATTTTTAGTTTACGAAAACAAAAGTCTTAATTATGTTTCCAATGACAACAGCATCATTAGTAGCCAGATGTTTTTCCCTTAAATTAAAACACACACACAAAAGATTGTTTGGGGGGTTGCCTGAAACAGAGATACACTTAATTAAGTTGGCATTGAAACGTCAGGCTCTCTATAGGTCAGGAGGACATTGTGAAGTCTTTGAAGAGCTCTGCAAACCCGTCAACCCAGCCGCGTGCCCTCCGTAGCTGTTTCTCAGCATTCACAGAATCACACAGAATCACAGGGGTTAGAAGGGACCTCTGGAGATCATCTAGTCCAACCCCGCCGCCAGGGCAGGTTGCATGGAATGCATCCAGGCAAGTTTTGAGTATCTCCAGAGAAGAAGACTCCACAACCTTCTCCGGGCAGCTTGTTCCAGTGCTCTACAACCCTCAAAGTCAAGAAGTTCCTCCTCATGTTTAGATGGAACTTCCTACGACCAAGTTTGTGCGCGTTACCTCTTGTCCTGTCACTGGGCACCACTGAAAGAAGACTGGCCCCATCCTCCTGGCACCCACCCCTGAAGCATTTATAAGCATTAGTAAGATCCCCCCTCAGTCTTCTCTTCCCCAGACTAAAAAGACCCAAGTCCCTCAGCCTTTCCTCATAAGAAAGATGTTCCAGTCCCTTAATCATCTTTGTAGCCCTTTGCTGTACCCTCTCCAGCAGCTCCCTGTCCTTCTTGAACCGGGGAGCCCAGAACTGGACACAGTACTCCAGATGCGGCCTCAGCAGGGCAGAGTAGAGGGGGAGGATAACCTCCCTCGACCTGCTAGCCACACTATTCTGGATGCACCCCAGGCTGCCATTGGCCTTCTTGGCCACAAGGGCCCATTGGTGGCTCATGGTCATCCTGTTGTCCACCAGGACTCCCAGGTCCTTTTCCACAGAGCTACTTTCCAGCAGTCAGCCCCTAACCTGTACTGATGCTTGGGGTTATTCCTCCCCAGGTGCAGTACCCTACATTTGCCTTTGTTGAATTTCATAAGGTTCCTCTCTGGCCAACTCTCCAGCCTGTCCAGGTCACGCTGAATGGCAGCGCAGCCTTCCACTGTGTCAGCCACTCTTCCCAGTTTCGTGTCATCAGCAAACTTGCTGAGGGCACACTCCATCCCTTCATCCAGGTCACTGATGAATATATTGAACAGGATTGTACCCAGTGCTGACCCCTGGGGAACACCAGTTGTTACAGACCTCCAGCTAGACTCTGTGCCACTAATCACAACCCTCTGAGCTCTATCTATCAGCCAGTTTCCAATCCACCCCTCTGTTGATTCACCTAACCCACACTTCCTAAGCTTGCCTGGGAGGATGATGTGGGAGACGGTGTTGAAAACCTTGCTGAAGTCAAGGCAGAAAACATCCACTGCCCTCCCCTCATCTATCCACCCAGTTATGCCATCGTAGAAGGCTATCAGATTGGTCAGACATGGCTTCCCCTTGGTGAGTCCATGTTGACAACTTCTGATAACTTTCTTTTCCTCCAGATGCTTTGAGATGACTCCCAGAATGAGTTGTTCCATCATCTTTCCAGGGATGGAGGTGAGGCTGACTGGCCTGTAGTTTCTTGGGTCTTCCTTCTTGCCCTTTTCAAAGACTGGAGTGACACTGGCTTTCCTCCACTCCTCAGGCATCTTGCCTGTTCGCCAGGACCTTTCAAAGATGATTGTGAGTGGCCCAGCAATGACTTCTGCCAGTTCCCTCAGCACTCGTGGGTGCATTCCCACCAGGATGCGTGGACTTGTGGCTGTCCAGTTTACTTAATTGGTCTCTAACTTGATCCTCCTCAACCAAGGGAAAGTCTTCCTTCCTCCAGACTTTCTCTGTTACCTCCAAAGTCTGGGACTCCTGAGGGCTGGCTGGAGAAGTAAAGACTGAAGCAAAGAAGGCATTGAGTAACTCCGCCTTCTCTGCATCATCTGTCACCATGGCACCTGTCTCATTCAACAGCGGGCCCACATTTTCTCTGGTTTTCCTTTTGCCTCCGATGTACTTGAAGAAACCCTTTCTGTTGACCTGGACATCCCTTGCCAAGTTTAATTCCACAGAGGCCTTGGCTTTCCTCGTTTCATCCCTGCATACTCTGATGGCATTCTTGTAATCTTCCCAAGTGGTCAGTCCTTTCTTCCACGTACTGTAAACTTCCTTCTTCCACTTGACCTTTTTTAGAAGCTCCCTGCTCAACCTTGCGGGTCTCCTTCTTCCCTTGCCTGATTTCTTGCTCTTAGGGATACACCAATCCTGAGCTTGGAGAAAGAAGGACTTCCAAGTGTTGCTTGGAATAACGGAGTCATGTGAAAGACAAGAATCTTATGTTGTCTCCCGAGGTATATCCACAGCAGTACAGTAACCCAGGGCCAGGGCACAGGGCTGATGACTGTCACATCATCACCATGGTGTTATGCCATTGGTACACGTTCATTGGTCAGCTAGCACCACGATGTCCTGGTCTGGGACCAGGGTTGCTACACGCTGTCCTGGGCCTCAGGGCAAAATGCTCACTGTAAGCAGCTGTCCCTAGCATTTCTGGGCATCAGTGAATCCTGGAAAATGTCCACTCTGCACAGAGAGTGATGCTGAGGTGACGGTGGGATACCTGTGCCTCCACATGCAGGATATTTTCCACCTGCCTCTTCCAAATCTTCCAATACCAGCAGGTGGATATCTGGGGGAAAGAGGAGGGTATTTTTTCTGCTCCCAAAGCCTAGTAGTGGATCCTCAAAACCTCAGAAATGGATCCCTGTTGTGCAGTCAGTTGCCAGAGAGCAGGAGCAAGCTCTGTCCTTCCTGCCTCCTCTCCATTCCTTGAGGCTGCTCCTCCATGCAAAGTGTATTTCTTGCCCAAAAGTGCTGTGTAGCAGCCCCAGTGACCAGCTGCGCCTGCGTCCTTCTGCCCACCCCTGCTTGGGGGGCTCCCACCTCCCTCCAGAGCCACCCCCTTTTCATTGCTGTCATGGCACAAGGCAAGGAAGGGGCGCTGAAACATGGCTGGTGGGGCCCTGGCAGTGCCCTGCACTGTTGCAGGTGGGGAGGGGCTGGCCTGGGGGTTGGCAGCACGGGCGGCTGGGTGGTGCGCGCTCTCCTCCCCCTGATTTATCGCTCCTGGCAGAATGGTCACAGTTGCCACCTTGGAGGAGCGGATATCTTGATTAACGGGGCAGGCAAGAAGCAAGTGACAGCCCCCCCCCCTGCATCTCACCAGCTTTTCATCTCCCAGAAGATCAGGGACAACCATGTCCTCCGGCTGTGCTGTCCCCGTCCCCCGGGGGAGACATGCAGCAGATCGTCCCCCCACCGGGTAGGGGACCCTCGCCCACACCAGTGCCTGGTGGCAGGTGGCAGGTTATTTGCACCGACTCTGTTTCTCCTCGGTGTTTCAACTCAGAAGCACTTGTTTGCTTGTCTCCATTGGCTCTTGCTTGGCCCTAACTGCAAAATAAGGCTGCAGGGAGTAATTTTTGTGTCCACTCCTTGTGGTTCAGCCTTATTTTTCGCTCGCACTTTACAGCGTTTGCAATTTGAAGATTTCTCTTTTCACCAGCAGAAATGGTATCTCTCCTGGTCTTTTCACTTAAGCCTGCTTCTAGCCCTGGCTCGTTTTGCTGTTTACCAAATTTCTTCTATTTTGGCAATATCTTTCTGACGCCGCACAATCCATGTGAAAATTGCAAGTATAGAAAGAGCATCCCTTCCTGCTTCTTGCTATGATGTCTTTTAACACTCATCCTCCTTTTTCATGCTGCCATATCAAAATATTTACAACCCATCTTTTGCCATCATCAGACTGTATGTTTTTAAATTCAGTTTCAAAATTAAGGGCAGGGAAAATTATGATCATTTCCGCATTAGTCACTCCATCCAGTTTCTTTGGAGTGATGAGTGAATCAACTCCCATTCTGACTTACTGTAGGGGTAAATATGTGTAATTTGAGCAATTTTTGGTTTCTCGATATAATTGTTTGCTGCTGTGCTGCAATGCAAAATGCGGGGATGTGTGAGGACGTACTTGCAGCAGGCGCATGCTTCTTGCCTTTGGTGCCTGCCAATTCCTATTTTGCAATGCCAAGTTTGATGACAGCCTGCCTTAGGATGCAAATGGGCTTAGTAAAAGGACTGTTTCCAACGCACCCTCTCCACATCACGTAGGGCTGCATCTTACAGATGGCATTTACTTTGCACCCCTCTGTGCTGTTTGCTGAGGTGCAGCTTGGTGAGAGAATGGGACACATCAGCAAATGCCACTTTTCACCACCACAGAGGAAGAGGTCCCCTTCTGTTTGGCAGCTGTGAGTGTGGCAGCAGCATGGGTGCCAGCTGTCCTTGGTGCAGCTGGGGCTGGCACATCGTGGCCGTGGGATATCCAGGGAGCACGGTGCACGTGGTGGCACCCCTGGGACAGACGTTGCTGCTGTCAGGATGCCTGACTCTGTTCAGAGCAAGACTAGAAGTGCAAAAATGTTGAGTCTTGGCATGAGTTACAGCTTGTATGGCAACACGAGATAAGCTCACTGGAGGTGATGGGCCAAAAATGAAAATAAATTTCACTAGGTGTTTCTGGGCTGTCAGGTTGGTTCACTCCCTGCTTTGCCTTGGGGCACGGCACCACTCTTCACCCACGCTGTAGGTATGAGAGTTTGCATTCAGGGCTCCAGTCAGAAACAAGCCAAATATTTCTCCTGGCAGGGAAATCGCTGGACCCCACATTGAGAGCAGTCATGAACCAGTACACGCTGTTTGGCCCTGGGGTGAGGGCTGACTCATGGCATGCAGAATTGACTAGGACTGAACTTGCCACTGATCACCAAGGCTTTTGCGCAAGGCTAGTGCACAGCAGCATCCCTGAAGATGTTAAAAATTTGGCACGACTTTGTTGCAGCAGGTCTGCTGAAGCAACTGCTTCATTATTCAGTCGCCAGAACAAAAGCTGTGGCTGCTGCTCTACTGGTACTTGCTCATCTGCTTTCCTGGAGAAAGCCTCTTCCAGTGGCTGAGGATGCAATCAGACAAAGCAGATGAGTCAGGCTGATTTTGTATTTGTGTTTCAGGTAGGCCAAGGGGCTGAAACTGTGCCAAAGTAGCAGCCCTGTCTTTTGAGAGAGGCCGCAAAAGAGCTGGACTTTAAGGCATGGCTTTCATATCTGAGGGCTTTTCTAATGACTTCTTAACTAATTGACTTGACTTTGGCAGGAAGACAGCTAGCGGCTGAAAAGGATTAAAACTGTTAGAAATGAACAGCTTTGAAGTGGCTGAAACCCTATTAAAATGTGGATGGCAGATTTCTTTCCAGTGGTATTTCTTAACCACTGCAACCTGGTAGGGTGAGCTCTTCATGCGAAACTTAAAGGAGAAAAGGGAAAATCCACAGAATGGAGTGGAGTCTCGGAGCTGCTGCCACTCAGTTATTTGACAGTTGTAGGACACCTTGTGTAACGCATGTATCCCACCAATTTTGTTTTCAAGAGAGAGTATTTTGTGTTATGGGAATATTCTTCTTTTGGCATATATCTGATCTGACATAGCATGCACCGTGGTGGAGCTAAACAGTGTATCATTTTCCATGGCCAAATGAAGCTTGCTTAGAGAAACAATCTGCTGTAGAAATTACTCCAATTAGGACTTTCTGCAGTAAGCAAACAGTGATCCAATTCTGTAAGGATCTATGGGGCCTGATGGGATCCACCCAAGGGTGCCGAGGGAGCTGGTGGAGGAGCTTGCCAAGCCACTTTCCATCATTTATCAACAGTCCTGGTTAACGGGGGAGGTCCCAGATGACTGGAGGCTTGCCAACGTGATGCCCATATACAAGAAGGGCCGGAAGGAGGATCTGGGGAACTACAGGCCTGTCAGCCTGACCTCAATGCCGGGGAAGATTATGGAGAAGTTCATCTTGAGGGCGCTCACAGGGCACGTACAGGACAACCAAGGGATCAGGCCCAGCCAGCATGGGTTCATGAACGGCAGGTCCTGCTTGACCAACCTGATCTCCTTCTATGACCAGGTGACCCACCCAGTGGATGAGGGAAAGGCTGTGGATGTTGTCTACCTGGACTTTAGTAAAGGCTTTGACACTGTCTCCCACAGCATTCTCCTGGAGAAGCTGGCGACTCGTGGCTTAGACAGGTGTACTCTTCACTGGGTAAAAAACTGGCTGGATGGCCGAGCCCAGAGAGTTGTGGTGAATGGAGCCAAATCCAGTTGGCAGCTGGTCACAAGCGGAGTTTCCCAGGGCTCAGTTTTGGGGCTGGTCTTGTTTAATATCTTTATCGATGATCTGGATGAGGGGATCGAGTGCTCCCTCAGCAAGTTTGCAGACGACACCAAGTTGGGCGGGAGTGTTGATCTGCTCGATGGTAGGAAGGCTCTGCAGAGGGATCTGGACAGGCTGGATCGATGGGCTGAGGCCAATTGTATGAGGTTCAACAAGGCCAAGTGCCGGGTCCTGCACTTTGGTCACAACAACCCCATGCAACGCTACAGGCTTGGGGACTAGTTGTGGAAAGCTGCCCTGCAGAAAAGGACCTGGGGGTGTTGATCAACAGCCGGCTAAATATGAGCCAGCAGTGTGCCCAGGTGGCCAAGAAGGCCAACAGCATCCTGGCCTGTATCAGAAACAGTGTGGCCAGCAGGAGCAGGGAGGTTATTGTCCCCCTGTACTCGGCACTGGTGAGGCCGCACCTCGAATCCTGTGTTCAGTTTTGGGCCCCTCACTACAAGAAGGACATTGAGGTGCTGGAGCGTGTCCAGAGAAGGGCGACGAAGCTGGTGAGGGGTCTGGAGCACAAGTCTTATGAGGAGCGGCTGAGGGAACTGGGGTTGTTCATCCTGGAGAAGAGGAGGCTGAGGGGAGACCTCATCGCTCTCTACAATTACCTGAAAGGGGGTTGCAGAGAGGTGGGTGTTGGTCTCTTCTCCCAAGTGACTAGCGACAGGACAAGAGGAAATGGCCTCAAGTTACGCCAGGGGAGGTTTAGACTCTATATTAGGAAAAATTTCTTTACTGAGAGAGCGGTGAAGCACTGGAACAGGCTGCCCAGGGAAGTGGTGGAGTCACCATCACTGGAGGTGTTCAAAAAACATGTAGACGTGGCACTTTGGGACATGGTTTAGTGGGCATGGTGGTGTTGGGTTAATGGTTGGACTTGATGATCTTACAGGTCTTTTCCAACCTTAATTATTCTATGATTCTGTGATTCTGTGAAGGATGAAAGCAAGATTGTGGCAGATAATAGCCACTTAAGTACAGGTGACAGAAATTTTCCAAAGGAAAGTTTTTATCTTAGAGTATGCTGATTTTTTCAGATGTAAAACATCTTATGGAACCATGCTCCTTTCAGCTGATTTTCTGTCAATCACCCTCTTTCCCCCAAGCTCTGATGTGACCTTGCCTGTCAGGCAGGTTTTTCTCAGACCTTGCAGGCTTACTGCCAGCTTACCTGCCCAGAGACTTAGAAATCTGCCTGAAAGATGGCGTCAGGGTGGGGAGTGCAGGGGCTTTTGGGGTCTTCAGCTCCAGGACATCCCTGCTGGATACTCTGCCCCAAGGAAATGGACCTCATGGTTTCCAGACGCCCAAGCCAGCTGGTTCCTCTGGCATCTTCATCATAATTATGGAGGGAGCCTTTCTGTCAGACCAAGCTATTCAACCAGGTCTCCAAGGGCTCTGAGGCTTCCAGCTTGGTTTGGGTCCCACACACAATTCATGGTCTGGGAGTCCAAGTCCATGGTCCTAGCGTGGTTTCTATCATGGTACTGCCAGAGAGCTGTGACTCCCCAAGGACCTTAGCACTCAGTTAGCTTGGCCGTTGCTGGAAATCTGGAAGGCATGTTGTGTATCAAGAATGAAGTAATTCTGGATTTTAGTCCCCGGAAAATGTCTGTCATTTGTCTTTTTGCCCCTGTTAAAAAGTAAAAAATGCCTTTGGATGTCCAAAAGTGGTCATAGAGCACGTATTGGGTTTCTCAGGCTGATCCGCTTTTAGCTCTGGGTTAGCAAGTATGTGCAGGAGCGTGGCTTTAAGTTCATGAGTAGTTCTGCTGAGACAAGTCAGTGTATCCATTAACTTAAAACCAGGCTTGTGCTGAACACTGCCCTGAACTGGGCATGTGGGAGTAAAGTGTGTTTTCTACAGATCATAGAGTAGGTCATAGTTTCCTCAGGGGCATTTCAAACCAAAACCTGAGGGCTAATGAAAGGCAAATTGTAATACTGTAATTTACATGGGCACTCAGCTGCAGACCTTTGACACATGTTCAAGGAGATCATGGCTGGAACTACTTTTAATCAATCATAACTCCTGCTGGCCTGAATCTGGAACAGGAACAACTTAATTAGTTCAGTGAAAATGAGCTTTACAGCTACCACATAATGAGAATAGACATTATGTCGCTATTCTCCATATAGCTATGTAGCCACTCATGTAAAAGCATTATCATACCTACACAATGCACTAGGCACTTGTGTACAGTCATAATTTCAGTCTGCCAGAAAATGACAGTGCTCTGGTCTGTGCTGAGTGTGTGTGTGTGCCTCAGTATAACATATGCATGTTCTATGTAGTTCTACATCATAGCTATAGATTAAAACCTCTTCTTATTCTAAAGCAAAAGTAGAAGTTGTTCCCATAAATAACATTGTTCTTGTGGTTTTTCATCTTCTTTCACAACACTGTGTGCTCTCATTGTGAAAGGAGCTTGTACAGAGCTCTGGAAAGCCTCTGTAGGTAAGGATTAGTGAGTGGTTCTACTGTAATGGCCTATGTATGCATCTTTTATGCAATAGTTTTAGCTAATTTTGGAAAGAGAAAGAAAGAAAAAGAAATAGAGAAAGAGGAGAAAGAAAGAAAGAAAAAAGAAAGAGAAAGAGAGAAAGAAAGAAAGAAAGAAAAAAGAAAGAGAAAGAGAGAAAGAAAGAAAGAGAGAAAAGGGAAAAAGGGAAAGAAAAAAGAGAAGAAAAAAGAAAATAGTAAAAGAGGAAGGAAGGAAGGGAGGGAGGGAGGGAGGGAGGAAGGGAAGGGTGATTAGCTAAAAAGCTGAAACTCAAAACCATGAAAATGTATCACAGCAGATGGGAAGCTCTCCCATTTCCCCATCACTTCCATGGGTGGATGGGACTGGCACTGACCCAGTCACTTCCAGCAGTCCCCATGCCATTGACTAACCCAACTGCCAAGCAAAAAGGGCTTGTGTAGCCTTTCTGGCAGTTTTTTTTCCAAAGGTGGCTTCCAGTCTTACTCTGAATAATCTAGGTGACATGGTAGTACATTTTCTCTTGCCCTCTGTGTGTTAACACCCTCTTGGCTTTGCTCACAGTGCTATGAGAAGAGACTCCTCATAAACACTGGTAGAGCCATTCCTGAGTGGCTCAGACCCCCTTGGCGCAAAAGCAGAACTGCTGCCTTCCTTTATGCAGGGAAGGCGATATTCTGCTCCGACAGGCAAGGAAAAACAACGACTGTCACAGTCCTGTTCTTGTCAGCCATTTCTCATGGAGACACTTCTGCTGAAGTATGCAGGGTATTTGTACCAAGAAGGGCTCTTGAGAGGTTTGCTAGCGCTGTGCAGGCTCATGGTAATTACTGAGGCATCACTCAGTTTTCAGACCATTATACAAGACCTCAGCCATATGAGTCCACTTGATTTTAGGGAGTAAAACCCCGTGAAAATTACTTTCAGGGTTCATGTGTTCCAAGCGTAAGGAGGGGTCCATGTTTTTCTGTGATTAATTGCGTGTTTACAGTTTTGCTGAACAAAACCTGGCTTAACTTTGTGATATGAAATATGTCTACTGAAGAAAGCATCCAATTAACATGGCCCAATTAAAACTTTAAAAGAAATAATCTTCATTTAACAAACACCAGATGTACTTGTCAGGGTTATCTCACTGCTGTTAGATTAATCATTTACAAGCTCTGTTCATTTGAGCACTTACTTGGTAGAGAATACTATTGCAAGATTGTCTTTCTGAATATTATGCCAAAAATAACCACTTCCCTGATCCTGAAGCTGTTAAAACATCAGATCAAAAACAGAGGGAGAGAGAGACTGGGAAGCAAAGCATACTTGATTATTTTTTTAATACACAATGACCACTTAACCTATTAAACAGGTTGAATAAGAGACTTTTTACTGCTCTAAAAAATCAGAAATGTTCATTCCATAACACGTTACTGCTTTTTGGGGAAAATGAAGTTATTAGTCTGCTAAAGCAGCACATGCGTGACAAGTGTAGAACTGATCTGCCAACAGAGAGATGGAGGAATTTTCCAAGAAATGTAGACCCTAGTCAAGAAGAATAAACCAAGGAACAAAAAAGTCGGAGATTTACTGTGGTCTTTTTGCATCCTGGACAATCATGTTAGGTGGGCACAGAGCTGCAGTTTCCCCATCCAGGATTTCCCAGTCCTTGGGCTTTAAAAGCTACTGCTAGACAGAGACCTGTTCATTAAGACTTGGATTCATCCCACCTGACACAAGGTCCCAAATGAGCAGTGTGGTCACCCCTGGCTTAAGACCTGAGCTCCTTTCTGAAAGTGCCTCACCTCCAGCTGCAGGAGGGACCAACGTGACTGTGTTTCTTACCTCGGCCCATGATGTAGGTGTCTAACATTAGGTCAGATGAATTTGTACGTAAAGCCCCAGTTCACAAAACTGGGCCTTCAGGCGGTTGCTGAATGTTTCTTCAGATGTGCAGGGTGGCAGTAGATGTCAGTGGCTATCATTTCTTTTAGAGACTGAAGGTCCCCTCTGCAGCGGGCCACTGTATTTTGATGGGATCTTGTGTGTGGCAATGAGGCTCTGAACACCCCCTGCCCCACTCAGCCCCATTGCTTTGGCCACGAGTCCTCAGGTCTCCCTGCTGCTCTGCTGGGGGACCTTTGTGGAAACTGCATGTAGGAAAAGGAAAAAAGCTTTTTTTGCCCAGCTCTGGTCTATTCAACATGACCACATAGAAGAAAGGAGGGGTATATGTAGGTGTGTATTTTATGTCCATATTAGATTTATGTTTGGGAACACATTATACTGGCAGTTATTGTGCATTGTAGTAAATCTATATAATAGATGTACAGATAGGTATATCTATGTTTTGTTTTGTGATCTGTTTTCCTACTTTTGACAAATGTTATTGATATTGCACTGGGCAGCACTGGGAGGGTAATGGGTCAAGAATGATCAGTCAAACAGGAAAATAACCTTTCAAACCACCGTGCTATGTATCTGGTTTTGAATGCCTTCAAAACCACAACAAGGCAGAGATAATCCTCATGAAAAAGGGAGGGATTTGAAAAGACAATGTTCTCTGGGGAGCTGGAAATTATGTGGAAAAAATGAAGATTCAAACCTGAGTGAGGATGAAGAATTGTTTCTGGAGCATTATTGAGAAATGAAACCTACAGGGTCTCTGTGGTCAGAGAAGACGCATTCTTGGTTTTCCTTATCTTGCGCTGTGACAGCTAGGCTGCACAAATCCAGAGAAAACCTCTTCAAGTGACGTCTCCTCATGCTCTTAGTTTGGGCTCCTCGCCATTTCTAACAGTTTCACTTAACCACCCATCAGCCTGAAATCTTCTTCAAAGATGATAAATACTAGATTATCTCACCTCCTCAGGAAACTGTAAGAACAAAAACCAGTGATTGTCTAGAGTGCACTGGGTTTGTTTTTCCTGTGTATTGTCCTAGTTCCTGCCTGCTGCCGCTGCCCTGTTGCTTGGGTCCTTTACTCTGTTTCATCCCGCTTCTTGCTGCTTCCACCTTGATGGGGGAACAAGACCAAGTTTTGGCAAGAGTCGGTCAGAGTACAGGTGTCATTTTCCTCATCTCCCTCTCTTTTCTTGCACTGCTCCCCACGGTATTTAGAGCACTATTTTACCCATATGGACATTCGTCTTTAAAGGGGAAGATCTCAAAGTTTTGAAAATTATTTTATGTTTTTACATCATGACAGGGCCTCATGTGGCAGTGTCTTTTGGGGCATGCATGCCATAATCACTTAATTATTTTCCCAAAGTCTAAAATGACATTGTCTCTCAAGATTGGGAGAAAGAAGGTGTATTCGCCTTATTAGTTACTAGTGATCCCTGTAGGATTTCGGGCTAAGTGACTGAGCTCAGGTCACAGGTATTTTCATGCAGCATCTCAAGAGCAAGAGAAGTCTTCCTCCAACCTAATGCAGTGAAAGGTATTTTACATCCTTCTGGAAGGCTAAAACTACTTTGGATGACTTTTACTCTTGCATTAAAAAAAACCCACAATGCCACAATATTGTGCTGAATCAAAGACAGAGCATATCAAAAAGTAGTCTGAATTTGGTGATGGGTTTCCCTCTTTGGCAGAAACAGAGGTGTTGGAAATTCTTCTGATCTCACGCAGTGAGTTGAGAGTGAAACCTGGTAGAGAGTCCAGGAGAGAAATCAGGGCCTTGAAGTTGGTGGGAGGCTGCTGAATGTGGAGGGGATTTCATCCGAGGAGCCTGGCTTGCCTGCACCCCAGTCCTTCCCCACCCTTCTGTATTTTGTGGTTGTGTTTAAGTAATTTTCTAGTGTAAGCTTACGATAATTTAATTCATTATATTATTAATTAATGATAGCCTGTTATTTTAGATGACTGATGGACTCATTTGAGTTCAGAATGGAGAATGGTGTTGTTCTTTATTCTAAATGTTACTTTTCCAAAGGGCCATGGACAAATATATTTGTTCCTGATGTTCTCTCCCCTCTCATTTTTCAATATTCCTAATTGTTTCACATAAACTGAATTTTTCGTAAACAACAAATGTCAATGGTAGAAAGCACTGCCACATGCATTATGGCACAGAGAGAAACACATTCTTTTTCTCACTGAACTCATGCCAGTTTTCGTGGAAGTCATCCATATGCAGGCGGGGATTGGCAGAGGTGTATGCAGGAGCTCTGTTGAATCTGTGGGAGTATTTGTGTACGTACTTGTGTGCAAAAGAGAGAAAGAATGTTGAAACCTGGGAATCGTATCATCTGACAGCTCTGTAGTGACATGTATAGTCCTGATTTAACAATTTGCTTTAAAAGGCACTGTGGGATCCTGTTTTGGGATCCTGTGGGACCGCCAACTGTGCACAGTGCAGTTTTGTTTTCTCTGTTTTCACTAATAAGCTGTAACATGCCAAAGTTAGCATTACCTGGGCTGTTTGTTTTCAAATTAATTTTGAAGTGAATATTGTGTTAATACAAATTACCAAATTGATAGCACAGAAACTTAAGTCTTCTGGTTTATTGGTGTTACAGTATTGGCTATGGTAGTACACACTTCCACATCATATTCATGCTTAAACATTGTAAGCTGAGCTGGAGAAGCCACATTTAAATTGCTGTCACGAGTCACGGATTAATTAAGTCATTGGGACTTAATTATGACTTATGACCCTGCTCCTTTGCTATCCCCACGTTAGCTGTGGTTGAGGTTAAGATGAACAGGGACTGCTTACACCATGTGAAACAATTTCTTGAAGGCTTCCTACAGGTGGAGGCAGACACTTATTCTTTGCCTCATTTGTAAATATTTCCTTTACAACTGTGGGGAATAGGAATATATTTTTTGTAAAATGAAGGTTACGCTCTCACCAAGTGAAAAAACTGAGACCTTTGACATACCCCTATGATTACCATGGCTAACTCTGATCTTGGTTGCCACACACTGCTTGCTGTTCTCCTCAGAGTCCTACCAGGCCAGAACTGCTCAAGTCTAGGAGTTATTAAGACCTATTGGAAAGTCTTATTTTCATTTTGGGAACCTATTTGGTATGAAAACAGAAAGTGCTTCTGCAGCTCATGCTCTGTGAAAGCCAAGACAAAGCCAACTCCAGGGCAGGTGGTCCTACCTCACTACCTTCTCATTTCTTCTCCTATATCCTTGCTATTTGAGGAGCAGTTGAGACTCTTGTTTGACATCATAGAAATCAGAAGAAACCTGTGTGATCAGTTCTTTGACAATCTTTTAGTGAGAGGTTACTTCCCTTTAGATGCCAGGGAAGACTTGGTGTCTCTGTATTGCCGCTCTCTTTGTTCTCCACGTGCTGCAACACCACTGAGCATGGACACTGCAAGAACATGTGCTTCAACAGTGCCCTAGAAACCTAGAGTGAGTTTTACTAATCAAAGAGCAAGAGAAAAATGTCAGGGAATTCAATAAACTGAAGCCTCAGCAAGCATGTGAAGACTATGAATAAGAATTCACTCTGCTAAGCCATCCTGAATCCAAATCTTGATTTGTTTTTACTTTTGCAAGAGGTAATGTTTCCATAGTTTAGATGCTTTCAGTTATTACAAAGGGATCTGTACAGCCTTAAGCAATAAGGCAATGTTAAGAAAGCAAGCAAAACTACTGAGACACCCAACATCCAGCCAGCCTTCTGAGGGATAATTAAAATGCAGTCCTTCTGGATAGACACTGTGTAAGAAGTTTCCAATGATACCGATGGAGTAAAATCTTCTAGGAATATAAGAACTGTGACAGTGAGTAGTGCGTGTGATCTGCTTCCCTCTTTCTGGCAACAGCTGATACTGGTGGATTTTGAATATAACTCAAATCATGAGTTGAACATAGCACAAATCATTGTGTGCAACAGCATTTCCCATTGGCAGCAACAGCAAAGTCAGTGTTTAACCCAAGTTTTGATATTACTTTTTCTGGGGTTTTTTAGCTGTTTTTTTGCTTTTTGTAGTCCCTATTTTTTTTCTTTTTTCCCAAAACAGAAAGCTTTCCTGGTTGTTCCACAGTTGTAAAAGTAAGTATTAACTGCACAGGGCAATGGAAAGCCTCTAATAAAAAGAAGTATATACGTTCTGTGGAGAAATAAAATTCACAGATGAAACCAATTTAAGTAGCAGAATGCTGCATAGTGACTGTACCTCCAGCATCACTGGTCTGCGTATCTGTAGGTAACAAATTCCTTTTATTCCCCATTATAAGCATAATTGTTCTGATCAGTAAAACGACTTTTATCTAAAACCAGAAAGGTAAAAATAAATCTTTTAGCTGTGCACATTGTAAGTAATTTAAAAGACCTTTTTTAAACAACATTTATCCAGCTGTATTGCATGAATAATAGGAAAATTATTTATAACTTTTTTTTTTAAATCATTGCCTTTTCCCTTTTTTAGTATCTCAAAAGCACAGGCTTCTTTCCGGCTCACATTTTGTTTTTCATTTGCTAAGATTAAGTGTTTGATTTTTTTTTCTTTTCTTGGTAATGTAGTTTCTGAAGATCTGTGCTGTTTCCATGTGCTCCTAAACTTGTAATCAATTTTTCAGACAAACTGATCCAATGGCACATAGAAGTGTTAGTCTTAAGAAACAAGGCCAAGTCTGCACAGCATCAAAGAGTGTCCATAAAAAGAGTAATGAGGGCCTGGAGTGTGGAGAAGGGAAATACGGGTCTGTCCTGGCTCTGGCCAGCTGTGACCAGGTCTCTTCATTTCTTCTTCCCTTTCCACCAGTTCCTCTTTGGTGGTACAACATGATACTCTCTTGATGTGAGAGAGGTTGGAAACTGCTGCCTTGGGAACAGTATGAGGCAAGCAGGCCTAACATGATCAATGATGGCGCAGGTAACCATCACATTACGTTTCAGACGTGTGGGTCCGTTGAAATAAAAGCATACTTCACAAGGCCAATATTGCTGACACAGCAGAACACAACCATATCAACTAGGGGCAGAAACATCTTTCTTCCATGTTTGCTTTTAAACTGGTTCTGTGAGAAGGTTTGGATTTTACAGGGAACTCTGTTTTCGTGGCATGACAGGGTCAGGAGACCCTGGTTGTTGCCTGTACACCTTAGATAAAAGGAATTTGAAACTGATTTTCAAAAGGATAACTGCTTTATCACAGCGATGGGAGGCTCTCCTGGATTGCAGTGGGTTTTCCTGGAGGCAGGCGTGCATCTGATCTGTTTTTCCATCCCTCTGTCAGTCGACAGCAGCGCTTTGTTGCACGACACCATTAAACTTCTCCTGGCAGCAGAGACAGAGATAGCTGCAGATTTCCCTTGAAGTCTGTCCAAGCACCCTTTGGCCAGGCCCATGAGCTATGCACGCGAGGAATCTCCGGATCCCTTGGAAACAGAGTAAGCCTGAAACATTCCTCCAAAATTTATTAACTTTTTCTACAACTTTGCGTTTCTGTAGTGGCTTGGGCCTCCTGGATTTCACACTGCTATCTTTACTGGCTGCACAGAGCCTTTCTAGTTTTGTGGTTAACATTAGTAACAGAACATAAAAATATCTGGTTTGTGTTTGCAGCCTGTGAGTAAATCAAGTCTGCATCTGCGGGTACCCGCCCTGCACCAGCGCACACTGCTCTCAGGCGGCTGCTCCACCTCTCTCAGTCCGGCCCCAGCACCTCGGCGCAGACAGGTGCTTAAGCGCTCGCCTGGCTCCAGGCCCTCGGACCTTGCACGTACACCATAGGTCTTGGCTTCTTCTCGTTCTCCTATGAGCTAGGGTGACGCTGTAGGGCTTTATCCTCTCCCGCATGGGTGAGGGTGTGATGGCTCGTGTCCCCACGGTGTTTACGGGATTGCCACCTGCTCAGCATTGAGGGAGCTCAGTTCCTTTCCCAGACGAACCTGGGCCACCCCTGTCAGACGATGCAGGCAGCAGGGTCAGCTCTCGCCACGGGACTGTCACTGTGGTACAAATTGTGAACACTGTATTCTCCCACAGGAACTTCACTGCTTTCTTGCTTATTGCTCTTTCCTATCGTGTGACTAAGTGGGACACATTTGCTCCTTGTTAGGAGGGGAAGAGGACACTGACCACAGAGGAGTGAGTTTATCAAGGAATGTATCTGATCACATCCTTGGAATCCAGCTGATGAGAAAGTGCTTAGAAATAGCTCATCTCCACACTTTTCTTCCTATTTCCCATACAATTGTTTATTGGTTCGTCTTACCCTGAATAATACAGGAATAATAAAAAGGATGCTTTTTAGTTAAAAGAATATCAGTCTTTCAATTTTTCAGCATAAGCCAGATTTATGAAAATTGTAATTATAGCATTAAATTCTGCCATTCTAGTCCTATATTAACTCTGCAGGAAAAATTGTATCCGAGCAACTCGTAGGAAACTGATGCTAAACTGTTAATCTCCATTCATTTCAAACAGTAGCATATATGTGCCTGTATCCTATCCTGAAGAGCTGCTGGTTTCTGTAGTACATTCTCTCCCAGAGCACCAACGAACCTAGGAGCACTGTTTGTTTCCAGAAAGGGAAATAAAATGAAGTCAAATCATCGCAACAAATTCATGGCAAGTTGGGATCAAGTCATGTGTATACTCCAACTGTGTTTTGAACCTCATACTGGAGTGGTCTGTTTTCCTCTCTGGCTTTTGTGAACCAGTCTTCTCCCCAAAAGGCAATGTTTTGATTTAATGGCCAAACGACAAGTTGAAGAGGGCAAAGGGTTCCTTGATGCCTGTGAGATAAATGGGAGGCAATATGCTTCAAGGGAGGTCCTGCAGTGATTTAGAGAGGACAGCAATTGTTAATAGGCCAACATTAGCTTTCTACTTCTCCAATAAACGTGTTGGGTTAGAATGCAAGCGTGCAGTCCCAGTGTCAGCTTTATGGCCCAAGAAACATATGCTATTGAAAGCACAACTGCTTTTTCAGTCCACTTGTGTTGGCTGCCTAACTTTCTTCTTGATCGATCTGTTCCCTTGATGACCTTGCTGAGGCTTGTTATTTTCCGTGCTGTTTTCCTTCTGATGTCCATTTATTGGTTGTGCTCGGGCCAGCAGGTCTGTGGCAGAGAGAAATATTTGTATGGGGGCTGCGCAACAGCTTTTGTGTCAGCAAGCAATGGTTAGGGATGGACACAGCTTGGAGCTTTCCTGAAGTGGTGTGTGTGCATGCATGTGTATGTGAATACTATTGTTTGCTTCATCTGAGTAAGAAGTTACCACAACTGTTTATGAAAATGCCTACCAGGCAGCATAGATTATGCTGACAGCCAGACTCCTTGTTTTTCCATAGTTCTTTTGAGAAGGAGGTAAAACTCTTTAAAATCTTTCATCAGTGTTCTCTTCTTCATGGTCCAGTGGCCTGTTATGCTATTTATTACAGTGTGATACTGCTTTCAGGTAGGGGATGTGAATTTGTTTTGTGTCCCTAGCGTCCTCCTATACTCTGGCAGTGGCTGGAGATGCTGAAGAGGCAATACCCTTGAAATGATGACTTCTCTCATGTTTGGTCTTTTTTTGTTACTGGATTCCCAGCTGATTAAGGCTAGTATCAGCAGGGATGGGGCTTGTTGAGCTGGACCTGGTACAATAGCAGAATGTGCAAAGGAGTATAAAGGGAACAAGAACAAGATGGACACGTGCCAGAGAAGGAAATTTTTTTCTAGAAGCTTGCCTGTGAGGCGAGAGCAAGGAATATTAGGAGGAGCCCGAGAACAACAGCAGCAAAAGGCAGATAATGCAAAATAAATGCCTAAGAAAGTTCAACCAGCAAACAAAGGTGCTGTAAAAACATCACGGACATGACTGATGTAAGGTTGTTGACTGTTCCCACGAACAGTGTCAGTGCTAGTCTGGGCTGGTTCCTACATATCAGTGACTCCTCCAGCTGCCCATCCAAGCTCTGCCCGTGTGTGGTCTAATGTAAGGGCTTCCCCAGGAGGCCTGTCTTTGTGTAGAGGCTGGTAATCTGAAGATGGGAATAATCCCCCAAAACCAAACCCTACCAAAATGCTCGACTGTATACACGGCTTTCCCCTTTGAGGGCAGATAAGAGAGGATGAAGCACACATACCAGATGACAGGCACGTTGCTGGGTGCGTTGTTGGAGGGAATTCAGGTAGTCTGCTGATGGGGTAGGGCTGGAAGTTGTGGGGAATTGAAGTAATGCAGAGAAGATGTGAAAGACAGCCATTACTTTAGATGGTCTGTGTTTGTCCTTCCACACCAGTCAAAGCTCTGTATTTGACTGTCTTTAGAGTTTTGATATTTTGAGGAAGAGATGTTTTCCTGCGAGGAGGAGGAGCAGAGAAATTTGACAGCTGCTTAAAGTGGAGCATGCATTAATTTTTAAAATGTTTCATAATTTATTATTTTTAGTCTATTTTTTAAAAAAATGTTGTGCCCACAGATACACTGAAGTAGTTGTGTTGATCATAGATGGCGACTTACCGTAAGAAAACAAAATCTGGTGTCTCTCGTTTCCAGAAACTCATGGATACCTGTGTCACTGGAACTGAGGCTGGGCAAAGGGAAGAGAAAAAAATATATAAAAATATTGTTCAACTTGTTAATGAGACAGGATTTTCCAATGGGGAAAATTCACAGGGGTATGGAGGAGGGAAAGCAAGCTTCCTTTTCATATTATTCATCTAATCACTACATTAAATTGTTTAGGAGAGGCTGTTATTGGTGACAGCAGAGACCCCTTCTTGTTCTTCCTGTCTCCATGTCTCCCCCTGCCTTGTCACACCCAAAGCACTACGTTCCTACACGCTCTCTGTTTGTCATAGCCTCCGAGGAGATCGGGTTTTCCAGCCAGAAGAGAAAAGGGAATTCGCTGCCATGTGTGCATTTGCGCTCAGGAATGACCATGCCAAGCAGGCATGTGCACAATTCATTCAGAAATACCATTCTGAATTGGGACGTTTAAAAAGTGCTTACTCCCATCCTTGGTGCAGCTCAGCAGTGACTCGAGCAGGATGCCACTTGCAGCAGAGAAACTGTGGTTCCAGGAGGTCTCTTGGAAGACGACTGATAATTGAGCAAAACCCAGAGAGAGTGGGAACCTCTCCTTTCCTCATGAGGAAGTTTCTAGGCTTCAGCATACGCTTGGTAGTACTGCAATGCCCTGAGGACACGCGGTATCTAGGACTTAAAGTGGAGTTGTATGGATTAATAACTGTTCAGTTTTCTAATGTGGCAATGTTAAAAAAAAAAAAAATCTCCTTAATGGGGATTATTGTTTTGGTTCTGTAAATATGTAGTTAGCTATCCTTAAAATGCATATTAACAGCCTTTTTGGAATCATTGCATTCTCTCATGTAAATATGTATTTAGGGCATTTTTAAAAGGCAGGGGTTTGCCCTGATTATGTAAATATTCTTGTACACTAAAAATGCCAAATTCTTTTTCCCTGCTCCACCCTCCACTTTTTTCTTTTTTAGAATATGTAAGTGAGTTTCATGCTTAAGAAAGTGAGGAAGTACTACTACAGTAATATTGGCTAATGGCTAATAATATTTAGGGCAGACCCTACACAGTCTTTCTCAAAGAGCCTGTCAGTCCACTTGATACAGCTATCTCCACATTCCAGTCCTCATTTTTTGCTGAGCCCGTTCGTTAAGACTGTCAAAGCTACCAGACTGGAAATTACTAGGCTGGCATTTTGGGCACAAGCGACACATTTTCTGTACCTCATGAACTGGAATACAAAGGTTTCTTTATAGAAATATAATGTTCTTCTAATGACAGTACAGATAGTAACCATAAATTTCACCCCTCTACATCAGCAGAGAACTTGGATTCCTTTATCTTGTCTTGACTCTTATTAATCCCTTTTCTTCAATATTATCCTGAGTCAGTTCATTCCACTGATTAATCATATCAGTCATATTGCAAGAATGGAAGGAGCCAGTTTTGACACCTGGGTGGAAATAATTTCATTTTTCTTCGCTGTCTAAAAGTATCTAAGATGTCCTGTAGAGACAGTGGAGAAACACAACTACCTCTCAAGCGTGATCCGGCCCATCGTAAAATAAGCGGGATGAATTCTGCTGGGGAGGTGCATGTCTCTCTTGACTATGAAAAGAACCTAGGTTGAACTTTTAGGCAGGTGAAATAAATCCCGTCACTTCTGCTCACTCAGTTTTATGCTACCTAAACTCTGTATAGGGGCAAGGACTCCCTGTGGCTGCTACGTGGGGAGGATTCCTTTGGTTGTGCACCCAAAGGTCTTGGTCTTTTGATGACCCAGACTAGGAATGGCATTAGATTAGATTGCAGAGTGTGTCCCCTGGTGGAGGGGTATGCACGTACACCTGGGGTTCCTTCCTCCCTTCCCTCCTTTAGAAACCAGAACCTTGGAAGAGGGAAAAGTGGGTGGCGAGTCAGGTGGGGCTTGCCATTATCTCACCCCAGCATGCAGTCAGGACAATGCCGGGGTTTTGGGAATTACTCTGAGTCCCACTGTTTACAAGGCAGCGGCTGGTTTGGGTCCCGCTTGAGACTGGCCCAACCCCAAGCAGGGAGCCGTGTTTGCACAGTGCTGTCTCTGCCCTGTAATTCCCATGGGACCCACTCTGGAGCAGCACAGGCAGCTCAGCTGGTCTGCCCACAGACGACTGAGTGCGCTGTAGTTTGCTAGACTGGTTGGTGACTTTATAACCTGCCCTTACATGAGAGGGACTTTCAGTACAGCGCATCAGCTCCATTTCAATACTAACCAGATGATCCACAAGGAAAAAAATGAGGCGCTCCTCCCATTCATCCTATAGCCTGCTCTGTGTGCCTGCATACTTCTTCAGTTGTACTTGGCCCAGTTGCTAATGTGCCGTCTCCCTTTTGAACATATGGGACTGTAGAGGGAGGGGAGAAATTTATGGAGAGAAGAGAAAAGGCAGAATACAGGAAACTAAGAAAATGTTTATTAAAAAAAAAAAAAAGCAATAACCATAAATTCTTTTTTTAAAAAAGAAAACCTACAATAATATGTTCTTTAGAGACAGGCTTTGCTGGCATGTTTATTCACTGGGGTTTTCCATCATCATTTCCATGTGGTGCATTCTGATTGCTCACAGTTTTGTGGGTTTCTATCCAAGCCTCGAATAGCAAACGTTTAATCTAGGGAACTCCCTTTCTGTTCTCTTCTCTTCGCAATAGTATGGAGTGAATTACTGTATAAGATATATAAGATTTTGTTTGCGTGGTGAAGGGGAAGGAGGGACAACAATTGACTGCGTTTTGAGCCCTGCAGGCATATCTTTAGCTGGTGTAAATTGTCACAGCTTCAGTGAATTCAGCAGAGCTCTTAACAACATCCAGTGGCTGAGGATCTACCCCCTGGTTTTGGCTTTCTCTGTTGAAGGCCTGCTGGGAAGCCCAAATTAGCAGCCGGATGAGAGAGAGAGCAAGAGAGAGAAAGAATATGAGCAATGCCACAAATTTTTTTTTGCCATTTTAAACAGAAGAGCATTGATGGAAACGCGTTCATCCTGGAACATTTAATTTTTTGTCACAGCTGTTGTCACTGAGACAAGCTATTCTGCAAAATGGGGCATACCTCATCCATGGATGGATAGTATTTTAATCACATGCACAGGCAAGTTTTTGTTTAAAATAAGAGATTCGTGGGTGATGAATATGCTTCCTTTTAATTTGTTGTTTCTGTTAGGTTACAGACTGGAAATTATCCCCACAAAGCTGTGAGCACTGTCTCGCATAAACAAATTAATGCGTATTTGAAAAACCCTAGAAATAAGACAACAAGTTGACCGATAGAAGAATCTTTCTCTTGGCTTTGGTGGCCCTTGGATGAGGTTAGAAGAATCTTTTTCTAGGGAGAACGTTCAGGGTGATAACTTTCTTGCTTCAAAGAGAAGAATTGTGGTTGCCATGGGAGTAAGAACCGTTCCATTTGAATATCAGCTCTGCTAATGTCCTTGGAAATGTGCCCTTCAGCCAGCACACGTCCTTGCTTTACTGCACTGATGGTCTTATTTCTGGTAGCTTGAGTTGAGATACCATCTGGGAATTCAAGCTCATTTTGGTATTCAGTTACATTTCTTCAGAAAATTTAAATCTAACTACAAGAGGTTTTCATCCTGGGAAAAAGCCTCCTCTTAAAACCCTTACTGCCCAAAACAGGGAATGCAGTGTCTAGACTGGTTGGTAAACCCTGCAGTCTGCAGGATATATATTATGTGATACTAATCTATCTGTGTATAGATTTAAAATGCTACATTTAGATGCCTTTTTAAGTCTCAGCGGAACAGTTCATCAATGGATTATGGGAATCGTTAGTTAATTTATTAGCGGGAACACTGCTGTAGTCATGGTAAGCTGGAATAGAAGACTTGGTACACCGTCTTCAACTTTATTCTTATAAAGCAACATTACAGTATAGGGCTCAACATCTAAAATTCCTGGTCTGCAATAACTATGGGTGCCCAAAATCTCTAAAAGTGAAGCTAAAAGTGACACTAATAGAGTATTTCTTCAAAAAGAAATGGAGATGTTTTAAGAGGAGAGGGGTAACAAGAGAACCCAGAGAAGAGAAAGTACAGATAAAACATGTTGAAGAAGTCCTTGTGTAGCCATAGTCATTGCTCAGGTTCAACAGACATCTTGAATATTTGAAGTCTCTCTTTTTTATTTGATGACTTTATGAGGATGTTTGCTGCAGTTTATGGTAATGCAGGCTACTAGCAAATTGCCTTGAAGACATATTCATTGAACAGATCTATGAACATTTGTCTTGGGGGGACTGAATGTTGTTGCTAAAAACAATCAAAGCAAATGCAAGACAACAGACCACATCCCGCACCTTTGCTGAAGAGCTGGTGGGATCAGCTTCAGGCTGGTCACAGCAAGTGACTCAGATTACCCAGTAGTCCCAAGACCAACATAGCCTCATGGCCAGCCACATGATACAGTGTTGGTATGGGAGCTGCTCCACAGCCATAGCTTTTTAATCCTGATCTAGATAATTTATTATTCAGTCATTATCTGTTTTTTAGTAACACCTGGACTACGTGAGACCATAGAGTATCAATGTCTTGGTCTTGAACAGGTCGATCTGTACAAGACCCTCTTCTTAGGCACGTGTCTGAACATCACAAAAAACTCTTGTAACTAATGAGAACACAGTTTTGACAGTCATAATTGATAGTGGAAAGAGTATTGGCTCCATTAAGTTGAGTAGGATGTTGCCGGTGGCTTCCAGGGCGGGTAGGGAGGGGGAGAGGAATGTCAGGATTTTTTCCTGTTGCTTTTCTTGGGAGCTAAGCCTAGAAGTAATAACGAGTTTGATAATTTATGTTTCTGACCTCTGTATGGCTCAAGTTTAAACATTTTCTAGGGAAAGGAGTATCACAGAGTGACTGGGGTGATCTGAAATCAGGATTTTTCCTCTGACTCCTACTCCCCAGCTAGCAGTTACCGATGCCGCAGCTGGGGCATCTGCAAAATGGGCATACAGCCAACATCAGAGAAGGGGGGTAAGGCTTAATGAACATCTGTAAAGCAATTTGAGACTGAAGAAGAGTTTTACACAGGTGGACTACCAGTTTGTGTGGTCTTGTTCCTGCATATCATTAGACATCAACAAGATCTTCTCAAGGAACAGGGGACCTAGATTTCACTGTGTAGCTGTTCACCAAGGCTGCTGCATACTCTGTCTAATCCCAAGTCAGTTGACTTTAAGTCCTCTGGTTAATTCTGCTGGGGCTGAGAAGCAGCACGCTGGTTCTAGCTCTGCCCATGCTCATGCCACTTTCATGGCTGGGGTTGTGGGTACTAACTGCAGTTACTGCTCAGAGAGCAGGAGAGCAGTGAGAAATGCAAGTTTTCTGCAGGAATTTGGGGAACATTGTGTTACCTCTACAATGTCTGGGTGACCCCCCCATGGCAGGGGGTTGGACTGGGTGATCCTTAAAGGACCCTTCCAACCCAAACTGTCCTATGATTCTATGACATTCACTTACCACCTGCATCTGGACCAGGTTTTCTGCCATTTGAGTACCCCTGCTGTAAACAGCTCTCATGCAGGAAATGTTAGCTGAGTGTCAGATTAACTAAATTGATATGTCAGCTAGAATAGCATGTCAGATAAACACAGTGAATCCTCATTCTAGCTGTTATTGCACACAGTATTCACACTGGTCTGGTTGGTAGGTGCTGATTGCCCATCTGTGTTACCTGCTGGAGTATTTTTTTTGGAATAATGCCATTGTATTAGAAGTAAAATCCAAAGATGTGGCTAATGGCTGCTAACAGGTGTCTGTAAAATCTAGGAATTGAGCCAGCCTTTATAAAATCGGGAGCCAACCTAATTTGCACCAAACTGTTACAGAAATCTTGAGCTAGATTATTTAACTTTTGGACTTAAGCATTGTTTTTATGTTCAATCATTGCTCAATGATTTCAGCTGGAACTGAGGGAGAAGTTCATCACACAATATTTCTCATTTGGGTAAAAGATAGTAGTCCTGGGAGTGTACTAGAAAGAAGCAATTCCCATGAAACCCCCAAGGATATTGTGTGCTTGCAGCTGAAGGGGAGAGTGCCAGAAGGTATTAAGAAACTGCCAGAAATTTCAGGAGCTGATAGAGACTTCAACAAGAGGAGCACTTCAAAATGTTTGATCTCATTTGGACGGACTCCAAATTGTAATGCTTACCTGAGCTGATCCTCACCATCTTCCCCCATCATTGGTAGAAAATTGCTTTTAAAAGCCATTTTCACAGAAGGGTTTGTTAGGAGAAATCTAGTTGTTTGTAGGTTCAATTCCAGCCAGACGAAGTGTAGCTGGAGTCCCTGAGCCTGCAGTCTCCTATCAGCTAGGTCTGTCCCAGCCATAGGAGATACCAAGTGCAGGAGGAAAGTGGACGAAGAACTTGCTGAGTCTGCCCTTTAGTGAGATGGAAAATAAGCACATCACTGGATATGTCTGAAGGCCACTTCTCTCCAACTCCAATCAGAGCAGCAAAGGCATTTTGAATATTGTACAAACAGTGGGAAAAGCGTTTCTTCTGGAGAAACTTCAGACACTTGGCTCTCAGTAGGTCTTTGAACGATTGACAAAGCAAATGTTGTATGTGCAGTGGGTATCTGACTGGGAATGACAAGTTTCTCTTCAAATTATAGCCACGAGGGTGATGTCATGCTATAATAAGGCACGCAGACATGCTGGGTCAGATTTTGCGGTTTCCAAAATGTAGGAAGAAAGATGCAAACTTGAAGGGCAATGTCCTCCACTGGAATTTTTATTCCAGAAACAAAGACATGGTACTTTGCCAGTATCCTAAAACCGATCGCGTAGATGCGAGACCTTTCAGTTTTAGGCAGCATTATCTTAAATCCCATTGGAAGTGTTTTGCTGATAGTTTCTTTTGCTGTTTTCCCCCAGAAGATTAACTTCTGTTTGGGTCCTCAAAAGACACTTTCGTAAAGCTGCTAATTGCAGAGCTGAGGAAAATGGGTCACGTGGTACACTCAGCACTTCCCTAATTAATACACAACAGCACATGCTCGTGTCGAACTGGCTGCAAATTTAGGTCTGGCTGACTAAACGCTAATGACAGCACCTACTGTAATAAGCCGGTGCTAGTAAAGAAAGCGAAACGGCCTGTTAAAATCCCAAATGGGTGATGAAAGTTCTACAACATCCAGACCTTTTAATGTAATTATGTAATGGCACAGACTGGCACTCAGCCTACCAGCATCCTTTTAATTAGTAAATAAAATACTCTGAAGGCCTTGGCTACATCATGACACACTTACAAATCCAGCTGAAGATTCTTGACTACATGCAATAAACTCAACCAAAACTTTATGGTTAATGGTAAAACCCATCTTGTGAAAGCACATGATAAAACATGCTTTACTTCTGTATTTCTTTTCTTTGTAACACATGGTTTAGATCCCATTTCTGCAGCTTCTCCATATATTTAAAGAACCTTTATTTTCACTGTATTGCTTTTGAGCCATTTGGAGCTTTCTGTCTCGTGATGTCCACGTATCAGTGTGCGACTGGTAAGGATGGCTCCTTGGGCAGCTGTGCTGTCCTGTGGGTTATGCAGTTCACAAAAGGGAGCTTCTGTCAAAGGCTCTGTAAAGCTGCAGAGGGGCCATCTGAAATGTTTTTTATGATGATTTGACAAAAAGAATTGGCTGGAGGATATTGCCAGCCCAGCACTTGTTACTGTAACTAGTCGAAATGATGGGTTTTCTGCAATGTTTAAGCCTGCATTTTCTTTTTGTCTTTAAAAAATTTATTTGACCTCTGTAAAAATCCTGTTGTGAATTTAGAAGATATTTAGCCTCAAACCTTGAATAAGTTTTACATTGTGTTCTTCTGAACCATAAGCAAAACTGTTTTGTTTTCCCTTCCTCAAAAATGCTGACCCTGAATAAATGGCTCACATTCTTTTTTGTCTGCGATCTAATTAATCTGGATTTTCCCCTCAATACTCTGCTGTGCGTATACTTTTACAGTACCATTTCCCGCCACGCTCTCTGTAGGGTTAGCAATAGAGAAGGTCAGTGCAACTGTCCCTCCCGGCTTCCCCCCAGGGCAGCACAGTAGCTGAAGCAAGAGCTGGCAGAGGCTTCTGCTCAGCTCTAGGTAGGGAGTCACCCCGCTTGCCAGTGGCTGCAATACTTGATTTTCTGCTAGAGAGATCCCTGGGCACCATGTCTCTATGGAAATGGCATTTCTATGACTTGGTAGATGTTCCAGTCAAAGACAAATGTTTTCAGCTGCAGAAGAGCAAGCTTAGTCTTACTCCTAGGATTAATAGCACCCTTTTGGGACAGTTATGGTGGGTTACTCTGCCAGCCCTGGGAACCCTCAAAGCCTTTCCATGGGGAGCTTGGTGACAACATGTTCCTCTGATTCTGGGTGAGCTATAAATTTCAGATTTTATGGTATAGTTGGAAAGAATGGTTGCTGTAGGATCACAGAATGGTTGAGGTTAGAAGGAACCTCTGGAGTCATCTTGTCCAATCTTCCCTGCTCAGGCAGGGCCACCTAGAGCCACCTTTCCACATGCTGGCGGCTTTGCACCCTGGACCTGCAGATGGAGCACTGGGCTTGCTGCCCAGCAGTGGCACAGCAGACCCTACCCAAGGAAGTCCTAGGGAGAGTTAGAAACTAGTTTCAGAGGCTGTGACTACATCATCAAGTAGTAAGTACACTGCAAGAGGAGAGGACCAGATGGTGCTGAGGACTGATGTTCACACTATATACATTTGGGGATTTTATACTGTGGACTAACTCTAGTTTTGTACCAGGGAACTGAATGTCCATTAGTGGTTGGAGAACACTGAGTGCACTCTTGGGGTGCACATTCCAGTTTAATTTCAAGGTAAAAAGATATCCTTTTCAAAATCTCCCACTCTGTGATGTGACCCAAAATCTGGCAAGTGAGAATGATTGGTAGATTTGCTTCCAAACCATACACTTGATGTGAGCTAAAACAATAATGTAGATGCACCCAGAGAGGACAACATCTCTTTTAGATGTGTTAGGAGACAAGCGCAGAGAGAATAGCCACAGGCATTGCCTCAGTTTTCCCTTCTGCAGATGATCATCCTTTTGGGGTTTTTGGGGTTTTTTTAAGTTTCTAAGAGGTTATGAGCATCCAAAAGTGCAGAGGTCAAAATGCTGGTTGCGTGGGAGCAATGTTCCTAGGAGTCTGACTGCTGTAAATTAAAACTATGTCACCATTGTAGAGCAAGGAATTCTCAAACAGGCTGTAAAAATAGACACAAGGCATTAGTAAAACAAGTCTGAATTGAGGCTGTGCTGTTTGTAGCATGCTCCTTCAAACTCACCATTGTAGTGTACAGGACTTGAAGAATCTCACTGTCAGATAACTGCCACATGCTGTGCATTGTATATATCTGGAGCGGAAGAAAAATGAGACAAGCACACCCTTTGTGACTTTCATTTCTTAAAAAAAAGATTTCTCCTCACTCTTGGTAATAAAAGGAGTCTGAGGTTTAGATCTGCTTATCATTGTCAGGTTGCTGACTGTCTTAATTTTTTTAAGAACATGTAAATAGTTTCTCATATATATATACACTGTGTATATATATCTTTTCTGTAACATATATACTATATATACTTATAGACAGATACTATAGAAAGGATTGACTCATTCTAAAGTGGTTAATAGAAGCCAAACTGCCTCAGCTTCTTTGCTGTCTGGGCTTGACAAAGCACTTACTTAGAAATCTTCTCTTCTCTCTCCAGCTTAGGTCCTTTTGTGCCTTCTGTTATATGATATGTAGTCAAGTAACAGTCTTCAATTGCTCCTTGTGACTTGCCATAAGGAATTAGGGAAGGATCTGTCCAAACACAGAACTGAACCTAGATCTCAAGTCCTCCAAATGCTGAACCAATGCTTCTGTTCTTCTTGTAGGAAAAATGGGAGATTTATCTTTGGCCAGTAAGAAAGACTCCCTTAATTGCCTTTTTTATCTGGAAGCTGATCTTTACTGCAGGGCTGAGAATGGGACAACTGCAGCATTTCTTCCTTTGAGACTGAACTTCTGCCCATGGACCAGGGAAAGCTCAGCTGCCTCCTCAGTCCTGCACTTTGTTTGGGCACTTGCTTACAGGTTATCTAGTTCT
This sequence comes from Gavia stellata, assembly GCF_030936135.1. Classification (NCBI taxonomy): domain Eukaryota; kingdom Metazoa; phylum Chordata; class Aves; order Gaviiformes; family Gaviidae; genus Gavia; species Gavia stellata. Next base: position 85,284,515 of record NC_082594.1, read on the forward strand.
TTAGCTCTTCCCAACAGAGCCAGTGTACCATTCTTAATAATAATCTGGCACCTTTGGCATAAATGATTCCCCACATGGGAGAAGTAGAAACCACAAAAGCAAGAGCCCAGAGGAATAGAAGCAGGGAAGAAGAATGAACAATGAGGCTTGGACACAGATTGTTAGCTCTGAGGTTTGTATTGATTTAGTGTCTTTAATTTTTAATTTGTAAGTGATTGCACTAACATGTGAGCTAAAAGGGGAGGACAGAGGCAGACTGAGAAAGCAAGAAAAGCAGGAAGAATGGGGTAGCAAAGTGGAAGGGCAAGTACTGCCGAGGCCAAGTGGAGTCCGGACTCCAGGAGTCCATGAAGAGCCTTCCTTTTGCTGCCACAGGGGTGAGGATTTCAGCCACAGCATTTAGGGGGGATTCAGGAATAATGTCAAAGATTAACACAACTTAGAGAGTTTGTTTTCTTTTTATTTCTTTTTTTTTTTCCCGCCAAGCTGCTTGACACTGTTAAAAGACACAGTGGGAACATGCTTACCTAAGGTTTGCCACTACGGTATTTTAACTCACATGAAAAGAGCAGTCTCTTGATTGTTGAATCCTGCTGGACAGTAAATTAACTAAAAGTTAGTTAATAAAATCTGCACCTCACCGTTCGTGTGACAAGCTGCCATTTAAAAACACTCATTGGAGCTGTCTATTATTGTTGGGCTTAATCTTTCTGAATTCTGAATGTGCTGGCTCTCTTGGGATGCTGAATGGCCTTTTTCCTGGTGCTCTGAATCCCCTGCAGAATATGAGCATATCTAACTCACTCCATGGGTGTCTAATGTCCGGGCAGGCCTCTTCTGCATGCTGATATGACTTTTGCCCTGAGCAGCAGAACTGAAAGGGGTAGCCCACTTAGTGGTGAGGACATATTACGCTACACAGCACATGTATCATAGAATAAAATAAAATTTAATCTATTTCTGCCTATGTGTAGATACTGTGCAGCGCTAACAGACACTGACAACTAGTTGTGGCTTTTTAGCCACGTCATACACAGGCTTGATTTTGTTCTATGGAAACCAGGATGAGTTTCACCCTTGCTTTCAATGAGCAAAAGGCAGATCAATGACATGTGAAAGTGCAACACTGGCTCTGAACAACTCAGGTTGTTTTTCTGTCGCTGCTCTGGTCCAGTAGTGTATTGCCAGAGTTGGTACTAGACGCACCAGAACAGTTGGGGTGTTTTAGGAACCGCTGCCTCCTCAGGACCTAGAGTCTTAACTAAATCAGAATCTTAACTGAAACAGATTCATCACTGAATTATGGGGCTTACACCACTGTATCTCGTGGTAGCATCACTAGAGTGATGGAAGTGGAGCAGGATTCAGCCCTATGCTGCTTTTAAGTAGTTTTGCAGTTTGCTTGTCAGTCTGATGGTACAGCAGCCTACATATAGAGCAGTCTATTTTCTCCAGTACTTTAACAGAGCCACACTAATTATGATGGGATCCTCTTGGGTGTTTATTAGCATTAATTAAGGGATTGCAACTTTGAGATGAATAATCTTCTGTATTCAGCAGACCCTGAGCAGAGTTATCAGGTACATGGAATGTAAAAAGCAAAGGAGAGATCAGGAAACGTGAATTTTTCAGTATGGAGACAGTTGCTGACCCTGTTGTTTTCCTATCTGCTGTCATGCTAAGAGATGACAAAAGGTGAATTCTTTTCATTTCAGCTTTAGCATCAGATTCACATCTTCCTTTTAAAAAGCACTCAATCCTAGAAACAGTCAATTAGCCTTGCTGAAAAGGTACACTTCCAAGCAGATATTCTGACCAATAATGCTCATCTGCTAAACCTGATTATTTCATTCCTGCCGGTGGCTGGCAGTGGGGAGGAGAAGAAGGATGCTGAAGGGTGAAGGAGACTTTGGCATAAGGAGGACAACAAGATATGCCGAGATGATTTCTTTAGTATTTCTCCTCAGTCTGTCCTCTTTCACTGTGCTTCTTCCCTTGCCCTACTAAGGTTATACCTAACAGTAAAGAGCCGGGCTCATTTATCATACCTGGCACCTGGTGATTTCATAGGGATGTGGCATCCTGCTGGTTGCTCTAGCAGCATAATGCTGCTGCCTTCTACTGTGTTGCTTGCAAGTATCTAGGTCATCGCATCCATGAAATAAACCTTAGTGGGGTTGTTCCTAGACGTGGTGTAAAGTGTGATTAGTATACTCGTGGAGATCTCAGTATGTGCTTGGTACATCTGTTTATCTTGCCCAGTGGAGTCTGTAGGCTCAGACTCTGCCTTGGGGAAATTCTCTGACAGCCTTGCCAGCTGAATGCATTGCAGTTATCTTACCCTCAACCTCAAGAAAATAAAGCCTTCTTGCTGGGCCTGTGGTGCTGTGGTTAAGAGCAGGGCCTCTTTTCCTTTGTGTCATCCTTGAAGAATATCAATGATGTCTTGCCTTTTGACCTTTCCATTTGGGCAGCAAGCTGTGTACTATTTATGTGCAGTAAAAAAGTGAGTGTTTTTTTGTTTCAGTAAGGGTGCCTGTGCGTGCTGCACCCTGGTTTACCCTGTGCTGACCTTGCAAAAGCAGTATTTGAAGCATTGTTTATACAGCTTTCTTTTAGCGGGTCCTCAGCAATGCTACCAACATCTTGCAGCAGGGATGTGGTAGCACATTAGGTGGTTTGTATGAGCTATGAAACTAGTCTGACTTTGAGATTCAACTTCAGCTTCTTCCACCCTTGATGATGTAGACCCCTCTAAATTTGAATACCAACTGGTTGGGAACCCACTGGACAGCCATACTTTGCCATTGGTACTTCTTAAATGGATATCAAGTAGTGCTTTTACTGAGTGGGTCATAACATGTAGAGCAACCAGTCCTGTTGGCTGTGTCACTCCTTTCACACTGAGAAACACCCAAAATCCACCTCATTTTCTGTGGGGCTTTTTTTCAGTTTTTACAATTTATTACTTTACTTTGTCTCCCCTTCCTCGCCCTATACTTTCAGATCCTGTCAGTTAATTGGATTTGTTGCCCATTTTAATGGGTATTCTGTTATTTGAATGTGTTCTACTTGCAGAAAATAGCTTAATCAAATAAGAAGCACTTGAGTGCCTCAAAGCTTGTCCATTTTTTCTAACTCTGGTCTGTGGGACTAATTAACATTGCTGTTTCAAGCTGCTTAGCAGCACAGGCAAAAATCATTTTTGCTGCTTCAAAAGTAAAGGCAAAAAGGGGGCCAAAGCTGGGTGAAGAGTTGAGATGAGGAGATCTGCAGATCTGCTACCCCTGCGGAGCCTGGAGGCCTGGAAGCAGCAACTCCACCAGTGGGAGCAGGTGCTTCCTGCTCCCTTCTTTGGAAATACCTTACCCCTTTTCCCATTGCCTTTCTGAAGCAGCAGTCACTCTGTCTTGCCAGGGCTGTGGCGTGTGCAAGGCCAGTAGAAGGACCAGGGCCATTTCACTTCTGCAAGCAGTGTGTTGCCCTAGGAGACCATCCACTTCACCTCAGTCTGGAGCTGGCCTCCATCTACGAAAAGAAATTACTTCTCCTTGTGAGCCCTACCTCTGTTTTATCTCAGCTACAAGAGCAAACTTAATCAACACTGAAGAGACTAGCTGAGAGCAGCTGTCAGCCAGAATTGATCTAACAGAAGAGTGAGAAAATTATAATCAGTACTTTAGGATCATTTGAGGCAAATTCTCTAGGTAGGTGGTCGTGCCAAAGAGTAGCCATTAAAAAAAGGTTGTTTTATTGATGCCCCATGTCTTGAATATATTCTGAGGATGGACCGTTAATATTCTGGGCATAATATAGATTGGAAAACAATATAGTTCATTATTTGTTCAGCTTCAGAGAGATTTTTGTCTCTAGTAAAAAGAAAAGACGGGGGGTGCGGGGGTGTATGACATGTGTTGCATGGCATGCATTCAGTGGTGTAATGATGGTTAAAAATTCTTTGGCCTTTGAAAACAGCCTGAGGAATGCCATGTTCAACTTCTAGCTGAACTATGGCTTCCACATGAATGGCATGGCTGTATCTTAACTACATTACTGATTTTCTCAGTATTACTCCTGTGAGGCAAGTGAACAAACTTGGCTTTCTTATTAGATGCTCAGCAGCAAGCAGTATGCAAAATACCAGTTTTCAAAGAAGTAGTTTGTTTATCCTAATAGTTTCTAATATGTGTGGAGCCATAGAAGAACCGATGGCAGTACATGCTAAACCACTCAAATCCTGGGCCCCAGACAGTGGACAAATGGCTCAGACTTTTGGGATGGCATCTGGGTAGAGTTAGAATTAACCAGTGCTTTCCAGCACTGGCACAACTAACTGATACAAGAAACATGACACTAAAAATACTTTCAACTTTTAAGAGTGGAAGGTTCATCCTAAATATAGGCTTCTAATTTGATATCCTAGCATTTATATAGTGCATTGAAGCAGTTGATCTAATTTTTAACGAGAGGGCTCTTAGAGGCAGTTGAAGGATGCTCTGTGCTTGGAAAACTCTATTATTGCCCTGATGCAGGTGCCTTGCTATGAACATAGGCGTATGTCTTGTGCTGTGTCTTGTTTGCAAAGTTTCGCTCAAATCAGGCTGGCAATTCATATACTCCTGTCTCTGTTCCCAGTGCTGTAGTGTTGACACTGACATGTTAGACTCAGCTAACTCACGTTACTTTGGAGAAAGCCAAAAGATGCTCTGGGCTAGGTAGGTGAAATCCAAATTAATCTTAATTTCCATACACATCGTATGGTATGGTAGGGTTAATATCTTCCCAGGGTGCTTGAGAAACCCAACTAGAATACTGCTTCATGGGGTGTTTTTTCACAAGGGTTGAATACAGTAATGTTTTAGAGCTTTTTTTTCCCTTTTCTCTCTCTTCTTTAGGCAATGTGAATAAAGTGAGAGACAAAAAAGCTCTATCTGCTGTAAACTGTGATCTAAAAATTGAGGGGGCCGATGTGGATGGCTGCTGGCAGCCTGTTATAAATGCCATTTCTGTGCTGGAGTTATTCCAGGAGTGAGGGTGCTGCTAGTGCGGTCCTGCCATTAGTCAATACCCACGACTGTAATATGCAATAAAAAAAAAAAGAAGAGGGGCTCATAAGTGGGTGACAGGACACGAGAATTAGTGAGGAATTTCACCCGCTGGCTGTTTGTTCCATTGCCTGATCCTCAGTTGGCGTTTGGGCTGAGTTGCCCTGTGTTTTGGGTACCTGACTACCAAAGGAGAGTTTCCTTGAACGAGGGTCCCTCTTCAAACCCCTTCCAGAGGTGCTGGGGAAGGGAGGGCTGGCCCAGGCAGGCACGCAGGACCCCCCCAGCATCTGGGACCTGGGCACAGGTCTCCTTCTGCCCACCTCCCAGGGCTCCACCTGCCAGAGGTGCCATCAGAGCGCTCTCGGCTGTCGCTGTAAAGCTCGGCCTAGCTTTGAACCTTCATTTCCTTTCACTAGGAGTCGTTGTAGCGTGATCTTAATCTGGATGCTCAGGCAGTGGAAGCTGGCATCTTCCCACTGAGGTCGCGTGAGCTATGCCGGTAAAGGCCCAGCCAAGAACATCCAGTTTGTGTAGGCCTGGAAATTTACCCCCAGGTTGGTAAAATGGGGCTTTGTCAAGTCTGAGGTTGGATTTCCAAGTCCTTTGGCCACAATTGAGATTCACAAATCCCTTTGTTATGGAAGTAAACTCATATGGTGTCAGCACGTGGACAGTGTTGTTAGGGGGGATGCTCAGCACAAGTGAAACCGTGGATGTCATGAAAGGTTAAGTAACACAGAAGATAATTTCTTCTTGTTTCAAACCCATTCTCTACAGTCGTTGCATATGTCTATCATGCCTTCACCGTGGCTGTCAAAACTGTTCATTGAGGAGAAAAGAGAGCATTCATGTTGAAAGTGTTTCTTTTTTCCATCTCAGGTTATACTTTAGCTAGGCCTAGGCTGGATTAAGTCAGATTATAAATAGATGGAAAATGAGATGACCAAGAGAATGAGATCCCTAACTGTGGGATGAAGCTGGCTCTGCACTCTCAGAAATTTTGCAGTGGTTTTTTTCCAGTTGAAAGTGCCAATTTCCTAAAAATTGAAAAGTCTCCCCCAAATCTGTTAATTGCAATTTAATTTTATTTTAAAGAATAATTTTGAAGTGTTCCAGTAAATTTTAAAAATTTCATTCTAAACTTCATCTTACTGAAGTTTTCGTGTTGGAAATAGTTTTCCTTTCAGCAGAAACATTTTTCTAAATTAATATGATATAAGGTAACGCAAACTGAACAAAGCACTTGCACTGTTGTTGAACTGAGAACAGAATTTTGATCAAACTGAAAGTAATTCCTTTTTGTTTGATGGGAAATTTGGTAATGATTTGGGGGTTTGTCCAGATTTTAAAAATATCACAAATAGCCCCCAGGTGGAATTTTTACTTTTAAGAATATTTGTTCCCTTAGAACAAATTTCAAATTCCAAACAAATAATACTTCTGAGCCTGGAAGCAGAAGTGCTATTGACAAAATCTAAATGATCTGCAGGGAGAAGAGCAAGGACATTTATACATTGGGCATCTTGCACAAGGAGCAGGGAGCACACTGTTTTGCTCAGTCACAGCAGGCAGAAGTTGTTTTGAGATCCCTGCTGGGGACGGGGAAGGAGAACTGGGTACCTACAGAAACATAATTCAGTTGCTTTGACCTGTGCAAGTGCCAGGCTAGAGGAGGAGGACCCAGCCACGTTGGCCATATTCCCTCCAAGCTGGGTCAGGGAGCCCCGTCACACAGACCAAACATTGCCCGATTGCTGCTGGAACCAAAGCCTCCCTTTTTATTCCACTCTCCGATCTGCTATTCACTGGTACTGGCAAATTTTTGGTTTTATTTTTAATAAATAAATAAAGCGGCCCAACTTTTTAAGGCTGTTCCCTCCCTGTCTGTGCGCATAGGACTGCAGATCTGTGTGCGATATAATGAAGGCCTGGGGGAGAATATTAGCACTTCTGAAAAGAGCTCAGGGAATTCTAGTTCTTGCTCTGACAACTGAAGGCAGAGGAGAGCTTTTCCTTTCATGTTTGTTTTCAGTACATAAAGTGATTGAAAGCAGTTTCCCAAAGAGGAGGATGGGGAGGGAGCACTGAAAATTTTTAGCATTTCTAATCTGCTTAATTTCGCTGCTGCTGCACTCTCACATGGAGTCAGAGCGAGGAGGAAAAGGCGGGGACACACGTTGTGCGGGCACAAGCTGAGGAAGCCCATGCATTGCAAGAGAGACCACCGTGGAGATAGGAGTGGGGCTGCTTTGGCCGGACCCTGGCACCACCAGCACGCCGAGCCTGGTGCAGGCAGGCACCACGGGGAGCAGTTGGGGTCATCCTAGGTGGTAACACCACCCCAGTCACTACCCAGCTCCCTCCCACAGCACCTGCAGCTGGCAGTGGGCTAAGCACCACGGGGCTGGTCCCAGCGGCAGGGAGGGGGAAACAGAGATAGGAGAGAAAAAAAACAGAGGAGGACAGGCTGGCAGTTATTTTTCCAAGGGATGCTCTCACCTGAGCTGGGGGGAGGAGGGACCGCCTGGATTTGGATCAGTTTTGCATCCTTAGAAGAAAAGTGCTCAAATTCACCAACACAGATGGAGTGGGTAGAGACTTGCTGTAGCCACAATGGCACGTCAAAGCTAGGCTCCTCGTAACATGGGCCACTTCTATAATGGCTGCACATCAGATTCAGTACGTATTTTTTTAGTTACTTAAGTGGTAATACTGTAGTGTCATATACCTTGGGGTGGAATAAACCTGAGTCATCCCTATAGAGAGGAAGGCAAGGCAGGTTTCTGCAGTGCTGCTGCTCAGCTCGTAATGGGAGGGCAACAAAACCAGAAGCAAAACCTTGTGGGCTCTGCAGAGACTGCCCAGATACCTATTCCTGTAGTATTTGTCAGGAGAAAAAACAGTGTAATACTTGTTGCCCCTCAAAGTGTGCTAGCTGGATATTTTAGAGAAATTGGTATTTTTATGATTGACACCATTTGGATGAGGTTGACTGGACCCTCTGCTTTGGCCATAGCCGCATGGGCCCTCCGCGTCTGTGGCTGGCAGTGCTGGGTGCACCATGGGCATTTACTGGAGAGATACCACAGACCCCAGTCGGGGTGCTGGCTCACCTGGGGCTTTGCCAAATCCGGATCCAAACAACACATTGAGAAGACCCTCAAACAACTTTTGGATCAAGTTAGGACCAAGCCCAAAGCCTCTCTAGGTAACTATGACGCATGCCTTGAGTTTTAGTTGGGTCTGCATTGGGTTGTTTGCCCTGCTCGGCTGCAGAGAGGAGCTCAGTTTCCAGGACTGTCCATCTGACACCTTCTTTGGCACAAAGTAACTTGAGAGGAGGTTGCCAAGAGACCAGAGCCCTGTACCTCCCTCTTGCTTTCAGCTCTGAATTGATCCACTTGTTTTGTATGATGCTGATTGGGATGGTTACAGCCCCAGACCTGCTGTTGACAATCTCTTCTGCAAGCGTGGAACAGTTTCCCCTACTTGCTGTCTTCTGTTTTACTGGACTCATGCTGAGAGCCCCTTCGCCTGTGTATAATAAGTAGGTACAGGTCCACGTTATTCACTTCCACGTGCACAGTATCTGTCTTTGGTATACAGTGCATTGGAAATGTGTAATTATGGCTGTGTTTGATGAAAGAGATGACCAAAAAGCTACGTGGAGCTGGATAGGATAGCCACAGTTGCTCTCACTTTTCACGTCAGGTTACTTGTTGAATAACAACAATTCAGAAGCAAGAGCTTAGCATACTGAAATGCCTCACTGCTTTTAGTTAGTTCTTAATGAAAAAGGAAGAACAACCACATGAGTTGACATATATATGGCACAGAGAGGACTAACAGCAGCCAGTTAGTAATATTTGTCTCCCTCACTGCTGGCACAGGTTTAAAACAAATGCACACAAAAACCATCCCAGGCACGTGTGCTCACAGATGTCTATGCATGCAGGCATGGTTTAGCATGAAGAATCACATAAATTAGCAGGATTATAATTACTCTTTTTAATCCTTTCGCTTTGAACAAACAAGCTTTAATCAGCAGACGGGAAGCCTGCTTAAAACCTGAAACATAATCCAAGGTCAGAAGCTAAGGGTCACCACCCTTGACTGTGGACCAAACAACCAGGTGTGACCAAAAGTTGTAGCAAAAATCAGCCTCTCCCCCTTCGCCCAGGCACCCGAAGAGCACCGCAGGCCAGCGGGGATGCAGGGCTCAGCATCTCTCAGCAGCCCAGCGCTTGCAGAGCCCTCGGGGCTGCAAGGGCAGCCGTGGATGGGGGCACGTCAGTGCCTCGCTCCTGAAGAGCAAGGCAGGCAGCCACAGAGAGGAGAGGTGGAAAAAGAGCAGGAAGCTAATAAAAGCAGTTCCCCTCTCCAGGGATAATTGGGGAGGGGTTAGAGTTAATTAGTTTATACGGGTAACAGAGGTTAATAGGGTTCTTGTTTTGGTTTTTCTCTTCCTTTGATGGAGTGTGTCAGTTGTTTAAAGCTAACAAGCTGATGAGATAAAAAGCAAATTAAATATGTGATCCAGGTGTTGCCAAAAGTTGAGGCAGAAGTGTTAAAAGGAAAAGCTTACAGAGCTAGATAGAAAAAAAGAGGATATGAAAATAAGGCGAGCATTGGAAAAAAAAAAAAAAACCAAACCAAAAAAACCGAACCCAAGCCTTACATTATTTGTGACTCAGGTATTTAACTAGTGGTCAAAAAAATTGCAAGAATGAACAATGTAGATATTACAAACACCCCTCCTGCTGCCCTCTTGCGTATCTTTTTATTGGCGTACTCCAAAGTACTGCCATACAGCTTGTTGTCATTGAGTTCCTCATTAATAAATGAGACGAGACTGAGAGTTCAGTAGTTTGTTCGATGAACCATACAACAGCTTTTTCTGCCCAGGCAGAGTAACCCACTCTCTGATGTCCCTAGACTCCTTAACATACCTTGCAGCTATATGAAAAAGTTTCTGACTTGTACCAGACCTTGAGCAGGAGCCTTCCAGAAACACTGGGCAAGTGCTCACAATCAAAGCTCTGGTCTTCCACATGGCACCATGGGGATACGAAAACCAGCCAAAATTTCCTAATGATGCTGTATTCATATAAAAGTCAGTAACAAAAGTCAAAACATCCATAACAAACTATTCCACCACCTCTGTCTTGCTGAATCCTACATGTGCCCCCAACTCCTAGTGCCACTAAATTTTAGTGAATATTTCTAAGCTCTGTTGCTCCTTTTCACCCTGCTATATCTATTTATTTTTATATTTACTTAGCACTGTTTTCCACTCGTTCAGTCATCACCTGTTTAAACTGGAACTATAGATGTGAGGATGACCAACTTTCAAAACCTTCTCTTCACAGACATACCCATAAGGTCTCTGCTTAGGAGCAGCAGTTCACCTTTCACTCCTAATCTTAACAGGTCATTTTAGAAGGGAAATGTCCACGTTGGAAAATGTTTAATGGGAAGGGAGTTTTCACACCGCATGACTTGTCTTTGTAGGTGTAACCAGCATCCTTCCTAAGAGTTTGGGCCAGCTGCAAGAGTAGAAGTTGCCCTTACAAAATGTGTGATTCAGTGCCCTGCAACCAGCAGGAGAATTGCACCGTAGGTGTTGGAGGGAAGCACACACGGCTGGCTAGGCAAATAGCTTGTGTAATGAAGGGAATTACCAGCAAATGCAATGAAGGTGTTTTATCCTGTGTAACATCAAGTTCTGAGGTATTCAAGGATGCCCTGTTGGAGCCTGCAACATCAGGGGGAGAATGGCAGCATGAGGGATCCAGTTACCAAAGGAGATCCATGAGCATACAAAGGCACTGAGAACTCACAACACTACTGTGGGAAAGCTTGTTAGGAAAATAGCCCTCTTCTGAGCTACACATACTGTTGGGTGTTTCTAGTTCCAAAACATTTTGTAGACAAACCACTTGGCTGTTTTACAGGATTCATCAAGTTGGAGGCTGGCATAATCTGCTACTGCTTTTGCTGCCACCCGGAGAATAATTTTAAAATATCCCCCCAAGAAAGAGCAAATAGAACAGCCCTGTATGTAAGCTCTCTGAAAAGTGACATTTGGAGCATCAATCCATGAGTAACAGAGATGTTTGTGGCCAGCTCCAGCTCTTTCCTGGGACATTTATTTAGTACAGCTCAGATGTGGGGAAGGAGGAGGAGATGGGATTCCTCTTGCAGTCACCAGAGAAGAAGGTCCCACCAGCCTGTCAAATGCATCTGCCTGGTGTCCTGTGTTTCACAGCTCCCCTTACTCACCAGGTTATTAGCAGAGCAGTACGGATGCTTCTGCTGCAGGCAGTCTGCAACTGTCCTTTGCTCCATGTTCCCAAAGGGGAGCAGACTGACAGAAATACTCTAGAAAAAAGTAGCCCTGAGTTCATAATATCCAGACCTGGAATATCCTTTGAAAATGCAAGAGGAGTGTATTTGCCATCAAAGGGTAGAGGAAAAACAGGAGAGGCAATGGAGAACTTGTTGCCACCAACCATGTCTTCATTTTTGTCAAGAAAGTTCCAACAGCAAAGGAGCACCAACCCAGGAAAAAAGAAGGGCCCAAATGTGCTAAAAAGCACTGCTTTCCACTTGCAAAAAATTCTGTTTAGTACATGTTTGTGGAACTTGTCTTGGATGCTCTAAAAATAGCCTTGCAGGAGCGAGTCTCCAACTCACTCCAGGAAACTCTACACGTTCCTAGCATAGAAGAGCAGCTTAATCCTGATTTTCACAACAAAATGAACAATTATTTTTAGCACTTTTAAAAATCGACTTCAGTTGCCCGATGCTGACTTGTCAAAGCAAGACATGGAAGATGTGTCACTTCACAGGAGTGTAGCACAAGTTGCCAGGTTCTGGATGACCAGAACGTCTGACAGTAATATGGTGGTTCAGATGTGTCAAGAGGTGTTATGATAAAGATTTCAGGCAAGGCTTGCGGGGAAATGGTAAGATGGAAAAAAGGGCCTGAGGAACATCCTGACAGTGATGAAGAGTGAGACAGAGGAATGGGACATGCTAGGGAGCAGTGTTGAGCCTGTGCAAATGAGGGCAGAACCAGAGCATCGTGCCTTCTCCTGGCTGAGGCGCCAGGATATCTTCAACAGGACAAATGTTGCACAGCCAGTTGGAAAGTTATAAGGAATATAATAGGGTCTGGTTATGTCATGACAGAAGCACAGTTAAAACCTGGTCCTAGTGAAATCAGAAGCCAATCTCTTATGGGCTTTGGTCACCCACAGTTCTGTCTGGACTCTGGCAGCACTCCCTCCTGTGGTTTGTAGGTGGGTCTTGGAGCACGCAGATTTCATAGGCATTCCTGTTGTTGCCCACTGAAACTCAGCAGATTTCCCAGACTTCCCATCTACTCGCCAGGTTGTGAGCAGAGCTGAGCACGCTAAAGCTTTTGTGAGGAAATGAGGAGTGCTGGCAGCTGGCTTCCGCTAGCAGTACTAAAGCTCAGGTCAGAGTCTGGACTTAGTGCTGAATGCCTGACGGATACAACACTAGCTTACCTGGAAGGACCCACCAGAATTTCATAGCCTAACAGAGCACAGCCTCAGCACTTGCTCCCGTCTCTGAGGGTTTATCTCCTATAATCACCTTGTTTTAACTGTCTGGCACTTGGACTCCTAGTGCAGGCTAGTCATCTGGGCTCCCTCTGTGGTCAGTGGAAAGGACAGGATTTCCAGAGGGTGGCTATTGCCTTTCTAAGATGCCAATAAGCCCAATATATGTTGCTGAGGACATGGGGGAAGACAAAGGAAAGCAAGAGTTCCCTAAGCTGGCTTTGCTGATACAGAAAATAAGCCATGTAACTACAGTCGAACTCTGACTTAGGATGATCTGTATCATGTATTTGTAGCTAGCTTTTCCAAATATAAGTATCTCCAACAATGCTTTAGACAGCTACCTTACTAATGTATACTTCCCACGCACCATTTTGCTGATCTGCTCAAAAGGGTGCAGCTGGAAGATCTCAATTTGGCTGATATGCCTTGAAAGTGATGGGATAGTGCTCATCTGTCAAACATAGCTGGGAGAGAGATGAGATGCTTATCTCTTACAGACAAAACACCTGGCTGTCTGGCTTTGTGAATGCTAATTTTGCAAGCTCAAAAAAAACCACCTCACCATTTTCCCCAAAAACTAACATAAAAATATTTATATCGCATTTCCATCAGCCTGTATTTCAGTTACATAGAATGCAACTTAAAATCCATGGAAGAAGTGATGAAGAATTACCTTCTTTTTCAACGGTTCTAAATATGTTTACTTAGCATTCACTTAAATATATTTACCTAGTATTCACTTGTGGGCTTTTTCCCTTTATCCTTTTTTTTGTGTGTTTTGTTTTCAAGCATCTGTAGTCACATCATTCAAACTAGGCTGGGTACATAAAATCCCTCTTAATAATCGAAGTTGTCAAAACTAAGAGCATTTTGTAAAATATCAGAAGAGCCTCAAATTGAATAATGATGAAAATACTGAGGTGTATTTGGTCTGCTGTTGTAAACAAGCCTTGCACATCACTCCGCAAGTGTAGTCTTCGTTATTCTTGCCTTCTGTTTTTCATGCAGTCCTTTGCTTCTACTCCCCCAAGAAGATGGGTTTTGATATGAAGTCTCTGAAAAGTACAGTGCCTTATAAAAATAGGACTTCCTTGTGAAAATAGGACTGACTTACCAAAACACAACTCTGTCCTAACTAATATGGGTAAACAGAGATTCCTTTTAGGAGGGAAGCATACCATATGGGGAAGAAAACCCCTGCTTTCAAAAATGGGACATTTTCTTTTGCCAGTTAACATGCTGTCACTTAACGTGCTAATTTGAATTCACAAGTGGTTTTGTAGGCTTTGGCAATGCTCAGTTTCATACTTACTGATACTTTCAGCTGTAATGCCTGTAACTTCTCCACCATCAGCTGTCAGTAAGACAGTTCAGTTTAGTGCACGCAATTAATAAAAAAAAAAGGACTTTGTGACAGTTGCTGTTTGTGTTTCTTTGCTTCACATTTAATGAGCAAAGACCCAGAAACCTCTGGTACAGAAGTAACAGGCTGCGGTAGTCAATTAGACATGAGTGAATGATACCATCTCCATTGGGCCATAAAGTCACGGATGTTGATATAGCAGGTGGAAACGAGGTCTATAGCCAGAGCTGACTTGTGCTATGTTCTGGGTGGCAATATCTGCTGAACAGACTCTGCCTCAGGTATAAACCAGCATCACACCTAAGGCCGAACATTAAAAATCCCATTGGACTTTCCAGAAGCAAAAGGGTAATTCTTTACCCTGAAAATAAACGGGACCTCTGAATTCTTGCTGTGGTTGCCTGCCTCCTGACCGCACAGCTGCAGGGCTCGGTCCTTGGGGGTGCTGGGTGCATGCACCTCTCTTGGCAGCAGGATGGTTGATGAGCACTTGCTCTAACATGGAATTGGAGCCACGGTCTTCAAACATAGCTCTTTCCTTGTATCTTCCCAAAGTAACTCATAAACAATTACCGCCAAAGTTTTGGAGGCTAACTAAATATTAGATGTTTGTAAGCTTAATTGCAAGCTGGAGGCCAGTGGGCAGGAGGAATGTATGGCAGTACGCTAACAAGCGTCATTGTCAAACCACTCCAGCTTTGAAAGGGAACATTAAAGTATCATTTACTCGGTGCCCTGGCTTCCTATAGTGTGCTGCTAATGAAAGACCTCTTTGTGTGTGTGGTCACTAACTACAGAGAGTAGTCAAAGACTTTATGGACATAACCATAAAAAAGAGAGCCTGTAGGCCAGAACTGATCCTACAATTAGCTCCTGTCTGTGTGAGTGGAAGCACCTGCTCTTGCCGTGGTGCTTTTCAAAACCGGAGACTTTTAAACTGCTCCAAGGATTGCTTTTTCCCTTGAGGGACTTGCCCATGTTCCCGTGTGTGCATATATTATATACCAAGCTCGGTGGAAAACACTAAGAGAAAATTGCAAAGGAGCTAAAGGAGGCATTGCACTTGCAGAAGGCAGTATTTTGGAGAGGGGCCATGCAGACTTTGCAGATGTGACTGACAATCCTACAAATCCATGGCCATACAGCATGAGTTTTTAAACATCTGTCTCTGTCCTGTCCTTTTCCCTTCTCCACAAACGATTTGGTTTGCAACTTCTTCTTGTTGACTCCCCTTGCTGTGCTAACAGCAGCACATAACAGGAACAGGAGGTGTTGAAACTGCCGCAGGCAGTCCATACCAGTGCATCAGGGCTGTGCCTCTCGGGCACAGTGCATTGCATGGCTCAGGAGCCTGATTTTGGAGCTGCCTTTCCCGTGGGATGCCAAGCAGAGAGCGCACTGATGCTCTGCAACTCAAGGTGGCATGTGTAGAAACGTTTGGGTTGTGAAACAGCGGGTTGTCAACCCTCAGTTGCACATGTATCCCAATACACATGAGAAACTGGCTGAACAAACTTTTTCAGTGAGATATTATACGTATAGTAAATGTAAGTGAAGTACATGCACGAGCCCATTTTACAATGTGTGTGTAATGCACACAAAGATGACTGAAGAGTAATGAGTGTAAATTTGCAGAGGTTTTGGACTTTTCAGCTATGGTCATCTACTTTGATGTAAATCTGTTTTCATGCTAAATAAATCGGTACCACGTCACACTTTCCTCATGTATCTGAATGTTGCAATTGTTTTAACAGCATTCAGTGGATTTTTAAACCTCTGATATTGCTTAATAAATAGGAAGCTGCATATTAAAAAAAAAGTCAGATTTGTAGGAAAATCAACCTTGCCAAAAGACATCTCTTCTAAAAATCAGAATTAATTTTGAATGCGTTGTCAGCTTACTGAATTATTTTGCCTTTGACTGCCAGGAGAATTTAATTTTCCAGTTTCAAGTGAAATTTGTCTAGTCAAATCAAGTCTGGGCCTTATCATCAGATAATGCCATTTGTGGAAAAGATCTACCTATGTGTACAAGGCGAGTCTCTGTCTAAAGGCACAGCATGTAGCTGGGCGTAGTTAAATACCACATCTACCATCACTGGTTCCCTTCCTTGCATTCACTGCTGGGCAGGCCGGACTGGCCTCAGCAGCAAACTCCTGGGTGCTTAAATACACTGGGCAAGCTCAATTTCAAAGTTTAAGTGTTTGAGGATAAAAATGGGATAAAAACGGGGTAAAAACCGCCACACACTTTAGCTTCATGGGAGAGGATCTTTTGTTTGCCATAGAGGATGCTTGAGCTTGGCAAAAGCTCAGCAGGATTAAAAACAAAGCCTTTCAAATTTGCATTACATTACAGCCCATCTGACTTTATGTTCATTTAAACAGATTTTTAAACACGTACCATAACCCACCTGTCAGTGAGGTGGTTATTTCACAATTAAAAAATTAAGCTACTCCAACAAGGTGGTCTTTTGCCTCCAACAACAAATTGGTAGTGGAAATGAGGGAAGAAAGAAGGCATTTATCACAGTAATTGCCTAATGCAGTTGTTTATTTAGTTCCTGCAGTGCAGCATGAATTAGAGGACTGGTTGCTGACAGTTGTCAGTCAGGAGAGAGGAAGGGAAGACAGCTCTCCCAGCTGGTGGCCTGGCGTCTCTGGGAACAGGAGGTCGATCTGTCACAGGGCGCTTCTCTGCCTCTTAGCATATAGATTGGCATCTACGCTTTGACAGGCAATCTTTGGGCAGGAGAAGCTTTGAATTGGGCAGCCGAGATGTAGGTCAGAGCTGAGGCAGTGGCAGAGTTTGCCAGAGGGAACTTGTATAGCTCAGAAATGGGCTAAGTCAGTGTGTGTGAGCACTAAAATTAATACTCCAGAAAACTCACAGTGTTGCAAATATCCAAGTTACGCAGTAGATGGGATTTTAAACAGCCCCTTGGAGTTTGGGAACGTATATAATGGGCATCATGAAAGAGAAACAAATCTGTACACCTTTTAAAAACGTGCAGCAGTGTAGATCCCACTGTAAGCCACATTATTCTGTATTTTCATAGTCTTCCAGTTATTCTCCCTTTGCTAGTTAATGTTCTTCTAAATTTTACCAGTGTATTTTCCCGAGGGCAGGCTTTGGTCTTTCCTGGCTAGGAGTAAGGGAAAGAGGGGTGGGGAAATACTCTTGGCAGGTGTTGCATTGCAAAGGCTGAATTACAAAGTCCTGAGCATTTTCTTCGTCAGAGAGTCTCCTTGTCAAGCTCAGAGGATACCTGAAGCCCCCCATGCTCCTTGCCTTCCTGAGTGGCTGCCTTGCTGGCATAACAGTCAGTCATGCCTGAAAGAGGGTTAAGAGATAGCAAGCTTGGGTATTTTCATTTTAAAGGAGTAACCAGGGTTTGTATTTTGCAGCTTACCTCCCTTAGTCAGACAGCTGCCAGGCTGCTTGACCCTGCAAGCAGGACTGCAAAACCTCTGACTTCAAGAGAAAGCACTTTGTACCTTCTAAATACACGCCAAATTGCAAAGAGACCGTGGCCATCCTTCCACCACAGTGGCTGCACTAAGGTCTTCTCTACAGACAGGTTAGATCATCTGTAAAGCCCACCTAGTGAGAAATGGCATATTTCTTGAGAAATAACACGATGCTGTCAGTGCTAATGCGGTCTCCGTTTCTAAAAGCCAAGCAGCTTTGCAGAGCTCTTTGCTTGGGCACCATAACCGAATTTGTTGGCATTAGAGAGCAGCAAGTCCCCGTGCCAAGCACCAGATAAACAGAGACTCACGGGTTATGAGATGGTCATTGTATTTCCTCATCCCCTCTGCAGTGTTTTGTCCAACCATGTCTGACTGCTTCAGCTCCTTCTCCACCACAACCCATTGATCTGTTGGATAGAAGTGGAAAACATTTCCAGAAATGAGCATGTCATCTGCTACTGTTTGCTGAAAGGCATCCCTCCGCTCTAGAGGGAATTACAGCTTCCATCTGCTCCCTAATACAAAAAACATGTACAGGCCCCCATGCTGCAGAGTCACTGTGTTACCAAGCTGCGTAAACTCCTGGAGATTGGTGACTGTTGACGTTTGATTCAAGGAAATCAGGCCGCCACTCTGCAATTACTTCATTAGGCCCACAAATAATCAGGTGAAGGGTGGTCTGAGATTTGAAAAGCCGGGCTGTTGGGACTTTGAAAGACACCCAATTCTTCACATTCTCTTTTAGCTCTGTTTAGATTAAGTACAGCATGTGTTTGAACTTAAAAAATGCTGAGTTCCAGCGGGGAAATGTTTTTAATGCGTATTCAACTAGTACACATGTTATCCACATAGACAAACTGCCCCATGTCCTTCATCTCGTGCGTACGATGCCTGTTGAAAACTTAAGTGTGCGTCTGTACAGATGTAGGAAGGACGTTTAGTGAGCAGATCCCAGCTGGTTCATCTGTGGCTCACCAGGATTGCACTGGTGGAGTGGAAATGTTCAGCTTTATGTTGCTGTGCAGCGGATGGGGGACTTTGGTGCACTTTCAGGGGAGAGTATGCTCCAGGTCTGCAAACTCTGAGCACCGATGGGATTCAGTTCAGTGCTACGGCAAAGCACTACAGGAGGTAGCTGGCACAGTGGGATGCAGGCTGTCTGATGACAAGAGCTCTTTTGGCACTGCAAACCCCTTAGCTGTGCACCCAGACACCTCTGGGGCCATACGCAGGAGGAACTTCTCTATGAGTCTCTGGCCAGTGATCCCCCCCAGACACTTGGCTGCCATGACCCCATCTGCATGAAGAAGCAACCCCTGGAGTGGGAGAGAGACCAAGACAAGAATTTTTGGTCAAGCATTGGCTTGGTGGCTGTAAGAAAGAGATTTGAAAGGAAGAGAGATGAGGGACTCCTTCACGCCATATGCTTCCTCCACCCATGCGTCTCTGTCCCTGGCCCTCACAAGTGCCCCTCTCTGCCTCTGCCAGGTTATTCATGGCATAAAGTGGTTTTCTGGTGTCTGGGGCTTTAAGGCAGGAGCTCCACAGCAAATAAAGGAATTAGTATAATGAGGAAAAGCCACTGTTTGGCCTAATAACTGCACAATTAGTAATACTAAGAAGCGGATTAGGGCAGGCTTCTTGTTTGGCTGTAATCTTTTGGCATATCGTGTTTTAATTACAGACCGTGCTACCATCTGGAATATTAATCATCTCTTACTGTCATTCTTCTTGATTATTTTGTCCAGAGAGAATGAAGTCCACCTTTCTTTGTAGTTGTTTTATTTTTTTTTAACTGGCTACATTATTTTGAAATGCACTGTACTCGTTAGGAGAGATTGTGCTTAAGTCAAACCCCAGTAACCAGAACTAAAAGATTTGCTCTTAGGTCCATACATGAAAAGAAATGTTGGGGTTTTTTAAATTAAATTCAAAACTCATTTCTTTTCTTCAGCTTTGCTTCACATTCCTTGCAGTTACTCATTTCATTACTCACAGACACAGCCAACCAGAAATAGCGATTTCACTAGCAATCTGAGAAGGAAGAAAGATAATAATTTTTGCTTTTGTTAATTAAGCACTTGCTAAGAACTCAGTACCAGGAGGGGGGATTGTGTAACTAGAGAGCAATTAGAAAGAGAAATTAAATCGCTTGAAATAAGATGAGACATTACAAGTGAAATCTTGTCTCTGAAACCAAACTGAGTTTGATTGTGGGTTCTCTATTGCTGATGTTATATAGATATTAATTTTTCTGTAACACTTAGCTGAAATTCATCGTACTGCAGTACACTCGAGAATGCTGATACCAGAGTCTAGAATCAATCTATGTATATATCTATATATTAAATGTGGTTTTGCTTTTACAGAACAAAAATCAGGACATCTCTGTGTGAAAATTTTTTCCTGTGCTGATTTCGGCAAATCCCTTTAAATCTCTGTGCCTTAATTTCCCTGAAAGATCAGTGAATAATGCCTGCTATTGGGAAGAACAGAGGCATTACCATTTGTTTTGAGATCTTTAACTGATTTTTTTTCTCTAGGCAAAAAATAATCCTTTTGTGTTCACGTTATTCTGTAACTGGTTGGTGCTCACACAGATGGCAAAGTCTGCCACTTTGGACTCACTCTGCAACTTGCTTTGCTGGCTTATTGCATCTGGTATTTTCTTTTCTTCTTTTCTTTTCTTTTCTTTTCTTTTCTTTTCTTTTCTTTTCTTTTCTTTTCTTTTCTTTTCTTTTCTTTTCTTTTCTTTTCTTTTCTTTTTCCTTTTCTATTCTACTCTATTCTATTTTTACTTATTATTAGGAAGGCTCCTTTCTCAAACACCAGTCCAGGAATTTGGAGGTGACACTGACTTGGGGAGAATTGGAAAAGCCAGTGAGAACCATGAGCAGTACTGAACAGGGAGGCAGGCAGGGGCCTTGCCAGGTTGAAAGAGTGAGCAAAAAATAACAAAGTGAGATTTGACTTGTTAATACACAAGTTTAAGCTCTAGGGAAAAACATGAAACATGGTTTTGATGTTTTTAAGTGGAACACAGTTGCACTATAAGAGCACGTGGGAAGGTGGGCAGTGCTTCATTAAATGGCTTCAAAGAAAGTTTAAAACGTAAGGCGTTATGGAGAGACTTCAGGTCCCAGGGAAGGACATGGTAATTCCTGTCTCTGTGAGACTTGATCTGTAACTGGAATTTTGGGGTTGGTTCTGATCCCTCGGTTGCTGGAAAAATAGAGGTAATTTGGCTAGAGTTCAGTAAAAGGAAGCAAAGATGGAGCTGGAGGGGTGCTAGACTGGCAGTTGTTCTTTGCAAGAATTAAACCTGGCTTGCTTGGCAGTGCCACAGCCGAGGAGGAGGTGCAATAATCTGTGCCTGCAGAACATGTAAAGACGAAGGCAGGAGAAGAATTACTCACAGTAGTAACCAACAACTCTTCAAAGGGAAAAACCTCCTGATTTTTCCTGTGCTGCGCAATAATCTCTGAAAGGAATGGTGAAGGTAGGATTGTTGGAGCAGTTCAAACTGAAGGAAATCAGCACGCGTAGAGCCTCTTAGGCCAGTACTATCTCTGGTTTACTCCACTGAAAATACTAGAGCAGCTCCAGGCTCAATGGGCAAAAGCCTGCATGAGCATACATGCACGAGTCACAGCTTGACCCATTTTTCCTGCTATTTATGGCAAAACAGCCTGCCACACCTGCTGTAGCCTGCATGCTATTTATGGCTGTATTTTGGATAGCAGTGGCATCCATGTATACATGACTGCGTTTCCATGTGAAATTTGGGTGGTGTGTAGGAGCCAGCTGCCTTCGCTCCAGCGGATGGATGGAGCTGCGGTTGCAGCGGCAGTGGCAAGACCTGCCTGCTCTCGCCCACTGCCCGCACGGCCCACGTTGGGCGCACGTCTGGCTGCAGCGAGGCCACATGCTCTGGCAGTCTCCCCGCGTGCCCCGTGCTTGGCGGGGAGGAGGTGGTGGGGTGGGCTGCACAGCGGGCAGTGAGGTGCCCCGCTCCTCCCTGACCCGTGTCCTGGATGCCACAGGTCAGTCCAGGAGGGTGCTCCCCATGGTCCCCTTTCGGGGGACCTTAGCTGTGTGGAGCCATGCTGGGTACAGCAACTCACCCTCCAGGAGAAACCAAACCAGAAGATGTGTCCCAGGAGGACACCCAGTACACTTCTCTTACCAGGCGCCCAGTCCACGGTGCAGGCAAAAGCTGGATGGGACAGGGGGACAAAAAAACCCCAAACTGCAGGCCTGTGGACATGAGGTCCTCAGTGACATTTTGGTCTGCAGAGCAGCTCCCATTGCCCTGCACCACTTGCTAACATAGAGCCCAAGAGGAAGCTCTCCAAGGGCCCACATGCCCTGCGCGGGTGATAAGCATTGCCTTATCTAGAAGCAATGTGGTAGTGAACGCCTGTTCGGTGCCTGGCCTCTGGGCTATGGCTGCAAGTCATACTGCAGCAGGGTTTCTGCTGAAGTAGGTATGTGTTTTGTGAGAGTTATTGGCATTTCAGGAGCTCTACAAGGCAGCTGGTGCAAGTCATAAGGATGGCCAGTCACTGCTGACTTTGCATTTGAACTGGTGATTTAGAAGAAAAGCTTGATAGCGCGTTAGGATTAGCCAAGAAATCCAGCCAGCCTTGCCTCCTTTTACTCCAGGCAGGCAGACCAGATAATGTAACACCAGAACAACAGGAAGACTATAAATACTCAAGACCTTTTTTGCTACTTGTTTGTGTATCTGTCAAGTTATCACAATGCAAACACGGACGGCGCTGATGGGCAAAGAGGTAACGGAGGAAAGACAGAAAACCAGACATACAAATTATTTCAGATAACATGGGAGCAACTTCTGCACTGGAAAGAATGTTGCCTGAAGCCTTAGGCTTTCATTTCAGCATGCTTGATGTATATAACTCATAATAACATATGTGGGATAACAGCAGTGATTTCTGGGGCCAGGAATTAATTTGGGATTAAAATGAGATAAGTATCCTCAGTTGAGGCATTTGAGAAGTCTGCCTGTTTCTCTTTGCAGAACAGAGACATCAATCCCCATCCTGCAACCTTTGCGGCAACCCATCCGTAAATCCTTGGAAAGGGGTGCTGTCTCCAGCGGGAGGGAGGCACCCGCCTCTCCCTCTATTTGGAGCAGACCCCGTGATTGCTCTGTGTCTCCCTTTGGAGCAGGGCTTGGGTTTGGTGGGGTTTGTTTGGGGTTTTTTTTGCTTTCTGGAAGCTGAGCTAGCACTTCTTTTGGATTATGTTTATTGCACCCTAGCGTGCTATAGCTGATGAAATACAAATGACGGAGTCGATTCTGCGGGCTGAAAATAAGTCTGGTGCTGGAAGTGCAAAGGCAAGTGTGCTTTTGCTTGGTGAAGTATTTGTTGCTTTTCCAAAGGGGTCATTATTTCAATTTTCATGTGAGTTTTCATCACTTAATGGAACATATTATTTTGCACATTTGCACGGCTTTTGAGGCAAGTGCTGGAACATAATACTGAAATAGTGCTCCTGCTTAATCCTTCCTGTGAACAGCACTGCCAACTTTGTTCACTCAGACTGTGGAGGCAGGCAAGGCGAACGTCAGACATCAAAAAAATGGGGAGATCCAAGATTTATACAAACGCGGGGCCTCGCAGCTTCAGAAATTGCTAGTTTCTTTCCTGAGCCTCACACTGCTCCATGTCTGGGTTTCCTGGAGCTTTGAGGCTCACTTTTGTTAGGACTTAGATCATCCAGGGGTGGTTTCCTTGGCACATCTGGATGCGGCTCTCCTGCTTGCGGCTGATGGATGGCTGAAGAGGGGGTGGGTCATCCTCCCATACTGCTGAGATCCCGCCATGCTCAGAGGGTAGCAAGTGTTAAGGGAAAATCATATTTTCTTCAAGGCAAACTGTCATTGAAAGGGCAACGTTTCTCCTCACATCCAGTTCCAGCAGCTCAGCTTGGACTTTAATTTAAGGGGTGGATCATGTTTGAAGGATTTACCAGTTCATGCCAAACCCAGCATGGGTTAATTCCCTTTGCTGCTGACTGGAAAGCCCAAGTCAATCTTTTCCTGAGACACATGCTATATTTAGTCAGGAAATGATAAATAATGCTATTTGAAGTACATTCTGTTTCTTCCCCTTTCTTCCCCCAACCCTTCTTCCTCCAAAACAGACTACCAAGTATAAATAATTTGTACATTTAACCTGAATATTCCTTGCCTACTTAGGTGTGCTCGCTGTTTGTCCCTACACAAAAAGTCACTAAGTGGGTTGAAAGTTGTTATTTTATTGATGTGCAGTATAAATAAGTCACACTACATGAGATGATTTGTGGTTAACATGTGCACGCGTGATTCTCTGTCCTCTGCTTTCTTATCTGACGTGCCTTTATCACTTGAACTATTGACCTTAAGAAGTGGATTCACTGTTTGATATTTGAAGGGAAACATTTCCACCACTAGCAGAAAAAAAAAAACACTAGCTGCTGTTGTGTGCCTGTAGTTTCTTGCTTTGACTTTGTACTTGTTGAAATGTCTGCATTTTTTTGTTCCAAACTATATAGATTGCTGCCTTTCTGGTAGAGCAGGATTGTTTACTTAATTAAACATCAGGTAGTGATGACATAAGAGATTTTTAATTTGTTTCTCATCCACAGAAATTTTTGAACAAAGCAAAATGTCTTCATTAGTAAGGAATTTTTTTGTGGAAACAAAACACTTTCCCTTTAGTGTGCCTCCAAAGTGATGGTATTGATTTGGAAATCACAAGAAAATCTTTATTCCTTTCAAAACCCATCTTTTGCTGAAGGAGGTTTTCAACAGGCTCCCATAGGTGCAAACATCTTGCTCACCATCACTTGAGAGATCCTGAAAAAACCTTGGATTTATCATCTATGAAAATCTTTTAGGCCAGGTGTTTTTGATGGAAATCACAGGAGACAGATTGTACGAGTTATTCAGTAACATTGGGCTGCAGGATGTTTGCATCGGAGCAGCGTAAGGAGGTTGTAAATCAAAGGAGAACTGGGCTCTGTGTCAGCAGCAAGTTAGCTGTGGAGGCCGTGTTTGCTGGGAGCCCTCACGCAAGGACCAGAGCTCGTGCAGGTAGCAGGGGAGCTGTTTGGTAAGCGGTGTTTCGCACACAGAGTCAAGGTTAGTCTCGTAAGAGGGAAAAACAGACAAATCATCAGTTTTCAGTTTCAATTTTTCTGGAAAAGTTGCCTTGCAAGTTTATTTATTTATTGTGAGGAAAAGACCCCCAAAAAAGGTTAAAAGTTTCTGTATATACAGAAAGGCTCTGCCTGGCTATTTGTTGTGGGTATTGAAGGTATCTGTTTGAATTCATCTTTTGGAGAGCGAAATGGATTTGGGAAGAGGAGGAAGAGCGGTGCTAGTGGTGTGGGAACAGACACTTCCCTACCTGGAGCCTAAATTGAGGACTTGGGGATTTGAGAGCCTTCCCAACAGGGATCTCTGCCAGGAAACAAGGAGAAAGAGGGAAAAACTCCAGCTCATTTCCCAGGCTGGGATTCATCTTGTCTAATAGCAGCTCCCTAAAAGTGAGTTATCTGGTCTAGGGTGCTCTGGGCAGAGTCAAGGCAGAGGAGCAGATGCTGGCAGGTGGGTATTCACTTCACTGTGACGGAGGCATCCAAGGCAAGCCACGTGAGTTGCCCTCGGAAGGTGCCTGTCTCTCTCCATTGGCTCAGAGGAGTCTGGACGACTGGATTAGGGTAGGCACTTCACTTCAGACAAGTGGTGTTAGATGAACTGAATTTCACCCTATTGGGCAGGTTTTCAACAGGGTTTAGTCCCATGGAGGTACACCTACCTCTTGGGAGTTTTCAGAAGTGCTGTAGTGTGTCACCTAAGCATCACTGAAATAGTGGGTAGCTGAAAATCTGTCCTTCCTTTGAGAGGAATTTATCTATAGGTATGCATATATATTGGTATCCTGTAAAGCATCCGTCAGGACCCTTAAGCATGCACCTCCAGTCTATTTGAAAATCTGCCTCTGATACAGTTTTGTGAGCATCGAATTATGTATGACACGTCACCTTCTGCAGCAGCTTTTATCCAGCGTGATCCACTGCCTAAAACTGCCGTGTGTGAAAAGCCATCAAGGCAGGAGTAGCAGTGCAGGTATTTAACATAGGTACCAGGGCTCACTGGAAACACCATGTTTCAGTTCAGGAACTTCAGCATAGTTTTTCCAATTAAAATGAGAAGGGTACGTTCTCCTAAGGCAGCTTGATTTGAAGAAAAAGACCAGCAGTCATTTTGTGAGACATGTCATCAAGATCTTTAATGACCACTACTGGTTGGGACATCAGCATTTACAGCACAGCAGTTCATCCCTCCACTGAAGAAAGACCAAATCCAGAATAATTAATTTAAATTCAAGGTTCCTGTCACAACCAGCAACTTAAATTAGGTATCTGAGCACCTAGCGGCAAGCACAGAAATATATTCTCCTCCATAGCCAAGTCTGAGAAGGAGCCAAACACTCACAGCTCCTATTGTAGAAAATGGAAGCTAAGAGGATTAACGACACATAACATATGCTTGATATTTAGGGCAATTTCCAAAGTCAGTAGGGCTATTGTGGACTGATGGCCATCAGTCGTGTATGTATGTCTGTCTGTCTGTCTGTCTAGCAGAATCTGCTGCACAGGGAATCAGTGATCCTGCATGTGAACACATGTGCATGTGAGTATCGTATCTGTAAATTCCTAATTCAGTTAAAAAATGACTTCTGTAGGGGCAGCTGTGATCAGCATGTCTAGCAACACCTGATCACAATGCCCTCTGCCTGCAAGTAAAAAAATCACCGTTTTCACTCGCTTCAAATTTATTTCTACTCTTTACTGCACTTTGTCTTGGATTTTCATCTGCTATTAAAGAAAAAAAAATCTTCTGCCTCTGCAGTTTCCTCCCCTTATCCTCTCTTACTTCCAGTAGCCAGAACAGCACCTTTGTGCTGCCGACAGGTACTGACAGTTAGCAGGAGGGTTTCAGCTTTGCATTGCAGATTACACAGCTGCATAATCTCCTGGCTAAGCAGCCTGGTGATATGCAGTCAGCTGGAGGAGAGATGAGAGTTTGGTATTTCTCACCTGTTTTCCAAATCTCTTTCATGACTCTGAAGAGACATGAAGAAGGGTGTTAAAATAAAAAGGAAGCAGTTTATTCTTTTTTTCCCTGATGCTGCTGAGATTGCCAGTGAATATTACCTGAGCAGCAGCTAGCAAGTTTCTGCAGGAGTGTGTTGATGGAGCAAGTAAGTAGCGGTAGCTCTGAATAAATCATTTATGTGTGCACTGCAGACTGTGCTTCAGGGATTGGTATTAACGGTGGTGCACTTTCAGACAAACAGAGGAACAGGCTTTCACCCAACTTTTTACTGAAACCTCAGAGGAATAAAACAGGTCAGTGGTGAATATTAAATTAACTCTTGGCCATCTTCCAAAGTGATCTGGCCTAGTTAGGAAACATCAAGAAGGAAGAGAGCTTTGCTTCTTCACATCCTGATTTCTCCAGGGAAGGGAGAGAAGGAGATCTATGCATGGCATTACAAAGGCAACCTGATTTTATAAGTCAACAGTTCTTCCATAAGCACACAGAGACAGCCCCATGCAAATCTGCATTCACACCTGCATGCCCTTTTCTTGCAATGCTGCAGCAATATTTAAATCACGTGCATTGTTTTAATGCTAACTTGTATATTCTGATGAATATGAGTAGATCAACAGGGTATTTATTCAGTTTTGCAAGACCATCAGTACAGCCTTATCAGATGGGACATAATGTGACTTTCCTGCCCTTGCCTCCCCAGTGCATGTGATAGGATTGGTCCCTCACTGGAGAGTGTACATCTTATCTCAGCCATGTGAAAGCCTAGCAAGGCTGACTCCAGTGGAAACTACTTAGCAGCCACAGAGATACTGCACAGAAATACCCCCCTCCATTTTCTGCATTTTGGATGTTTGTCCATGTGGCTGTCCCAGGAAGAAAATGAAGAGCTGTATTATCTGTTCATAGGGAAAGAGCTACAAGAAGAGAGTGGGAGATGGGTGAGCCCTTTGCTAAATTTGCAGTTGATCATCCCATTCAGAAGTGCATGTAGCGAGAGATATAAATAAGCTGTGAGAGGCACTGGAGAGCCTTGTGCCTCCCCAGCATCTCCTGGGGCATGCCAGGACAGCTTCCCACTGGTCCTCCCCTGGGACTGGGTTCAGTACACCTGAAGAGGGCTAATGTTCATTAGCCCAATTAGACCTCCTGCAGGGAGCAGGGCTACTGAAATGAACTGCTAATGCATCCACATGGCCACCTTTCCCCACCACTTAGGTGTTTCCTTCACAGGGCTCGGGCTTGTTTTAGGGGGAGGCAAGTCCCTGGTGAGGGGAGGTGGGGCAGATTGCAGTGGGGTGGACAAGCAGGCTGTTGTGAACCTCCCCTTGGCACACACTGCCCACAGTCGCCTCTTCAGCCTCTCGCCCTGCCTGCTTTTTGTGCTTCAAACGCTGGGTCAGATGGCTGTGGATAATGCCGCAGGTATTCACTGGGGTGGGCTGAAAAGCTCACGTGCAAAGTAGAGAAAACACTTCAAGGATGCAGCTTCCTCCTGCTTCTGTGGTCAAAAATGTGATTTAAAGGTTTTAGTAGAGTTGGACAAGAAATGTTGTGATGAGTGGGTTTGGGGCTTTTTTTGTCTTCCTGTGAAAGTTTTCAACACAAATGTAGAAGCCACAAAGCAAACATTTTCTGACCCACATCTCCAGCTAAAATTCAGAAATGCTGCTGCGGGGCTGTATGAGAACTGTACTGCTGCGCACTTGCGGGGCAGACCTTCCGGCCAAGGTACTTGCTGAGGGTACTTGCGTTCCCCCCCTTCATTAGCGAGATCCTCACTCCCCGCAGTGGTGGTCTTGGGGGGAAGTGTGGGAAGTGCAGCCCGGCCAAGGAGCCCGGCTCCTGGGGAGGGAGGTGGCACAGGGCAGCCACCCTGACCTCCTGCCGTGTGACCACATTGGTGTTCTCCAGGTACTAAATCTTTCCAGTCCAAGGGAATTTTCTGGTGGGAGAAAAAAGCTTTGCCCAATCTTACTGAGTGAAACACATTGTTTTCTCTGGGATGGCAGTTGTGACAGACTTTTAAAATTTTAATTAACCCTCAATAATGTCACAAACTCAAAGCTGGCTGCACCATGTGAAAGTTTTCCCAAGGAGGGCACGGAGGTGCCAAAGCACCTGGCTCTCCCTCTGGAGCCCATCCGGGGCTCCCACTTCTCACCCCCTGACCCCCACCGAGAACCGGGTGGGCACCGATGGCTACGGCAGATAAACCCAGGCATCTCCAAGGCTTTAGGGCTGTTTGCGACCTCAGCCAGGTTTAGGCGGTGGGCTTCCTCCCCAAGGCTGAAGGGCGAGCTGCTGAGCCACCAAACCCTCGGTTATTTTCCACATCTGGTTTGATTCTCTGCACATAAACAGCAGCCTTGCCATTAACAACAAAAACTTAATTCACTGAGGTTTGTTCAAGCACTGAGAGCAAATATTTTTCCTGTGCAGCTTGGGGTCATTTTAAGGGAAAAACAGGGCTGGAGGTATATCGCCCCTTTAAAAATTATTATTACTTCCTAGAGAAAATAAAATGTAAAGCACCTCTTCCTTCCATTTGGGAGGTTATTTTTATGGAAAAATTGCTGGCTTGGGAAGGAAGCATTGCTTTGTGCCTGACTTGGGATCATGACAGGGGATTTGAATAAATATATGGATTAATTTACCTTTTTTCTTTTTTTTTTAAAATGAAAATGGTCATTTGCAAGTCATACCTCAATAAAACCCTGTAGAAATGTTTGGTCTGCTTTTCTGTTGTCCGCTCCCTCCCAGTGCCAGGGCTTACAGGCAAAGGGAGGGGATGGAGCAGCCGGCGACTACCACAATTATAGGTATTTTAGGAAATGTCCGTGGCTGTATAAGCCGCTGATTCCTCTCACTGCTGCTTGGGAGGCTGAAGCCCCTATGTAGGTCACATTCTCCAAGGCTTCTGCCTCCCTTACAGCCAGACCTGCTGTTGACTTGGGCTGTCTTAACGCATCAAAGAGCCTCTGCTATGCTTCAGCTCCCCTTCTGAACTCGAGCTGCACCGCTCAGCTCTTCTTGTAATCGCTGAGGTGGGTAACCTGACCAGGGGAACTCAAGCATTAATTACAGCCTTTCTGGTTCCCCAGGCAGAGAAGAAAATTTCTCATTTTACCATTGCCGTTGTTATTTTTAAATCTTTGAAATCTCTCCCTAAATCTCTTTTCCCACCTTTTCGCTTTTTTTGGTTTCCATGTATCATAACCCAGTTATTACTATCAACGATCATATGCAGTGAACCAGAAGAGGCAGTTAGGACTCTTTTTTTATTAAAAAATATGTTGATGAGAACAAATAAAGACCCACAAAAAATGACAATAGGAATGCTGCTGGAGAACATTTCTCTCTGCTGCACAGTGATAATAACATAAGAGGTGCCATTACGTGATGGAGCAGCCTATTGAACAGCCAGTGGGTTTGGGGTAGGGACTGCTCCTTAGCTGAAAATGACTTTTTCCTCCTTGCTGTTCTGCACAGCATCACCTCTAGACGCAGGGATCAGAAACTAAGACGCTGAAAGTACGCAGCTGACAATTCTCAGGAAACCTAAGGCAGTATTGCAGAGAGGCATTGGTCACTTGTCCCTCTTTGCTGCAGTTTCCGTGTCTGGCATTGCAATGCCAAGCCTTATGAGCAGCGCAATGTGGGGTCAGCTTCAGCTGGCCTTGTCCTGGCCAGGAGAGCAGCACATGTCTGCTGTAATTGGGAATTGCCCAACATGCAGTGAGTCGCAGCCGCTGGGCTCGGGCAGAAGGAGATGCTGCACGCATGCTAGCGAGAAACGGCTGGTTTTAATCGCATCTGTGGGGTTTTTCCTTTTTCTTCCTAGAAAATTTTACCAGTCGTGATTTTTCTCTTTTGCTGGACAGGTTAATTCTTAAACACTCCCACCTCTCCCAACCATGACAGGAACGCTTCCCCATGTCTTTGCTGTTAAGCCAGAGCAGAAGCCAAGTAAGAGACCCGAGCCTCTTCGGGGCAGGAAAGCGTTAACCCTCTCATGCGATGGCCAGCAGAAGGGAGTGGGGGAGGCTGGGGATTACTGCTCCCCACTCCCATTTGCTGTCTGTGGGGAGATTAGAAGGACCAAGTCCCAGGGCTGGACCATCTGTGAGCCTGGAAGGGGTTTGGGGAGGCTGCACAGAGGCTGGGTCTGCCGATGGCCGGTGGATTGGTTCCCCACACCCCTTCCTCCCCTCGGGGCGAGCACCACAGTGTCCCAGCGTGGCTGGGACTCGGTGGGTGCCATGGAGGACAGAAGAGCCCCTTGGGCATCGGGCCGCTTTGCTAAGAGACGTAGCAGAGCCTGCAGCCATGGCTCTGAGCTGCTGTTGGCTGGAGAGTGCAGGTAGAGTCCTTCTTCTGCCGGGTTTCCTCGCGGGCACCGCTGGCGGAGGGAGGATGTTTTCCACAAACTCCTGTGGAGCAGAGCTCGCTTTCTGGCACAGAGTCGCACCTCATTTTAAGGATGCCTCCTCCCTTTTTTTTTTCCCATTTCCAGAGCCAAAGAATGCAGTAAAACCTTTCAGTAACAGGTACTTCTTATCAAACCTGATTTACAGAGTGCTCAGACTTTTCAGTGTTTGTCCTTGCTTTCTGCGAGTTGGTAAGCCAGCCTGAGTATTTCATTTTTATGATTTTATTTTTTATTTGCACATGGCCGAGAGACTTACCCGAGCAGGGGGTTCATGAAGTACCCAGAGCCCTCCCCTGCCTGCCGGTGGGCTGTGGGGCGGAAGCAGGGTAGCTCTCAGCTTTCGACTGGCTTTGTGCCTCCTCCCCAGGGCTGGTGGTTAATGGGTGGATGTCAGCCATTTGTCAAACACCGCTAACCGACTACAGATAGCTTCACAGGACAGCAGAGAAAGATGGGACTGGTCTTTGTGTAATAACCTTATCTGAAATTCAGCCAGCCTTCAAAGCCAGCTGATACACTTTTATTTATTTTTTCTCCTCTCCTTGCAAAGCATCAGTGGGAGCAGAGTGGGGGTCTCCGTTATTTTTTTTAAGTGACAGCACTGGTATCACCTAATTGGTTTGGTGATAAAATCTGCAGAAGATGGTTGTAAACCCTTTCTGATTTGTTTGGTTCTGCTACGATGGAGAAATAGCTCTATTTGTCTGCTCCTTGCAGAAAAAAAAGCAGACTGAGCAGGATTTTTTTGTTGTCAAATGAAACACCAAATTAAATAAATAAATGAATAAGACTCCGGGCAAAATGCAGATTCAGTCAAACATTTTTTGCATCAGATGCATGATCAATTTAATAAGGGAGATCCAGCTAAATGCTCAGAGGGAGGGAGATGGTAGGAGAGAGGGCTAGAGAGGGAGTAGCAGGATGAGGCTTGATGTGTTTAGCTAGGCAGTGAGCTCTTTCAGCAGTTTTCTCCATAACTTGAAGGGTCGGTAGGATAGGATTTGGTTTTGTTCTTAAACCTCGTTAGTGTCAAATCTGTTGATGCCTGGTAAAGATTACGCTAACGTGTAAGCCTTTGGGGGTTGTGTGTGCGTGTGTGCACATGCGACTGTATTACTAGCAAATGCTGATCCAGACAGATTAAATGGGAGGTCAACAACATTCATCATTTAACTCTGTGGCCAGGGTTGGTCATCTTAAAACACCGTCAGTGGATGGATGGCACCCAATGACAAAAGCGTCAGGCATCCAAGTGTTAATGACTTAATCACTCCCCCCCATTCCTCCTTTTTATAGTCCCCCTGGAAATAATGCACGTGCCTTCTGCTGTATTCAACACAGCTCTTTTTTTTGGCCTGACACTATTGCTATATAGTGACACCTCCCAGTGGCACTCCGCAACATTTCACTGAAGTCCATACAGAACCAATCCTTGACAGATTTATGAAACCAAGTGCTGTATTTGTGCAAATGAAGCCTTATAAAATGTAATCTAGCTTTGTGGGTGCCTTCTTTACAGAAATCATCCCATTTCTCCCTTCCCTGAACATTTGGGCCCCCTATTAATTAATAATTAAAAGCAAATAAGTACTTTCTAATTGTATCTTCAACACTTGGCATTATGGTACAAGATCCCCAAGCATAATGATGTCCTGTGGCTCAAGGAAGCAATGTCCTGTTCCAGATGTTGCTGCTGTTGTTAATGGGTTCGTGTTGTGAGAGCAATCTTTCTGGTCTGTTGGTGTAATGGTGTGCAACACCTGCTAGCAACATCCAGGGACTCCACAGACCTGGAATATACAACTTAAACATGTCTCACTCTCTTAGATCGGGAAAAAGCAGGATCTGGGGAGATTCAGATACAGTCTAATTATGGTAAATTACCAGGTTCCCCACCATCAGCAGAGCTACTTCCCCCCATCTTTGTGTTCAGTGGTCTCCATTTACCTCAGCTTAAAACTTTCCTCTTTTAATGGCTTTCCCCGAGTTATAGGTACCACTACTTACCGTGTGGATGAGTATTTGTATGGTAGCACACACATTGGAGCATCTCTGCAGATATTACCTGCTAAGTCATTGCAAGCCTATTGTGGGTGTGCCCTTAACTAGAAACAGTCTGTGAAGCCACTTTTTTTTTCTGTAATAGGGACTTTTTTGGTTGAACTGAGCTCAATTCTAAGTCTTTGTGTATCATCTCAAAAATATGTTCTCAGCTAAATAAAGGTGTAATTATAACACAATTAAATTAAAGGGATGCAGATCCTGGGGCAGACAGACCGAGCTATTTTCCTTTAGCAGCTTGTTTTGGGTTCAGAAGGAATGGGATAGGTTCTGTCCTCCTGGGGAAGTGGAACTGATGTATAGCAAACGCAGCCACACTCTGATGATAGCTGCTCTAGAGTGGCTGCCTTTGTGGACTGTCTTCCAGAACAAATAGGGATTTTAGAAATTATTAACATTGTGCTTCTTGGATAAATCTATTTTTGTTATGGAATAGAGAGTCCTCATGGGAAACTACACAAAATGGCCAGAGAGAAATACCATGTACTTGTCAAATTCCCCATATTAAAAAAGGTCTTTGAAATCAGTTAGCTCCAAACCAAGCGAGAATTGCATCTCAGTTTAACATGAAGGATTTGTATCATGACTACCTACCATTTAATAATGCATCTTTATGTTAATTGGTGCCATTTGATCTGCCGACCATCACTTAATCATAACAAGAGATGCCTTACTCCTCCAGTAGTTGTGCTAAAGTCATCCCCGTGGCAAAAATGGTGGGGCTAGTCTGGGGTGAGATAAGAAAGCTATCAGAATTTGGTCAATGAAATTAAGAAAAAAGATAGGCAAAATATGAAACACAAGGCTGCAGGGTCCTCTGTCTGGCTCAAGCCAGCGGGTGCGAAGAAATTCAGATTTGCTGTCAGCTAAGGCTCCAGCACAGCCCTTTGACATGACTGTGTAATGCAGCAAATCTGTTTCTCGTCATCTGACGCTCCACCGAGACCTCTTGCTATGCTTAGCTGAGAGCTTTGAATGTCCTTGCTTTTGTTGGCCTCTTATGAAGTCCCTCAAAAACAGAGTTGATCTGGTATTTTACTCTGCTGTGGCCAACTATCCTGGTTGTTGTTGGATAGCAGAGAGCTAGTAGCAGCTGGCGTAACGGTGGATTTTGTATTAATGCAGTCAGGGTAGCAGGGCAGCGGTTGTGCTACCTATGCAACCCCCGGCAGGGCATGGGCAGGACAAAGGGAGAACCACTTTGCTCTGCTGGTGTCCAAGGAAAAGGGCAGCATGGAGGGAGATCTCCACTTCATAGCCATCCTTGTGCAACAGGATCCCGAGCTGTGGTCCTCTTACTGCGTGGGGCTTTGAGGTAGTTTGTCACCCCCTACACAGTGGCCTCTGGAGCTTTTTTAATGCTGGGTGCAGAATAGGAAGCCAGGTGCCTGTCCTGGTGCTGGTGGCTTGGGGCATCTCAGCCAGTGAGTGCTAGAGATGTTCTCAGGTTTGTTCCTGGCACATCTGTGCTCACTTTCATAAACAAGCAGTAAATGAGGAACGGAGTCATCCTCTCCCCTGCTGAAATCTTCGTGTCTGGCCTTTGGATTCCTTTTACAGCCCATAGTTTGGGAGAGCTTCCATTCCCCTAAAGCTGGGATGCATGGGTTGGCATGAACCTGAGGGTGAAGCGTGGGCAGTAGTGGTGTCAGACCTGGGAGGAGGTGGCTGTGGATGGGTGTCCCGAGTGCTTGTGCCTATGTTCTTTCCTCCCTGCGAAGCTATCAGGAAAGGACGTGCTACCCACATGCACTTCATGGTAAGACAGAAACACAGGAACAGAGGGGTATGCAGGAGTCACCCTGGCTTTGGGCTGGACTCCGAAACCCAGTTGCAATTTCTCAACAGCACAAGTGAAGTGCAAATGTCAGACGTCCATCATAAGATGGAGGAAACAAATGGTTTTTTCCAACTGGGAGAAAGGAGGACTCCATGGAAGTGCTTCGTTCCCCTTCTTACATGATTACATCCACAAGTAGTCAGGAGGGAACTGTGATTTACCCTTTGAGTGCACAGTAAATCACTGTGAGAGCCAACACCCTGTGTTATACTCACCGGGAATGGCCTCTGGCCACCAACAACTTCTGCAACTGCAGAAGTTCTCTGTCTCTGAAAGACTTACTGGCAATTTGGGCTTGGGTGATGAATTTTGAAATGCAATTGTGCTGTAAAGCCTGCTCAGAGCATACACAGTCAAACAGCCAGCCCATGGCTGGAGGAGATGTTAGCAGGCCCTGGCTGCCCACAGAAGCAAGGGCACTGCCGCCCCACTTGCAACAGCTGGTGGGCCGGTGGCACCCATGCATGCATGCCTTGCTGGGCTTGGAAAAGCGCTAAAAGAATGAAGGCTTGATATTTTGGGAGGGGGATGTGTGCTCAATGCTGCAAAGATATCCAGGGATGGACATGTCAACTTCGCTGAGTGCTTTGGGGTGTTTGTAGGCTTTCTCCATTGTGAGGGGTTAACCACAGTGGACTCAATGAACTGGCCCATGGACCTCTCCCAGAGGTGTTTTATGGGAGGGCCTGGGAGACCAATGCAAATCTGTCAGCATAGTGACTCCAGTCCTAGCACGATCCGTGGGCAAACCCTGTGGGCAGCACTGCCCTTGGGGGAGAGGGAGTCCTGCTGCCTTCAATGCCTGGCTTTGGGCTGCGGGGTGTAGGGGGTTCCCAGCCCTGCTGGCTGCCGCCTGGTGGGACTGGTACCCTGGGCCAGGGAGCGCAGAGCCTCGCGGGAGCTTGCTTCAGGCACAGCTATTACCAAGTGACACAATTCCAGCAATGAGGAATATGAAAGTGTGCTTCACACAGCACTGGTCCTGGTGCATGAAGGTTATAGAGCAAATGAGATGGTTGGGGTGACAAGGGAGAGCACTAGTAACCAAAAGGGAAGATAACAGGGTAGGTTATCTGCTGTCATGAGTACAACAGGATGGGGAATGGGGTTCTTCTGGCTGCTCTACAGTCTGTAACCAAATGCAATCACTCACTGGAATAATTGCTGTTGTGATGTTTGTTGGCATTAGCATTTTAAGTATGGCACCAGCTGTTCCAAAAACATACCACTGGAAGAAAAACAACTTTAAAGGTGTCCTGTCAAAGTGTGAAGACTGTGGTGGGACAGACTTAAAGCAGGCTTCACATCTAAGGCCCATCTCAGCAAATATACAAGCAGTAGGAACAACGGTGGATCCCTAAGCTATGAAGCTGTTCAAATTATCGAATATGGCCAAGGCTGCTGCTACTCTTTCCAAATCAGCAATGGGGGCATAAACCTACTCCATCTTCCTCTGGGCAGCTGGCTTTCAGTCCACTGTTATAACTGGACCATGTTAAAAGGTTTGTGGTCGTTAGTCCCCAGTTGCTCTCCCAGCATCACAGGATGACCAGATCCTGGCACAAGGATTGTAGGGAACGGTTATGTGAGCTCCCACCTCCCTGCCCCCCAAAGCAGCAAAACAGACCAGTACTTAAATGGGGCCTCGCACCGAACTTGACCAGCATCTCTGTGTAGTGATTGGTGAACCTATGACATTATCTGTATTGAGAGACTGTGACATCACAGCTGATTGGCAAATGATGCAGGATGTCACACATCACGATGCAATCCCCATACAGGGTTTTATAGCTTATGCCTCGCACTCCTAATAAAGCCTAATGGGTGACTGCAGTGACAAATACAAGAAATGGGCCATTGCATTGCTTGATGTGAAAGCAGCTTTCGTGGCCAGTAAAGGGGCCTATAGCACAGAGCCCAAAAGCCAAGTGTGAGTGGACTAGATGGCATAAACTGCCTGCGCCCATCCTGGTAGAGCATAACCAGCTTTAAACTCTTCACTTTGAGCAAAAAACAGACTGTTGTGGGCAGGGGGGAATGAAAATACGCTTTTTCAGTGAAAAAGTTGGCCAAAAGAGCCATATTCTGCTGCAACATATGGGTCATTATTATAGCTTCTCATTGATGATGCAGGACACCAGGGTTCAGGAGAGGTGTGTAATGGATGCATTAGCTTAGAAGCTGTGCAGTTTGGAAAGCTGCATTAGGTATCTGTCTCTAGCAGACGCTCAGAAAGAAGTGCAGGATGCAGTACAGGTGTCTAAACCTTTCATGGCCTCCAGCTGCTGCCCCAGGGTCCTGTTTTGGATCGACCAGCCCTTTACAGATGTGTCGGATACCCTAGGGCATCTCAAATGGTACCAGACACCTTTGTTTAAGCAACTGAATCCCACCCTAAGTAGTCTGCTCAAGATCATATATAAAGCCTCTGTGAGAGCTGGGACCCAAGCCCAGACCTCTTCATGTGCTATCCAGCATTTTGATCACTGGAACGTGCCCTCTCTCAGGAACGAACGTATCCATATGGTGGGTTTGATTGGATTTGGTTTTGCTTTTCTCATTTTGGAATAATTTGACTAGCCAAGGGTCATTAAAGGAAGTTTTGCAGTGGATGACAAATGCTTCTGCACAGTGTATGTCGTGTACAGGGAAGGAGTGAAAGTTCTTTCACCTAACCTTATTATACTTCCCGTATTTTTGTTTCAGCCTTGGATGTTATTACGTCTTCTGTGCTGGGTTTTGGAGGGAAATGCACATGCTGTTTTAATATTCCTGTGCCGAGTCTTGCCCTGACTGTGCGGCTGCCTTAGGTTATTTGTTCTGCTATTCGAGAAAACGTCCGTGTGAGCCTAGGGTACGAAAATCACATGAGGCAAAGCGAGAGGGAGAGAAACCCCAGACTGAAAGAAAGTGCGTGGGGAGGTGGGGTGTAGGAAAGCAGCCTTGCATGTGGCAGAAGGCCTGATGGGAGTGTCAACAAGGCAGTCCAAAAGTTCATCTGGCATACAGTGGGCGCAGTAAGGTTTTCAAAGCGGCCGTTTAGTGCAGGGCTTTCTAGGGTCAAAAAAATTGCCGTTCTGCCTGTTTGAAGGAATAGCTGACGGTGGGGAGAGTCTGGGATCTCAGCTGCCAGTTTGAGGACTTGGTGGGCTGCTAAGAGAAGCAAGAAGATTAGAGGTCTGGGATGGAGAAAGAGGAATAAACTGAATTTGGAAGCATGAGATCAATAGTTTGTAACACTACTTTGGCTGAGGCTTGTATCGAATAAGAAACCTGCTGAAAACAATTATCTGAAAAAATGAAGCTGCTCAGATTTCTGCTTTATAAGTTTCTCCGTTGATTTAATCCCCCTCCCCATCCGTTCTGTGAGTGCCGTGTCCGGTCTAATGAGGCCCCCTTCGTTCTTCTCCTTTGGGCAACCGTCTGAACCCGCTCCTGTCGAGAAGGGCTTTTTCAGCCCCAGCGGCTTCTGAGGGATTTTGGGGGCAGAGAAATACAGAGTTCAGAGGAGCAGCGACTACTTGTGAGAGTTAATGAGGGGAAATGAACTCATTTGTGATACTTGTAAACTTGAAACCCAGTTACAGGGAGGGGAGAGGGCTGGGGCATCCTGGTTGTAACGCAGACGTACCGACCGGGGGAGAGGCGAGCTACCAGCTCTGCAGAGCCTGGCCGTGCACGGAGCTCTAAACTGTTTCTGATTTAAATGGGATTCCTTTGAAAGATAGTCCAAGTCATGATAAAAAAAACTGCGTGCCCTTTCCAAACGTCCTGTCCCAGGGCGCAGATGCTGACAGCGTGCTGTGTATCCCAACGGTGCTTTATACCCTCAGCTTGCGAAGCCCTTTGAGCCTTTAGCCTGGCTTCCCACTGCAGCTGCCCTTAGTGGGATGACGCTGATTGACACCAGCCTAATCTCTTACCTTTGCGACAGGTACTGCAGAGAGCTAAAGTACTAACAAACTGAAAAAGCTTCATAGACCACCCCTCAGTGTCTCCTTCTTTACATAATTTCATTGCCATGCTACATTTCAGCAATTTAAAAAGCAAACATGAAACAGTCAGAAATGTATGACTAAACTACTGTTTTGTTCCCAGTCTTCCTCTGAACAGCATCCCCCTCCTATACCGCCTTCTTTTTGATCCCTAAAAAGCCAGCTATGGCTTTAAATAAACTATAAGTGGGGACATAACTCTGCTTGATGTCTGGCCTGCAATGGAAGTAAAGTGTCACTTCTAATTTTGTGTGTATGCAGAACAAAGATGCCTGTGACCAATCCACTGTACAGTGCACTGGTTTTGTTTGAACAGGGCGCTTTGGTGAGAAGCATATTTCAAAGGGCCAGGGAAGCAGCTTTTAAATGCTGTCAAAGGGAAATGATTTTACCTTTTTTAATTCCCATTCATGGTATCTTGTGTTCCTGCCTCATGGATGCTGTGCAATAACCTTGCACAGTAGATAGAGTAGGCAGCTGGAGCACCATGCCAAAGACTGGCTTGGCTTGGTGGGTCTCCATCCCAGGGCAGGTATTGACCCATGTTAAGTCAACCAAAGCGGCTGAACGCAGGGGTGTTTGCAAATGGAGGAAGGGCAGAAAACAGAAAAGCAACTAGGCAGTCTGCAGCACTGCTCATTTACAAACAGCAAAGCCTAACCACATTTGTCTAAACAACTTCAGTCACTGTTGCCAATACCAAATCAAAAGGCACTAGGTCTGTATGAGCTAATACTATCTATGTAGCTGTTGGCACAGGTTTTTTCAAGAAGAGTGCAATGACCAAGGAAGGACTTTAATAAAATTAGTCCCAGATTTACTATGAATAGGAGTTTAGCCAGGTCTCCTAGATGCTAGCAGGAAGAAGCTATTTTTCTATCAAATAGCAATGTAGTTGAGTAAGGAATTGAGATAAATTGTTGGGATGACTTCCAGTTGTAGACTGTGGTGAATAAACGAGGTAGGTCATGCCTCCCCAGCAGCCTGGGTTTCAGTTTCACATCAGGCAGTTCCGTATCGCCGTGTCTGTCTCTTCTGCACCATTTGCTTCACATACTTTATGTACATCCTCCCCTCCCCCCGCTTCCACTCTGCCTTGTAAATATTTAATCATAAAATCTCTCAGCCTTTCTGGTTCCCTGTATTTGAAGTGTGCTTTATCCTAGCTACTGCCTCTGGGAGCTGGTCCTTCATGAAAAGGGACAAAGCAGACCATCAAGCTATCATGCTTCGTACAAGGCATTATTTTTTCCATCTGTCAAAATTAAATGGCACTTGGGCTTTTCCCTTGGCCTATCAATATCCCACAAAATTCAGGGCTGTCTAATGAAACTCAGGGAAAATAGTTGCACGATAACATTCCCTTGCATGTTGTCATGGTGTCACATGGCTCTGTGCAAACATTTTTTTTTTGGCTTTTTAAAGATTGATCCTCAAAGAGGATTACCACTGCTGCTTACTGCAGCCCAGCCACTGCTGTTGCACACATCAACCTTAGCCACCACCCTGCCCAAATAGGCTGCTGTTTTCCAGACTAAGCTTTTTTAGCATCAGTTCAAACATTTGGTATATAGAAGGCACTTGGGGTGTCCACAGCCTTGGCCTCACCCAGGTGCAACCGGGCATCTTTGTTTTGGCTCCCGTGGGGACGGGATTTCACCGCTGCCCATTTCCAGCTGGAGGTGACCACTGTGGCCTGTCATGGAGACCGTCTCCCTTTCCTATGAAAAAGCCCAGCTTAAGGCTGCTCATCTCTAAAAAAAGCATCCATTCATTTCCAGGACATGAAGGCTCAAGGTTTTCTCCTTTTTCTCCCTCCTCTGAGCTGTTTGTGGCTGTTAGGGGCTGCATGTGGAATCAGTTCAACTCATCTCTCTCTCCCATTTGATTACGTGCATCCCTCTCTTGGTTTTCCCAAAGCGGTGACGAGGACAGGGATGAAATACAACTGTTCTCCCCTCGCACTGTCACCGTCACCGAGGCACGTACAGACACTGGGCTTTTAAGCTATTTTTTAGCTAAAAGCAGCGAGTGGTCAAAGCTTGTCAGAAGAGACACCCTGTCCTTCAATCAAAGACACATGCTCAGGTGCTTTCTTCTTCCCGCTTTCAGTCTGGAAGGGAAATTTCAGTAGCAGACATAGCTTTTAGAGACACATAGCCAACCACGATAAGATTGAGAACTATGGGGTTGTGTGTATCCTTTCCCGGCTCTTTTCTCCCCGCCTTTGCCGTGACCGTGTCCATCCTCGCTCCTCCCGCCGCCTCCTGGGCCGCCCTCTGCAGCAGAGCCACAAGCTCCAGGTGGACGGCTCAGCCCCACTGCTGCAGGCTGGTGTTTTTCTGGTCATAGCACAAATATAGCACTCCTAGCTCACAGGGCAAATGGTGATCGACTCCTTCGTAGCTGACAGATGAAGTAAACGCATATGGAGGAATAAATATAGAATTCCCACGATCGTCTTAAATTCTGTGTGTGTTGAAAGGAATTGGGGTGGTTCTCCTGGGGCAGCAGATGGCAAACTCACTCCGGGATAATTCCCATTGGATTCTTGTTTTTGTGGTCACTGCTTATAGAGGTCACTAATCCCATAGCTTGGCTTCTCCGTGAGGGTCACTAAACACGTTGTTTTGGATTTTGGAAATCAAGCACGGTACGTAAGAGTGGTATGTGCTAAGTGCTCTAGCAGGATAATCATGTGTAGTATTTTAATATGTATCATATCTCAGACCGTGACAAGACAGGCACATAGATGATGAATGTAATTTGTCAGTAAAATTCAGCAGGTGTCTCTTCAGGGTTTAACTCGATATCAAAGCAAGAAGGCAGCGCTGAGAGTATAGCACTGCAAATCAGACTCCTTGATCCTTTTTCGTCAAGTGATATTAATTATTAGATAAGTAATAGTGATTTGTACCAATGCAGTCAGTACAGAGTGATAGTTCCCTACGTTGTTATTTGGATTTGTGGGTAGAGCTTGCTGCAAAGTGCACGGTAAATGCTATGAGATTATTGCAGTTCTGCCTTGTTTTAACAGGTCAGAATAGGGTAGTTCTTGCTGGATGGTTTGCAGGCTTTTCAGATACAAGTTATGCTAGGACAATGACATGGTTACTATTTTAGGCAGGGGGTTACTTGAATGTGACTTGTGTTTCTATTCATATTAAAAAACCTTACGGTCTTTCCAAGCAGTTATTAATCTGCATTATCACAACTGTGTCCTTAGCTGTTTGAAAAGCAAAGCCCTGGCAAGCAGAAATATAGAGTTATCAGGCTAAAAGCAAAATATATTCAGTCAAACATCAATATTTATGACACAGTCAGTAGTTCTTCAGAAATAGACAAAAAGAAAATCTTGTGAAAAAGGATGGGGAAAGCTGGAAATGCTAGTGAGAAACAATAAATATAATATAGTTACAATGTAAAACTCACATAACTCCGGGTTTGGTTCTTCTAAGAAGCCCGTCACGATCACTTGTGGCTAAGCAAAGGCTTCAGACAAATGAGGGGAGTGGTGCACTGTTGGGCAAAAGAAGGGTCAAGGAGAGGATCCTTTTCTGCAATGTTATTTTGCAGTTGGTACCCAAATAGCATGGCAGTTGAGGCATTACTGAATTACATAAAAATGGATGGAGCCACGTATCCAAATCTCTTAATTAAGGAGTTGTGAGGGAAAGTTACATTATGAATGCATAATATTTTTACTAGTACAATTCCTATGTAAAAAACACTTTCATTCTGCTTCTGGTGAGAAAAGACCAGACAAGTATCTTGATCCTTCTACAACATCTTTTATCACTATAAGACTTGTAAACCACATCATAATTCTCCCAAAGCATGGGTTGCACACCCTGTTTCCCCAGGGTGGCATGGAAACACAATGGGATAGTGGGTATAGTAAACAGGTAAAAAGTTTCCCTGTTACCCAGGGAAGGACCCAAGATTCAGTTCAAGGTCTTATTTTTTGGTTCCATGGCAATCCAGGTTCCATTTCATAGACTGATCTATTAGTTAAACTAGGAGAAAGAAACTTTATGTCCTGGTGAGTAGAAAGTTTAGCTGCCTTTTATTAGTTTTTGAGACTCTAACACAAACCAGAATCAGTGTTGAAAACCAATGCCACAGTAGTGTATGGCACAGTGGATGGATGACACACCGTTCTTGTAGGTAGGAAATACAGCATCGCATCCCTCCGAGGAGAGGGGAGTTTGCATCCCTGCCTCCTGGGCTCTAGGTAAAGTGTTATGGTCACTGTGCCGCTGGACACCTGGGGGAATACAGTTTTCACTAGGTGAGGGTGATGTGAAAAATTCCATCCTTTCTTCAGTCTATGAGAAAAACAAATTTTCTGAATTGTTATTTTGCACCCCGGTGTCACCTACCCCGTGCGGACTTGACCCAGGTCGGCCAGCAAGACTGTGGTGGCTGGGGAGGGGGGAACGGCGCAGCTGGGCAGGCAGCAGGCAGTGTGGCCCCATCCCACTTGTTTCTGTAGGAAACGAGGCTAAAAGCTGCTTGTATGGTGTATGTGTGTGGCTGAGCAGCACCCTGTAATCATGATAGGAAGAAGAGCAGAAACCTGTAATAATCTTCACCAGCAAGTACCTCGATAATTCATAGCCTTTGCTTGGTGCCTGTCCCCTGGTGCCAGCACGGCCAGGC
The DNA here is from genome assembly GCF_030936135.1 of Gavia stellata. Classification (NCBI taxonomy): domain Eukaryota; kingdom Metazoa; phylum Chordata; class Aves; order Gaviiformes; family Gaviidae; genus Gavia; species Gavia stellata. The sequence goes on from NC_082594.1 coordinate 85,328,115, forward strand.
AGCCCAGGGCAGAGCAGGGAGTCCCCAGGGAGGGTCTCTCCTGGTCAGCCACCCAGGGGCTGTGCACCCACATAGCCTGGAGGTACACAGAAATGGGACCAGAAGGGCTTCTCCTCTCTGTGGCGAGAAAAAGATGCTCCTTGAAGCCCCACACAGGAATCCCGGGTAGCGAGGAGTCTCCTGGAGAGGTGAGGCACTGGCTTTCATGGTACTGCTGCCACCAAGCTCCCCAATGCTTGGATAGCCTTGTATGGAGGAAGGGGCCACTTTCTCCCTGGGGTGACCATGTAGAGTGGGGGCAGTGCTCTGAAATGGGAGCAGCAGGCTGCAGCAGCCTGTTTTTAGGGTACCACGTAGTCAAGTGGAGCAGGAAGGAAAATAGGCAATGAAAAAAATGGCACTGAGATTTCATCTCAGAGGAATGCCACGCTGTTCTGCCTCCTCCTCTTGTGTCAGGTCAGCAGAACTGGTACTGGGTCTTATTTTCTTCTTTCTTTCCTTGAGAAGGTAAAATAGAGGGGAGGGAGGAATATTCACACTGCTTCTGCTTAAAAGCTAACTTTTATGTAGTCCAAGTCAGCTTTGAAATTGAAACCTCCCTGGGATAATGAAACAGGAGAGGCTGAGTTCCTATTTAGACAAGTGGTGTCAGAAGACACGCTCTTCTGTATTTATCTGAAGGTTCACACCGGAGGAGCTTCGAAGATGGTCCCACATCCCTATGCACCACAGTCATCCCTCCTCAATCTCGGGCTCTTTCCTGCCCGTGCCAGAGGCCTGTGCCTGCTGCACACGCGGAGAAGATGGGTGCAGCCTGGCAGGGCTGTGATTTGGAAAAGAGGACCTGCAGGGCCACGCACTCATTAAAAGATGGAGAGGGAGACTCTTTAGTGGAAATCGTATCCCATGGTAACACCACCTGCTCTTTGCTGAGTGTGTGACGTTCTTCTGTCCCAGCTGACAGGAGATGTCAGGTTTTCAACCCTGGCTCATTCAGAAGGGCTCTGCTGTTTCATACAAATGTGTTACCAGCCCACATGCAAAGCACAGCTCTGAAGAAGGAGGGAAGGGGAATGGAGTTATGAATAAACCCTGAGGCAGGATTTTTCCAGACTTCCTTCAACTTCCCGCTGGCTCCCTGTCTCTAGCAGGGATTTTCCATGGGACCTGATGCACCGGCATGTCCTAATTCAGAGGGCTGTTGGGGGTTTCATTGCTGACTTTTGCAGTCCCCCCATTTAAGACATTTCTAGCATGCAAAGCAGTACCATTACATGACATGTGAGTTACACACCACTGTACCTTTTAGAGGAACTTGGATGACTTTTGTGAAGCTTTTACAGCCCTGTGTCAAATACTCACCTGTAATCAACATAGCGGCAAGAGTTATATTTGTGTGCAAGCTGTATAGACAGGTAGCGCACAGACGACTCTGAGCACGTTTGCAAATGCAGCTTTATCCCATCGGTCCCCTTACTTGTGCAATATTTGATACGTCTGCAGCATTGCTGGTAGCGGTAAGAGATCCAGAATGCACGTCTGTGTTTATAGCTGCATGTAGCTCTCTGTGTATACAATAGGTATATGAAGGCATATGTTATACATATGCATGTACACACAGACTCTCTCCTGCCAGGGCTGTGGCTGCTGCCGCCGCTGCTGGCTGCCGCCGTGAGCATGGGAGCGTGCGAGGGAGGCTGCGGAGCCCGGGAGCCGCCGTCCGTCCCTCACCCCGGCAGCAGCGGGGCTCACCCCGGCCGCCCTGGTGCCTGCCGGCCACCTCGGGGCTGGGCAGCCCTCAGCAAAAGCCCCAGCGCTACCGCAGGAGAGAAGACGGCAGGTAGGGAAAACAAGGCGGCGGGTGCCCTTGGCAACAAACAGGCCTTGCGCTGGGGCTGGCCTCCCGCTCGGCCATGAGCTGCTGGCTCCTGTGGCCGTCAGTCAGGGGTGACAGTGTTTTGGGAAGGCTCCCTTCAGTGATGCTTTAGGCTGAGACCTTGGGAGAGCGGAGGAGCGCTGGGAGCCTGTGCGCTGGGTGCTCGCAGCCTTGGCTGCTTTGTAGCAGCCAGGAGCGCTGGCCAAGGGGTTTTGCTGCAGCATCCTGCCCGGCGGTTAGGGCAGGATGGAGTTGTGAGGTGGATCGTGGGTACCAGGGGAGTGCTCCAGCGGTACCTGCTCGCTGTAGATGCTGGTGGAGCCAGCGGGGATGGAAGCAAGACTGATCGCAGCCCGGCAGCTGGGCGTCCTGGTCTGCAGCAAGCGCAGGGTTATTAAATCCAGATGACGGTGTGTAAGAGCAGAGCGTTTTGTAAGAAGCGACAATTGCTCAGGAGCCAGCATCGCCTGGGTCCTCCAGATGACCTCGTCCCAGGTAGCTCTGCTTAGGATCCTTTCTTATTACAGAAGCAGAGTTGGTGTCTGATGATGTCACGCTCAGGGGGAGGGAAATAAAAAAAAAAAGATAGATTGCAGTCCTAACGCAAGGAGGATGCAGCAAACCACAGAGAGGGTCCTATCCTTTCAGGAAGACGAGCCAAAAGGTAGAGCCCCTAGGAGGGTCTCTCTCTCCCTCCTGCTTCAAACAGGAAGACTGTTTGCCTTCTGTAAACCGAGCTGGCTGTGTAATGCATTATACATCGCGAGGTTAGACCTCTTCTGATTTCTTAAGGGAAAGGCTATATTATTTCTCAAGTGGGTGCCAGCGGGGATGCTCTAAGAGCACGCAGAGACAGTGCATCCTCCGTCCCGCACTGACACCGACCCACACGGTCAACTGCAGACCGGGAACTTGGCGAGGATCGAGGACCAAATCTGGAGCCAATGCAGGGGAGAGGAGCAGCCTCAGCTTTTTTAGCAAGTGAATGGGGAGGGGGAGGAGGGTAGTATGAGCAGTGATGTCATTTTTAACTGGTTCCTCGCAGAGCCGGGGAGTGAAGTTAGAGGAAAAACCTGCAGTCTCAGAATGGCTCTCAGCCTTGACTGGAGACTCTAAATGACTGAGGGTCCCCATAATGGTAATTAATTTTCTTTGCTATGCAGAACTGTTCTAGTAGACCTTTATTTTGGGTCAAGCAGAGGGCATTTCTTTTCTCTCTTTCTCTCTCTGTATGCTTTGAGGGTTTGACTTTAGCTTTTGCCTCCGGTTTGTTAAATACCTTGCAGGTTATTTGAAGTTTTGCCTGGGTAGTTTTGAGAATTTTTCTCTGGTGTGGGAATCCATGTCATTACAGGAGAGAGTTTAGCATGCAGCGTTTCTGCTACTTGTCAGGAGGGGAGATGCAGAGGTTGCCAAGCACACAGCTTTCTGCATGGGAAATGTACTTTTAAAATCACAGGTGGAAAGAAGGGGACTCGGCTGGCATTTGTTGCTGTAATGGATGGCATTTAATGTTGCTTGTAAGAGGCAGAAAGACTTCTGGTCAACTATACAGATAGAAATGAATCTTGCTTTGGTGACAATTTCTTTGCTTTTGATTGCCAGTTTTTTATTATGAGCATTTTAATTCTAGTGGAACTGAATGGAAAATGTCAGCATGAGAGGTTGAGGCAGTATATGCATGTATATTTCTTCGTGGTATGCATTAACCGCTTGCGTGCTGCTCCCTCCACTGCACTTGCCCTGTTGCTGTCTTTTATAGAGATCAGTGGGCTGCCAGGCTGCGCTGTGGACAGTTGGCAGCACAGAGGGTTATGCTGCTCGCCGGTTCCTGGAATCAGCAGCAGCAGCAGCAGTCAAGCCAGTTTTAGATAAATCAGGCTATCAAGACAGGTCCATCAAGGGTAAAGTGGCTTAGCCAAAATGGCGGGCGGGGAAGAGCATCCCCAGTTTATATTTCCAAGTATTCAGCTACTGGTATCACTGGCACAGTTTGGGTTTGTGGTTGTTGTGATGCTGCTTGGTCCAAAGGCAGAGGCTGTAACGCCGAGAGTCCGGTTGGCTGTGGAAAGCTCTTAACATTCCTCTTTGGGCTCCCATTTGCCAACGGTGAGACTTGTTTGTCTTCTCACCCAGGAGAACATCCGAGATAGCTGTGGAAGCCAGACCTCAGTTTTGCTTACTAGGAACTTGGGACACGTATGTGATAGCCACGTACCTTCTGCTGTAGCCTATCATGGCAACTGTGAGCTCAAAGATGGGAGGTCTGGGCTCGAAAATGAAAGAGGCAGAATAGAAATGGGAACATTGTGATATCTTCTGAATGCAAAATGTTCCTTCAGGAGGTTCCTGCTGATGAGAAAGTCTTGAGGAATCTGTTGCTTCCCTTGAGAAAGCTCTCTGTGAAGAGTATCTGGGAGGAATATGCCTCTCATTTTACCAGCTATCATGAAGATGCTGGCAGCCATCACAGGGGCCATTTTGAACTCCTTCCCCTGCAACACACCATGGTGCAGAGGGAGAGTAAATCTGGTAACCTCTTTCTTCTGCCAGTCCTCCCAGCGTAGTGTTGGAATATGTAACTCAGAGCCAGGGCTTTCAAAACAACATGTTCTTATCTGTGTGGTTTTCATCCAGATGTACGCTTGCCTTCACTGATAGTGCTGATGTGGGGGCAGTGTGCCTGGCAGGTGGAGGGAATGGATAAGAGGCTATACTGAACTAGTCACCATGGCGTATGGAAGCTTTCCATCTCTCCAGCACTACTCTGAATCAGCTGCTGTGGATAGGCAACTTTGGTTTCCTCTGATTTCAGTGTGGCACCCTTCCCCAGCAGGAAATTAATGCATTTTAAAAAGGAGAGCAAAGAACTGTGCATCTGGAGTAAGCATCACTTCATCCTCGTCCTTTGGGGGCTCAGATATTCCCCCTGCGCCCCGCCTGGAGTATTCCAGGGCACTAGTTCTGCCTTGTTTGTCTCAGCTCAGTTCATCTGAGGTGAGCAATTGCAAATTCACAGCACTGGAGTTGGAGTCAGCTACCCAAAGAAGAGGGGAGCTGCATGTGACTGCAGCCGGTGCGCCCGCTTCTGCAGCCTTCCCCCTTAGGAACCAGCTGACTTTGCAGCAGGGAATGTTAGGAAGACCTTTCCAAGTGCAAAGAGAAATAAAGCACTGGGACAGGCATCCTACGGAGCTTATGGGATGTCCTTCTTTTAGGCTTTTTAAGAACAAGTAAGAATAAAGTTGGGTTGGACTAGAAATGCTCAGTCCACTTCAGACCAGTGGAATTACACTTGGCTTTTCATTTTCGAGTTTTTAGGACAGGTTTTGTCACACATCAGTCAAAATTCACTAAAGGAAGCATCATCTGTGTCTGGAGGTGGGAGCCTCATTTGCTGTTTATAGCATTTTAGCTGTGTTTCAGGGTTGCAGAAGTCACAGACCAGACAGTGCTCTCATGGTCCCTTCCTGCCCTCCATTTCTACTGCAGTATGACTTAGCCCCATTGAGGTCCTACCACCAAGGGGACAAGAACGGTTCAGTCCCTGAGCCCATTCAGCTGTAAAATCTTCTACTGCTACTGTCAGCAAAGGCATTACAGACGTGTCAGTGATGGACATGACTTTTAGGAAATGGGAAGCAGTGCACAGAAGTGACTGCAAAGGTTGCAGTATCTCTCTGGACTTCAGTGAGCTTTGGGTCTTATCATTAGTTGTCAACTCTGTTTGCTTACACTGGACTCTGGTCAAAACCCCACTTGGTTTGGAGTGGTCTCTTGGAGAGGGTTGGGGCAATGGAGCATGAAGGAAACAGATTTCACTTGAGTGATATAGTTGACCACTGCCCACGAGGAAGCACATTTATTATACTGTAACTCTGATACAGTACGACTTTCAATCCACAGCATAATCCTTCTGTCTGTTTATGTGGTAGAATTTACTTACTGTTCCAGTTGTTCTCACCTTGCATGGTCTTCTCAGGGGAGGACAACATAAGCTCCATGGGAGTGAATTCAAGCTAACAGGTGTGTTAAAGAGGTATTTTATGGTGCATGTAATGGTGATCAAAGTTACAGAAGCAGATAACAAAGAGGACTGAGGCTGGGTACCAAAAGCCCCCACAGGAGGTGAGGAAATCCCTTTCAAGGGATGACATCACATCTGTCCTAGGAAAGGATCCTTATCAGGGCTGCAGAGAAAGTGCAGATGACTCATTGTGAGGCACAGGGGTGGGGCGGGGGGCGGAGGAGGGGGAAAAGAAGAACTTCCCACTCCTAAATTTAGCAATGAGTTCAACACCATGCATGTGACCAAGAAACACTAAGGTCAAGCATCTAATTGCATTTATGCTGTTGTCACCCAAGTAATTATCTTTTCCCCCCTGGCATTTCAACGGCGTAAAACTGAAGTGGTAAGTCCAAAGCTAGGTAACCTCCAAGGCTTGCCTGCTGGGCTGTCTCCTCTCCTTTGGGCTCTGTTGGTAGAGCAGGCAGTCATTATATTCCTCTGGGATACTTTTTTTAGACTACATGTTTAAGTTTGGAAAAATCTTTGTAATCATATCAGTTCTTGGAAAGTAGAAGAGTACCTCCCCACCCAGCAGCATGTCTTTGGTAATAATGCTCGATCAAAGTGATGGGATTTCCAACTATATCCTCATATGATTGTATGTAGAGGTTGATTCTGCATCTGCTGCAGATGGGAGTGGGATCAAAATAATATATCACTATAACAGCACAAAGTAAAAATGGATTAATCTGGTTTGTTGTGATACATGCATAAATCCTAATATCTTCAGTCATTTTGAGGAATAAAAGATGTTGGCTCACATAGACACGTAAGTGAAGGAACAGCTATTTTGTGCCCTATGTAGTGTGCAGACACAAGGTGTTTAGGTGGTGGCAGCCTATATACATAGGACTCTACTATCATTGCTGGAAAACAGCCCCTCTTTCATTCAGCCTCGTAACAGCCAAGCTCTTAATGGCAGAAGATCTTACTGGAATGTATCAACCACAAAGGCTGTTCCTAAGAGTGCTTTTAAAAGCTCTCAGTTAGGTTTAAGATGAACACTAGAACAATTTGCTGAAATCTGAAGCCATTTTGTGACCTTTGCATTTTGAGAACCCTCTGGATATAACTATAAAACACTGTGCTGTTTTCTGCCAGTGTTTGAAGGGGGAAAAAAAGCAGTGGGAGAAAAGACGAGTTCTGCACAATCTCCTCTTGTTTCAGGAAGGACTGGTGTTTTCTTCCAGGTTTGCATAGCAGTGCTGCACATCACTCACCTCGTAATGATAATAGTATATAATCTTCATAATAGTGATAATCTTCTTGTGCAGCTGCAGATTTCAAATTCCTCCCTGTTTTTAGTGCAAACTTCATTTGATGGCATCAAGAGACTGTTTTTTCATGTCCCTGCCTATTTACCCCTATGTAACCTTACTGCTAGCTATCAGAACCCGACTTTTGATAAGAAGAAAGGTGACGCACCAATGTCAGAATATGCAGATTCACGTTTCACAATTGTACCTCAGCTCTCAGGTACCTGACAATTTTTTTTTTTTTTTGGCACAGCACAGGCAATCAAAATTTATCTTCCAAATTAAGACTGTAATTATATTTTGATAAAGATCTGGCAATTCAGTGAGAAAGAAATTTTAAGGGTTGCCGGGATACAGATGACTCTGGGTTATGGGGAAGCGTTTGCATGTGGAATACTAATAAGCCAAGGTTGTTCAGCATCCTTATCTAGACTTTTCTAATAGTGTCTGATAATACAGGCAATCAAGTGCTTGTTTCTTTGCTAGTATTCTGGCAAAGTGATTAAAGATACAGGCTACCTTTTATGAATGAAAAGGCGACATGCTCAACATGGAGCGACGCAGACATGTCCCTCTGTTTGATACACAAGAAAAGTGGGGGAATAGAGTGCTGACCATGCCCATGTTATTCAGCCCACCAAAATAAACCTTCCCTGAGGTTTCCCTGGGTCTTGGGGATGACAAGGAGCCTTTGCAGGACGAGTGCGCCTGTTCCTGGGTGGTGTGAGCCCTACCCAAGATGGGTGCCGCTGGGAGCCTCCTTTCGCAGTCCCGGGTCCCCACTGGGGAGCAGGAGCTGGAGGAGGTTTCAGGGATTAGCATGGGATAACCAAATACACCTGAGCTTGCTGTCCAGGCAGGATGGCCACAGAAGTAACGGTACCGTAGAGCTGGGGGGGGGGGTGTGACAAACGACATGATTCAACCCATGGCTGCCAAAGGGAAGGTCCTGGCTCACGTGTGGGTACTTCCCTGTGCCAGTCCAGCAGATGAGTGAAGCTCAATCTCAGCGCTGCAATTCGATGAAGGAAGAAGAGCTATAGCACTTTGTATCTTTTAAGTGTCTGGTCTGTATGTGACACTAATTAGTTATTATGGAAAGTTATTGCTATTCAATAATGTGGCCTGCTGACAAGGTATTTTTTACTGCCTGTGCTGTGGTAGCACTTGCAGACCTTGAAGGGGTTCGTCTCCGGTGCTCCTGACACGCTGCAGCCCTGAGCCCAGAGAACTCCAAAACTGCAGGGTTATGCCCCCGTCCAAATCTTGCAATTTGCTGTAAGCTTCAAGACTGGCCAAAGAGGCTCGGTTGCTGGCTTGCTGTGTCCATCCTGGCTCTTGCAGTGCCTTGGGAAAAGGGTGTTCATCCTGGAAATGTGCCTCAGGATCCTCAGTTCTGGCATGTACAGAAGGATCAGTCCTGGTTCTTTGGAGCAGTCCAGGACTGTCCTCTGTCTTACAGTGTAAATCTCCCTTTGGTAGTTTTTCACTCTTTCAGCTTCGGAAGAGTCCAGCAAATACCTGAGAGGAAACTGGTTCTCCCAGGTTTGATAAAATCTTTTGTCTCGAGTTGTTTCTATCTCCATATATGAGCGACTGCTGTCCCTTTCTGCCTTGGCAGTGCCAGGTACCTATTCATATGAGGCAAAATTAAAAAATAGACCTGTAAGTTGTACATCACTGCATAAATGTACCAAAAAGAGTGTTTAGCCTATTCAAAGTCTGGAAGATGTCAGTCTGTTTTACTGCAGCCCCATTCTCTGAGCTTGTATTGCGTTTCTACTTTCTGCATGCGTGAACTTTACATTTCATGCGGTTTTTCTTCTGCATGCTCTACAATGCCTCTTCATAACACCTACACCTACTTTTCAGGAAGTCATCTTCTCTGCTCTGGTCCTTTCAGTCAGCCTTATTCTTTTTCCAAACCAGTCATCCTGCCCTTGGTTGGCCTCGTTGCAGGCTCTGACCCTCTCTGGAGGAAGGTGATTCCATGGCCTAGTCAGCTTGCAGGTCCCAGGTTGTTTCTGGTGCCCACGTCATGGTGATGTCTCCTTGGGATTATCGGAAACTTTTTTGAAGGCAGGTGGAGCCCTGCCTTCATCTTCTGGCAGCCACTGTTTAAACAGAGGCACTGTGCAGTTGGTGATACCTCCAAGAGATGCAATAAATATTATTTATATTATGAATTGTGGTCTGTGGGCTATCAGAATAGGATTTGGTACACAAAACAACCCTGAGGAGCTTAGGACCCCAGGAAAAGTGTTGCAGCTTTGCTGGGTGGAAATTCATACTTCCTGGGCAGAAGTAGTAGTTACTCAGTAGGTCAAGTAGGGAAAGCTCAAGGGAGCAAATTGCAGTCAACAAGGCTAGGAGTAAAAACTGTAGTGCAGCCATGTCCCACACTTTTAAATCCCTTTCATGTAGTCTGAACCTAAAAGGTTGTGTTCCCTGTAACAAGTCTGAATGAATATACTGAAGCTCATTTTCTTTACTACTAATTTCTGCTTGTGCAAAGGTATGGGACAAAGCTCTGAAAAGTGTGTGATCTTTGACCAGTAAAACTGTGCCAGCCAAAGCCATTACTACCATTTATCAGCATAATGTTTCTTTTTGATGAATGTGGGGGTGTGAGGAGTAGGCTAACTGCTAAAATGCAGTTCTGTCAGTGTGGCTGCAGCTGCTTTGCCAGTATAATATATTGTAGAAAGACAAAAGTAATTTGTTGCATCAAAACCCCAAGAACCTTTGTAGTTTGACAGCCGAAAATGACCCCAGATAACACAGATGGAATTAGCTAGACCCTGAATTATTTCCAGAGGTTAATTAGCTCATGTATGCAATACAATGACTTGTACCGCTCAAGACCTCCCAACACCTATACGTAGTGTTCCTGCATGCAGTGAGTTGTCAGGCTGGGAAATACTAAGAATTTGAAGCTTAGATATAAAAATAGCAGCATGAAACATGACTGTTCTGCATCATGTTGGTAGAAAAGAGAAAGAGAGAGGAGAGGAGAGGAGAGGAGAGGAGAGGAGAGGAGAGGAGAGGAGAGGAGAGGAGAGGAGAGGAGAGGAGAGAAGAGAAGAGAAGAGAAGAGAAGAGAAGAGAAGAGAAGAGAAGAGAAGAGAAGAGAAGAGAAGAGAAGAGAAGAGAAGAGAAGAGAAGAGAAGAGAAAAAAGAAAAGAGAAGGGAAGAGAAGAGAAGAGAAGAGAAGAGAAGAGAAGAGAAGAGAAGAGAAGAGAAGAGAAGAGAAGAGAAGAGAAGAGAAGAGAAGAGAAGAGAAGAGAAGAGAATGAAACTCTGGTCGTCATCAGCTGTAATCATAAAACCAGTGTTAAGTTATGTAGGCAGCTGGCTGCAAACGTTAGGTACCGCTGAGATATGTACCCAATGGACAGCTAGCCCCAAGTCTCCCTGGTTTCATCACATTAAAGGGGGATTAACTACCTGATGATCTGTGCCCTCATTGACACAGCTGGGGATGACGGTAGCCAAAAGGCAGGTCTGGAAAATTGAGAGCTGTGGTTTGGTGGGGTTTCACCTCACAGGGGTTTGGGCTGAGTGTGGAGTTGGCTAGAGGAAGAGACATTTGTCTACCTGCTGGGATGAGTGAATTGTCACAGACTAGGCAGTGACAGTGCTGTTGCAAAGCTGTGCTTTCTCTGGTAGGCAACAAATTCATTTCAGTTTGCCCCCCAAAAAAGAATTTCTGGATACAAAGAGTTACCTTGGGGATTACTTAAGCTCAGGTCTGGGCACATACCTGTCTCAGTGGTTCATGAATGGGATGAGAAAGTGTTTTCAGCCCACTACCCTTCTTCGAGGCTTGTTTCTGTGGCACTTTGGTTATCGTTGCTTTGTTCTAGCTGCAGTGCTTCTGGAGCAACTTCATCCTATACTCACTGAGTGTCCACAGATAGAAAGGCATTGAAGGGGAAGGAAGATGAGCATCTTCTAGCCATCCCTTTAGCAAATATTTCCCTTAGTCTTAAGCTATAATTGTTGTGGCTGTAACTTCAGTAGCAATAGAACTGGATTTTCTTAAAGGCTTGAAAATTATTCCACTGTCCTGTAGAAGTATCTGCAAAATAAATTGTTTTCTGGATCAAAATGAGAATCTTCAAAGTTTAGATATTTCTTCTGACAGGCTGAAGTTTTGCTGTAGCTTTTTCATCCTAGAAGTACGTGTAAAAGTTTGCAGAAAATAGGGAGAGTTGTACTAACTGTGGAGAGGCTGCTCTGGCCCTTGTAAAGAGAAGAAGCATTGCAGTAGTTGTAAAATGCTACTATGTGCAAATGTTAGAAAGACAAAAGGAATCAGGATGCTAATAGAAGGGAAAAAGGTTAACCCAAATGAAAAGCATCCAAATTAATCTTTGCCTAACTGCCATTTTCATAGGTAAGTAAGTAGTGGCTGCGCTTTTTAGATATTTTTTCTTCTGTGCTGTTGCACAGAATCCCATTTTTGGGATAAAATCAAAGTGTGTTAAGTATGCCAATAGCCGAACTTCAGAAATAACTCTGCGTAACAGAAACACTGCCAAGCAGTGACCTCACCCTCACTCACTACAGGAAGATGTACTGCATCCCACAGGAAATCAATACTTACTAATATGAACTAACATGAAGATGAAATTATCAAACCAGCAAGTCAGGGAAACAATCTTCATTTATCAGAATTAGCTGCGATTTAAATGCAGTAGTTAAAAAACCTTGAGTCATAATGAATCTGGCAGATGATCAGTGAATTCGTGTGTCTCCCCGTGCCGTGTGGGTCTGGGCTCTGGTGGGAATCACCCTGGGCGCCAGCCTGGCTCTTTTTACTTTACTGACCATGGCAGGTTAATTCTGAATAATGAACCACCCGTTACTTATCCAGTCTGGTGGTTTGGAGCTGCTTGTAAATGGCGGAGGTTCCTTGTGCTGCAGGGGTCTGTCGGTCCAAAACCGCAGCCAGGGCAATACAAACCACTGCTCATCTGCAAAGGTTCGGACCATGCCCTAGCAGGGAATAAGCAAGCCTACTTTTGTCTGGAAGAATGTAACACTAAAAAACCCACCCAATAAAGTATTATTGGAGTAGCACAAGAAATGCGGGGCCCATTATTGTGTGTGTAAGTGCTTAGTGTAAAGGATGATTTCTGCCCTTAAGACACAAAAGCAAAAGAAGAGAGAAAAGGCTAGGAGGTCCCTGGGAGGACGAGAGATGGCTATGAAGGCCAGGAGGTGGCTTGCCCAGGGCCAGAGTGGGGATGTGCCAGCATATCCACCTACCAGGCCAAATTGCATCTCCAAACAACAGCAGCCCAGGCAGCCACCATTTGAAAATGCTGTCTCAGTTCTTTGCTTTTCACTGCATACCAATTCCTATATTTTCTTCTTCCTTCCTTTTTTTTCTTTTTTTTCTCTTTCAAGCTCAGCAGCAGACTTAAGAACTTGTTTTCATATTCTCTCTAACACCCTAACGATACTTTAGCCGCTACATAGGAAATAAGCAGATGGCTGTGAACTGATCTGTATTTGTATATAAAATGTCTCCGACTTAACAAATGATATCCGTATTATCAAAAAAGTTGGCTGGGGTGGCTTCCCCTCCCCCTGTGCTGGCAGATGCTGTGGGAGTTGATAAGATGTGAATATGGGTTGCCACATCCCCCCAGACAGCATCTTGCCAGATTGGGGCTGGGGTATATCCGTGGGTGTCGTCTGCCTATCGCTGTTCGGCATGTAGAGCATCTCAGCCTTTAGAGCAGTCTGGCACCTCTTCCAGCACTTCTTTTTTTAACGCTGCTTGGAAAATCCACACAGAAAGAAGAGAGGCGGAGAGGAGAAGGCAGTGAAGTGGGAGGGAGGTAATGAGGGCCAGACCTGATGTCCCGGCATAGCCAAAGGATCCAGAGAAGCCAGGCAGAGCCGCGACTGAGAAAGGACAGAGCAAGGAAAGCAAAATTTGACACCTGGTCTGGCTTACTGTGTCACATTGCTGAGTGTGTTTACCCCCTTCTTCATAAAAATGAATGTATTTGTTCAGTTTCTCAGGCAGTGCTTCACCTTTTGAGTTAAAAGTCACCTTATGCCTTGCCAGCTTGCTTGGCTGTGACCCAAATTTGGTTTTTTACTTTGCCATTAAATATATTCAACAAGTAAATGTGGGAACCCATCCATAGCTTTGCAGACACATGTTTGTTTCCAAGTAGGTGATCCTACTCCCCTGTAAAGGTAGCATCTCCCCTCTTGGTACCCAGTGGTGCTGTGGCACGCCGGCTCAGCACAGTCCGTCTTCTCTTGGTCCTTCCACAGTGAACAGATGGGGACAGGCTCTGTTAGAGGACTATTCAGAGCTCTCTGAGGTTCATACCTACTCAAAATCAGGGAGGACCCTATCTGTTAGCTGCAGAAATACTCCAGGGAGACAAATATCCCCTGGGGAAAGCTACTTTTGTGATTACTTTCTGTTGTCTGCTTCTTTGTGCTTAGAAATACTGTCAACTTTGCTCCCTGTGAACAAATCCAAGTGTCCCAGGAGTGCTCTCTCCCCTGATTCACCATTCCACTCAATACGTGATATATTAAGGTCAAACGCTGTTTGCTACTTAGTGGCCCCATTATTTACTGACACTTTCTGCATGATAATTTTAATGACGATGCCATTTCCCCCCCTCTCCTTCTTTCTTTTCCTTTTTCCTTTCCTGAAAGCATTTCCTGGCTTAATTTCTTTTCCTGTGGATTTTTTTCCCCTGCAGCTTATTTCCTGCAGTTTATTTTAATTTTATTTTCATCACTGCTTACAATCGAGAGCTTGAAAGCTTCCTGTCCAGTGTTGCAGCCAGTGTCATGCCTCAGTGGCATTTTTGATAGTTACTAGTAGGTGTTGACACCTGACATTTCTGCTCTGGTTTTGACTGGATGCAGTGAAACATATCCATTTCACCACACCGCCCTCTTCACGTGCAGTACTTGGTACATGGTCATAATCAAATGTCTGCCCACACTTAAAAGGTAACCATTTTATACGTATATTAAGCGAGCAATTGTTTGCCACTATGTGTATTTGCTGTGCTAAAGCCAACATGTTGAAAACTACCTTGTACTCAGTCTAATGCATGCACAAAGACAAATGAGTTACAAATGTGCAAGAATTTGCTGTTTGCTATTATGTTCTGGATGAAAACTCTCGCCAGAGAGTGGTCCACACCCCTGCAGCATCTCACAAACTCTGCAGCTCTTCAGCACTTGTGGCTTTTCAGAAATCCCATCAGAAGTCAGTTAGGTTTTCTGCATAAATATGTGTCTTAATAATATAAATATGAGTGCAAACAATAGGATATGGTTTTGGCTCATACAGCCATATTAGCCATAACAATAAAGGATAGTCTACATTATGATCTTTATTAACACCTTATGGCACTTTACAAGAAGTAAATATTTTAAAATGTATTTTAGTTTAAATGTTTTCATGCTGCATTTTATGTGCTAGTTGCCTTTGACCATGATGTCTCAATTCAAAGTGGGGGTTAGCATGTTAACATGAGCTGTAGGGGTTCCCTAGCTGGCATGGTAACAGATCTGCATCCTCTGCAGCGGTGCGCAAGGGGATACAGCTAACAATGCTCACCTCTCGGTTAAATTTGCAAGCTAGCATTTGTGATTTGAGGCTTGTGGACCATTTTGGGTAAGCAAGGACCTGAAATACAGTAGGAAAAAAACAGTGTAACTCCACAGAAAAAAATATTAGTGCCTAAGGTGAGCAAGCTGAGAACATGTTATTCAAATAACAGTAACAGTGGGAAAATAACTTATCTTGACATAAGTTATTCCTCCTGCAGTCTAGGTATACAATATCACTGACAAAGACGGTTTCCAAGCGCTATCTGTCTGGGTTCCTTCTAAAAAGTAATCCGGTATATCTCAGTGACTTTCTATACATGTGTATAGAAAGTCCTGTAAGTTATACAGTCCATTCCATGTATCGTAACACATCTGTGCTTTACAGATTGAAGGCTAATTTGGAGCCCAAAAGCCTGGAGGGGAGAGGCTGCAATACTTGGGTAGGAGCTGGAGCCCCAGCGGGGAGTGGTGCTGGGACATATCCTTGGCAGCGCAGGGCGGGGTGGAGGGGACCAGCACCAGCCCCGGTTTCCCTGCGGTGCCTTTTGGAGCGTGCAGTGCTGCTGCACGCACTGGAGTTTGTGCAGTTACGGGGTACTGCAGACTGCAGTGGGCTTTACATAGGGAGCAAAGGGCTTGAGGAAGGGAAATGTACCGTACTCTCTCTCTCCCCACCTTGCAAGGCTAACAAGAATCCATCCTTAAGCAAGTTTCTTCATTAAAATAAATTCCTTTGAGAAAGCATAGAAGGTCAGGGGGAAATCTATATTTTCGGGCAGCTCTCCTTCCCCTTACAAAACAAAAAGGACTGTGTTCAGTATTGTTTCAACAAGTGAAACTCAGCAAGTCAGCTAGCCATGTTACTTCTTCCTAGCTAGCTTCTCAGCGTGGCTCTCTGAAGCCTTACAGCTGTGTTTGCTCTAGTGTTTTACACAAGCGTCTTGTCAGAAGTGGGACTGGAGAAGGGTATTGCTGGACAGTGTTGGAATAGGGCCCCACGCCTGGCCCAGAGCCCCTTCGTGGGCCGGGTGCTCCGCAAGCCCAGTTCACAGCCAGTTGTCTGAAACTGGGCTTCAGGGAAACTACCTGTGAGGCTGGGGCCAAAAGCAACATCTGAGAGGGTTGGTGATGGAGGACTTAGGTATTCACTGAGTCTGGGGAAGAGTTTTATTGAAAGGACCCAGAGGAGCTATGCAGTGAACTGGTTGTATCTTTAACTACACCCCTGTACCCAGCCAACCCTGGGCCATCAGGGTGGCACAGGAGTAACCTCATGGGGTCGCGCACGTGATTTTTGTGCCTGCCCCAAGAAACACTCTGCCTTAGCATTAGGGGGAGGAATCTTCCTGGGGCAGGCATGACCTCAAGAACAACTAGAGACCTGAGACAGGACCAGGTCTCAGTCCCTCTGCAGGAAGGAATTGACGGAGCTGTAGGAGCAGCAAGAAAGAGTTGCCTTTGGTCCCTCTGAGATGATTGACTTTCTGTCTTCCCTTGGATGCCTATGAGTAATTCGAAGGAACATGTGTAGCAATAGTAGCATAGTATTTACTAAATGTAATTGGAAGAAACTGTTGCTACTTACCTCAACTTGCAGTTTAGCAGCGTTCAGGGCATCTAGCCAAGCATGCTGAAAAAGACTGATGGGGAGGAAGAAGTGTGAAATATGAGCCACCGTCTCTACTCTTAACACATGGCTTGTTGTTCCTGACTTTTGGGGGTTTGATTTCTCAGCCTACATGTGGTGCCAGTGGAAGGGAAGAGGGGCCCTGCTTGTTCATTTTCTGTGTGAACTCTTCAGTCTTGTTTTTCGCTTGGGAGCAGCTTCCGACCTCAGATACTGGCTTCCCCATGCAGTTTGCTGAAGGCAAGAGGGTCAAACTTATGCCAGTGAGGAAAGTCATTCACAGAAGAACATCCCCAATACTTTTATACTAGATACAAAATGTAACCTGTGCCTTTGGTTTGGTTTTGCTGTTCATTTTTCATAGTGGTTTTCCACTATGGCGTATGTGTTGTTCTTCCAAAACAGTGACTTGGTCATTACCCATGGGGAGCCACATCAGGGACTAACAAGATTAAACAGTGGGGATATAGGGCTTTTTTTCTTAGAGGTTATCATCTTGAATGAAGGGTAGGTCAGTAGTAAACAAAATGCTGTCACCCGCTGATGGCCTTCTGATGCCCTGTGTAAAATAAGTTGGTGCCGTCAATCTGCAGTCCACGAGACAGGAGTGCGTACCACAGCACTGCTGGTGTAATTGATGCTAAATGACACTTCTGAGAGCCAAACAGAGAAGGCACGGAGACTGATGGAGACTAACTCTTACAGCTTTGATGGAAGGTTGTAGTTTATGGTTGGACTTGATGATCTTACAGGTCTTTTCCAGCCGTAGTGATTCTGTGATTTATGAAGATTTAAAGGAAAACGGAAGTATATTTTCTGTACTTGGAATAAGTCATCTGAATCTTATCTTCCAACATGCCAAACACAGCATATTCTGTGTCAAGTGTCATCTTCCAGTGTGCTTTTTCAAGGCTCCCAGTGTTTTACAGCTGGGCTGCATGTTCACAAACATGGAGAGGTTGTTTGTATCGTGGATGCTGTTGTGGAAATAGATGCTCCAATGTGCAAGCCTCTGCTCTTCTTGAAAAGAGGATCCTCAGCGTAGACTCAAAAGGCTATTACTGGAAAATGACCACTTTAGGTGTAAATATTCACATAGAAATATGTGGGGGAATTGAATAGGCAAGATACATTAAAACTGCTGCCAAAACACTGACCTATCACAAAAATGTCTATAGGCTGGGGAATGTGAAGGTGTTTTTTTCACAAGATCCTGACATAAGCATTAACCAAGGCAGGTAGAATAGTAAATTAATTTTCTAAAGCTTTGTTCTTGAGTGCTGGCATGTGAAATCAGGGTGACTGATCTGAGAGCAACATCACAGTGAACCACACACTTCCTCTGTGATAAAACGGAGAGCATTATGGTGACCTGTTGGAGCAACTCGGGCAAGCTTAGTAGTGATTTGGGCTGCGTCAGTACAGGAGAAAAATAGCAGAGCAGTGAGAGAGAATTGCAAAGGATGTCTATAAGCATGCTTATGAAGTGTTTTATAGAGACAACACGCTACACTGCCAGAGATAAGAGACTTTATCTTGCTGCATATCGAGAGTGGGAGTAACATTAAGGGTCAACGTGGGAAGAAATCTGTGTTGACAAGCACTGAAAGTGTGTCAAATTGAAAGAAGTGCTTTCAACTAATTAAGTATGTAGGATTGAAAGGGTTATCTTGAGACACTGATTTCAGTTATATGCTCTAGTATGTCTGTATGCAAACACGTATATATGTGTGCAGATGTGTGATGTCATATCACCCCTAGTATAATAAGCCATGCTTACCATTAGGTCCAGTAACCTTAAAAGTAGTTCTGTTTGGGGTTTGGCATTTTCTCTAACACTGTTTATGCCTTCACTCTTTTACTGGCTAATTAGCTTTTTGTTTTCTCATGGAGCATGGTAGCAAACTGAAATTAATATGGACTCATCCTACAGAATAGTTGACCTAATGGCAACCTTAAGCTTGCCAGGCAGGACTCACATGTTGTCTGCCTTCTCTACCATTGCTCTGCAGGCAACACCAATGCTGCCTTTGGTATCACTTCCACTCACTTAGCTGGGGCATGAGTCACTTCCCAGCTGGGTTGTGGCCTCTGAAGATGTAGAATTGGATTAAATGTTTAATTTTATGCATACACATACACAACTGAGAAAACTTTTGTCTAGTCATATGTCTTCAGCTGCCCTGGGAATAAAGCCTGACCTTACTGGTGGTTTTCTTTTTCGCTTACTAACCTGCTTTCCCTGATGGACTGCCCGCTATCTCTGACTGAACAAGAACCATAGAAACACCATGGCTACACATACATTATTGAACATTTCAGATGTTTATTAATGGATAAGTATGTTGCACTCCCTCCAGAGCTTTCTGTTACCATACCTTAGAAGAGATGTGCACCAAGGGGGATTTCTTCGCTGCAGAGCTGGGTGTGATGGGGTGGGGGCGTATGCACAGTTGCACATATTCATGGATATGTATAATATGTAAACATGTGCACCTAAAATAAAAATGCTGTTCACCTCTCATGTGTGAGAATGGCAGCTCCATTAATTAAACCCTTCAACAGGGTTTGCGTTGTGACTACGTTTGCCGCTATTTCATAGCTGAGAGCATGAAGCTGTTTCTCTCCCAGCCACTCTTGGAGGCTGTGTAAAACATAGACCGGAGAACAGGAATAAAAGGAGAGGAAGAAATCGCTGGCTAGAGAAACTTCACAGGAATGAAGGCTTGAACGTATAAAATACTGTGTAATTCTGAGAGGTTATTGTCTGTCCTGCAGTGACAGCTTTGAAGGACTTTGAAATACCAAGTCCCATTCTGGCCGCTGTAACTTATTTGACAGAGTTAGGAAAAGCTGTTAAAAATATGTTCAAACACCACCAGCAGTGATTGAAAGCAGCAAAGCCAAGAATGGGATTAGCATGTGGTACTCTTCACATAAGTGCATATTGCTTAACAGCCTAATCTTCTTACGTGTATAAGAACTGCACACTTCCCAGCCCTCTTGAATTATGTCTGTTGTTGTGCCATTCAGCTGAATACCAGGTAAATGCAAAATTCAAGGATCTGCACGTGGAAATGACATCCAAATCATATGCTTTCCAATATTTTAATCTTTCCAGATAACTGAACGCTGAATACAGATTGGATTTTGTCCACTTGTCTGTTTTTCTCCTGAATAACTGTTACTTCTATATGTGTGG
The DNA here is from genome assembly GCF_030936135.1 of Gavia stellata. Classification (NCBI taxonomy): domain Eukaryota; kingdom Metazoa; phylum Chordata; class Aves; order Gaviiformes; family Gaviidae; genus Gavia; species Gavia stellata. The sequence goes on from NC_082594.1 coordinate 85,347,753, forward strand.
CATAATGGGAGGCAGAAAAATGTCACAGGGATGTGCTGAGAAACCATGGTTGAAACATGAGAAATTTCACCATATTGGCAAGAAATAAAATGATACAAAGAGCATAAAAAAAATCATGGTCCTTCTCAACAGTTTCTGCTGCCAGTGAGGTTTCTGCCTTTTTGCTTGAGTTTGAAAAATTTGATAAATTGTCCATCCATAAGCACAGAGCAGAATAATAATTGTGCTCATGTTGTTGCCCACATGTAGCTAAAGACTTAACTTGTTTTGTCATGTTTCCCCTCCTGTTTGTCCAGAGGGCAGCTGCAGCCCATGTAGACACAGTCGCACTAGCTTTGATTTGCGTGCATTGAGTGCAGGTGGCAGGGCAGATGTGGTGATCGACGCTTCAGGTCCAGACCAGTTGCCCAAACCATGCCTCAGGGCCTGTGCCACTGGAGTTTGCTCCTCACACCCATCCTGAACTCAGGTTGCACAGGGCAAAAAATCCTCAGAAATCATTTGGGTTTCTGCCCTGATAATAGCAATAATAAGAAATAAAGATGTGCAAAGCCATTACAAACCACGTTTTCCAGCATGGGCTTCCAGAGAGAAGTAACCAAGGAGCAAACCACCTCAAATGGGGCATCAGTCACCCATGGCCCTGTGACAGCGGGCGCTGCGAGGACTGAAAGGGAAATGTCTGCACTGAACAGTGCCCTCACGAACGTCAGAGTACCCTAGGAAGGCAGGAACAAAAGATGTGACCAAGAATGGGGGAATTCCACCCACATCCTGAACAAATCCCAAAGATGCACAAAAGCGGTGAGGAAAAAGAGACAGGAGTTTTGGCATGCAGTTTTCTATTTAACTGAGAGTTGAACATCTCTCGTCTTATGTGAGAAGTGTGCTTAGAAAGCTCTGTCAAGGCCTAGGTGGGACCTGCCTCAGCTCTCACATCTCCTGGGGGAGCTGGACCACACACCAGCCTGCCAGGGGAGAGGAGGACAGGGAAGCACAGGCAGGGTTCTCAGCAGCCCATGTGGTGCCCAGGGGCCAGAGCGCCTGTCCCGTTACCATCATCTGATGTCCACCCTGGCAAAAGAGCTTCAGAAGAGAAAGCCATCACTGTCGGGTGTTGCTGTGGCACTGACATGAACAGAAGTTATTGCTTTCCCTTGGTGGGGAAAGAGCATAGCATCCTGCCCCTGTCAGGGAGAACAGGGTTCCCGAGAGCATCAAGGTATGTCTGAGTTTCTGGCTCCAGTCACTTGAAATTTTTTATCTAGAGATGTGAGGGAAGTTGTGTGCATGCCCATGCTTGTAGGTATAGTCGCTGAAGTTATGGTGAGGTTGTGGAACAGGCTGCCCAGGGAGGTGGTGGAGTCGCCATCACTGGAAGTGTTCAAAAAACGTGTAGACATGGCATTACAGGACATGGTTTAATGGGCATGGTGATGTTGGGTTGATGGTTGGACTTGATGATCTTACAGGTCTTTTCCAACCTTAATGATTCGGTGATTCTGTGCGATTCTGTGCTGTTGTTCAGTGGGGTGATTGAAATACTGAAGAGCCAGTAGCCTTATTCTCAAGGAACAGCAGCCCTGCCAACACGTTCCCTTTGCATGGGCATTTTTCAATCCTTAATAAAGATGAGACAGGAAGGTAGCTGATCCAAATAGCTATTTGTGGTTCCAGTTGGTGGGGTTTGCCACTGGCAAATAGGTCAAGGCTGGGGGAAATGTCTGGGTGTGTGCACGGTTGGGAGCAAGCACAACTGTAGAAAGCAGAGCGATTGTCCCACCTCTGAGGAGCTCCAGGCTCCTGTGTCCCTGCTGGGTGAGCCCTGGCACCCAACATGCCATCACTGTGAAGCAGCAGCCACAGAGGGAGCTGCTTTCAAAGTATTGAGCTTGCTGATGCATTGCACAGAATGTGGGACATGTACAGCGGAGAAGAGACTGTAGATTTTTACCAGCCTTGTAGGCTTAAACCCCCTGGGTGTTACAGTGGAGACACGAGTACTTGAGGGAAGCATACATTCGAGACATTCAGTGCTATAAATAAAATTCACATCAGACTCAGCACTTGCCTCAATGAAACGTTTATGCACTAAAATGCATGATGAAGTTGGATGTGTTGCCAGACTGCCTAGTGTTTGAGATAATGTGGTCTTTCTCAGAATTAATGTTTTACACACAAACTTAGCAGGCAGTAACTCACTGTCGACCTATGCAGCAGGTGGGGAAGAGTTTGATCAGGTTGAGCCCTGCTGCTGCTGCTGCTGCTGGTGTAGGCCTATTCATGCAAAGCTGAGTGAACATACAGCTTTCTTATTATGTTGAATTTCACAAGAGAAAAGTCACCATTTTTACCTGAAATGGCTAGAAAAAATGGCATTTGATAAAACGACAGGTCAACCACCTTAGCGCTCGAGAAGGACGTCCAAAGCAGAGCCTGGCAGAGTGCTGCTGGCCACGGCAGCCTTTGAGAGCATCCCGCACCCCGCGGCATGGCGGGGAGAAGCGGTGGAGTTTTGCTGGGTGCGCAGCCCCCAGCTCCTCTGCCTCCTGCAAAGGGCTTAGGTCATTAGAGCCTCTCATAAGAGTAATTGGGCTCTGGAATAGGCTTATTCGCTAGTCTGATCCTTTTTAACTGCGGTTTTTGTCTTTTGGAATCCAGATACTTTAATAAGGATTCAGCAGCTGCCGGTTCGGCTTCTCTTGTGCAGGAGTTAATGGCATGACAGCTCCGGGCTCTGTCCCTTAGCATGTAGGCACCTTCCTCACTCGCCACTCAAATCCCCTCCAGGCTCCACACTTTCTCACACCTTACACCAAATTGTGTTTTCTCCTTGAACCAGGAAGCAGAGGAAATCATCTTTTTTTCCCCCTGACATCTAATGGCAACTATAATACAGAAAGAAATAATAGAAAGTTGAGAAACAGAAGGAGCTGGGGTGGGGGGAGGCAAGTGTCTAGAGAAGCAGACGGAGTTGGGGGGGGAAACCCCTGGATCTATCAAGTAAATAGAGCAGAAATCTTTCTTGCTTGGCCTTTGTGGTGTTATTATTAGAACAACCATGCCTGAGTGCACTAAAGCCGCACAACCTTCAAGCATCCACATCTAGCTCTGCTACGGCAGGATCCTTTTTCTCCTTTGCTAAAGGAAGGAAGGAGAGTGAATGAGAAGATTTGAAGACGAGAAGGGTCTATAAATGATAAATATGATCAACTTCGATAAAACAGCTATTTGGAAACCTTCAAAAATCTTCTCATGAGAACAGCCATTAGTAGTATGTCTGTTTGACATTGGTTGTCAGGAAACCAGCCAATGTTAATGGATCCACAGAGTGTAATGGAGAATCCATTTAAATGGTCTCTTGTCGTTTTGTCGTCCCACAAGACAAAAAAGCAATTACTTTAACTCGGGAATGAAATGAACATGATAGTTTATATGATTCACTTGTATATTCTAAATTAATCAAAGCACACACTAAAAATATATTAACAACCTATATCTAATGCCTGAAATGCGGCATTTCCTATCTCTGTACAGGCTTTTTTTCTCATTCACTTTGGTGTCCAGCTGTTAATAATTTAAAGACTGTGGCTTTACAGTTTCTGTATTGCTTTATTTATGATGTGTATTATGATGATGCTGGGAGGCTACAGCCACGCACAGGCTCAGCATTGTAAAAACAGCCTGCAGTGTAAAACACTGAGTGAACCGAAGTGCTGTCTGGAAGAGACACCTTATCCCCATTTTACAGAACGGAGGCATAGGGAGTGTTACTATTTAACCCAGGCTCTTAGCAGAAGCATATGGTGAAGCTTGGACTAAACAGATCTTCTAGATCTCAGCCCAGTGATTTTTGACTGCTGAATTACCCTGCCACAGGGTTCGCTTTTTTCTTTTAGTGGGGGTAAGAGATTCAACCCCGTGCAGAAAATCAGACATTTGGTGGCTCTGAAAGCTCACGGTCTGTTCCTGTGGTTGCATCCTCTGGCTTCAGCTGCCAGCAATGGTGCCCAGCTCCCACGGACCCATGAGGAAAGAGCAGGGCCCAAGCAAGATGTTGTTGCAGGAGCACATACAAGGTGCACGGGACATGGAAGGACATGTGCAAAGGACAGTGCGCAAGGAATGAAGTGGAAGCAGGTCCCTCTTTTGGCAGGCAATCACATCTGGCAATCCCCTTAAGAAAAGGTGCAGGCTCTCTCACTTACTGGTTAGCTTTTTCCTTCTCTTTCCCCTTCCTGTGAGGCTTTTCCAGAGTTTCATTGCTTTGAGGTTGGGATGCTGTTCTTCAAACATCCAGCCTAATTGCATTGTGGCGGGTTTAGACTTATTTGTCCTTGGGCCAGCATTGTCCTCTACCCTACCCAGTACTTCTCTCTCCCTCTGAGCTTCTCCTCCACTGCAGGCCAAGAACATTCATCCCCTTGCGGCTTTTTTGCCAGCTCTTTTAGTTTCTATTCTGGACTGCCTAGAAAATCCACTCCAGCTTTTGCGTATTTTAAAGGACTGTTCAGTTCAGTGCATATTGTGCAATATTTCTGCTTTTCTGGTGTCACTGGGGCATATTCCCTGACATGGCAAATCAGAGTTCCTGCAGGGAAAGGCAAGAAGACACAGATGCGCGCTGGCTGGGGCCACGGCACAGGGTACTGTAAGCTTCTTAGTGCCCTATCATTTGAAGATAAGCAATGTATCTGTGCTTTATTTTTCTTCTGGTACAGCACTATGCACAGCTCTGCCAGGTTTGCCGGCTAAGGGAGACTTGTTGGATGGCTAAGAGGTCATGCTATTTTATCTGTGAACAGCAATGTGTCTATAACTGCAAGTGTGTAGCAGAAGAGTATTAGCTTGGTTTCATTTTTAAGTCTCATGCAAGGTATATTAACCCAAATCCTCCTCTTCTTATTTGTAAAACACTGCAACCAAAGCCAGGAGAGCTTTCTGCAAGTTAAATTTTGCAGCAAAATCTGTTCTAGTCTAATTAAATGTCTGAACATTTCATAACTAGGTAAAACTTTCCACTCACTTACTGAGCTCCATCACAGACAACTACTAGAGCTGCAGTCTAGACAGTTTTTTTCTGGGAGTAGGAAGGAACTGCTTGTGCCTGCCATTTCATTAGCCTCCAGGGTACAATTTGTGATCATGAATATCACATATCCTCAGCAATATAAAGAATGGGTGGGGTATCATTACTATCACTTACAAATTTTTGTCCTGAGATGAGCTTCCCAAGGAGGGAGTGCAGCTCAGAACAGGATCGGGGCAAGTTGCTTTGTGTCTTGGTATCTTGTCTGTAAAATAGACATACTGCTTCCTTACCCTCAAGGGGTAAAGGAAGTACAAAATCAGCTCATGCTAGTGAGATGTTCACCTACTGCAGTCATGACAGACAGACAAGCCATCAAAAGCTCTGCTTGCAATTTGGCAACATTATGTTATTACAATGTTGATAATTGAATTAGTAAATCCTCGTGATGAACAAACAACCCACGGGTTGACGTCATTCATCCTACAAACCCCGCCACTGTCAATCATTTTTTTCTCACCCTGGTGCCTTCCTTGCACTGACACCATGGCCAGCTGCACGGAGCAGCACTGCAAACATCCTGTAAACTGAGTGAGGGGCTGGTACACAGGCTGGGTCGCTAACACAGCGTTACAAATCCCTGGTAGTATTCTCCGTAGAAGAGGGCTCTGGCCATCAGCGTTGTGTGGGACTGTGCTGAGATTGAAGCCACCTCTGCTCTGCTCCTGGCAGCTCCTCCAGTCTCTCCTGCCAGAGAGGGGAGATGGGAGGGAGAACAGGGCCAGAGGGTACTGCCCTGCTCGAGAGAGATGAGGGCAGAGCGGGGGCACGTGGCCAGTGGGGGCACCAACCCAAGGCATGCCGGCTGTTTGGCTCCTCGCTGGGAAGGGAACCCCAGGAGGTACCTCCACCACCCTTCCTCCTGTGCATGAGGGACCCTGCCTGCATCACACTGCGTTGTCCTGTAAGCAAAACAGCTGCAGCAGCTCCATGGTGTTACAAGAGGAGATGACTGGAGAGACTGTTTGTATCAATGCCTGTAGAAGAAAGAGCAAGCCCAGTGCTAGAGCTGAGGACGTGCCATGTGCTCTGCTGCGTTATGTGGGCTGCTGAGCACAGGTGGGACAAGCCTGCCACGCACAGCTGGCCAGGGCAGAGGGCTGGCATCCCCCATGGCCCTCCTCTCCTGCTTTGGCCCTGGGAAAGCTAGCTACCGCGTATGCTGAGGTTGGGCACATCTCCCCTGAGTCCCGGCGCTCCTGAGAAATTCTTTCAAACCAAGTGGACTTGGTTCAGAGGCAGGCTTCTGGGATTTCTCTGTAGAGGAATTGAAGTGTCCCTGTCCCTCAGAAGTCCCTGTCTATTAAGGGAACCCCTTTTGATAGGTGACAGCTAAAGTCGCTCAGCAGGGCGGGCAGTTAATCTCAGTTGTTAGGTGCTGGAAGGCAACAAGCTAGCAACCTGTGTCAGAAATCAGTCGTGCGTAACATGAGGTAGTGAAAGAGCGTATTGGCAGGAGGACGGGTAAATGGAAGACCCATTTTTCCCTCTGCCCTTGCTCAAAATGTCACTGTGGGAAGGTTGTGTAGCTTCTTTGCATTTTCATTTTGCTATCTATAAAATGCTTATCCCTTTAGTCTATATATTTAACACCGATATAGTATCATTGCACCTACTTGCCCCTGCAGAGCCATTTGCGATCTGGCAAAAGGGTGTTTTCTAAATGCTAAGTAGTATAATGTGGTATGGAAGCACAAAGAAGATAATGGTCACTGTTATTTGGTGGGAGGAGAGGTGCTGTAACATTGCCAGTGCTCATTCTTGGCACTGCTGTTCCAAGCAAGAGCCTTTACTTTTCAGCTAGGCTGATATAAGCAAGGCTAGGAGTCTTACCTTGCACTCTGGTTTTATCCTACAGCTGTCTCCAACCTGGATGCAGAGAGCAAACTGAGTGTCTATTACCAAGCACCTTGGCATCAGCAAAGAAACATCTTCCTCCCCTCCACCAGACCACCTTGCGTGGAGGAGCTGCACCACCACGCCAAGCAGCACCTGCGAGCCTTGCGCAGAGGTAGGTGCTCACGCATGCTCCAGCTCCGGTTCCACGCATGTGACACCTCTCCACGGTCCCCTCCAGGCAGCGGCAGGGTGCTCAGGCACAGGCACAGGGCTGGGGGCACTGGTCTCCACAGGGACTTAGGTACTCGGGCTAAGAAATAAAGCTGAAGAAATTCTAGCAGTAGAAAAGGCTTGTGTCCTCTTCAGCTTGTTTATGCTTGCTAGAGGAAAGCTGAAAAGGACTTTTTACTTTTCCTTTTTGTATTCTTTGTTTATATGTTTTTCTATTAAAGAGGGTATGTCTGAATTGTGTGAGCAAATCCATGCACTGACCCCATAAGGATGGAAGCACTGAGTGTTTCGGCAAGACCATCCTGTCTCCCTCTGCTAAACAGATATTAAACAATGCTTCAGCTCCAGGACGGATAAGATTTAACTTCCCAAGGGCTGAAACTGGAGCCCAATGGTATTACAGAGTGTCCACAGGAACTGAGCTGTCTGCATGGGATTGCCAAGCACAATACTGGAGAAGACCTGCATCCTTTAAGGGTGGCAACTGAAAGCCAGGTGATACCCCAGGCAGCTTGGAAGGGTCAGGCAGGTGTCCCCTCCCCAGGCCAGGGAACACCTCCTGACATCACCTAACAAACTGGAGACCTGTAGCCTCAGAACTGAATCATGTGACACAGGGAGGAAGCCGGAGCAATCAAGGTCATAACCAGGCTCCTGGATCCCTGCCATAAAGGGAATTTCCTAGGTGCAAACGCCTGGATGGTCCTACAACAGCACACTACAGGAAAGACAAAAGATGGAGAAAGGACAATTTTCACTGGGAATCTAACGAAGGGAAAATTCTTACCAGGAAGCACATAAAAGTAGGCAAACAATTCTGTCTTTCTTCTATGCCATAGGGAAGAAGAAAATCCATGCAGGTCACCCTTAAAATGTTCAGCAGCAGCCTCCTATGTTGGCAGTGTTTTGCACCAGCAGCTATCATTGCCTTGCTCATTTATTATTGTTATCAGGTTATTATAATAATCGATTACTCGGATCTGCAGAGCATCTGTTAGCTGGATAAAACATTCCAATTAATTACCGTATTTGAACCTCTGTACAGATTTTAGCTCAAGAACACACTGAGGGTGCAGTATGTCTTCATAGCACTGCAAAGAGCGATACAGCCGAACAGCAATCACAGTAGTGTTGAAGTAGAGCAGAAGTGGCTTTTCTGCTGTTAGCAGCTCTGCTTTGCAGTTGTCCCAAGACCAGGCTGATCTCTGCCTGCCATCTTGTGGGCAGGAGAAATCCTGACAGCAGCACGGGAAGGCAGCTGTCAGAAAATGCCTCATCATTTTAAAGTTACAAATCTCTGTTTTGGCAACTTCCCATCCTCCGTGTTTAACAGCAGCTGTGCAGGTTCAGCAGGCAGCTTGGCATGTGCTGCTTTATTTTATTTTCCAAATAACTGCATATATTGGAGTGAAATTATAATCGGAAATTTACCCTAAACATTTATTGTGTCTCACCTATTTCTTCTATCAAAATTTCATTATCTCTTTATCTATTTAACCAGGACTAATTAAAACTAAACATTAGATCAGAAAACAGCTATGCTAGTAGCAAACATTGTTGGCTGGACCGTAGCTATGTGCATCAGGTGAATCCATCATCCCCTTCCAGCAGCACTCTATGCAAACAGTAATTATCTGACTGCCATCTAAAATGGGATGGGATGGTCCATGAGTGTTCTCCATTAGAGATGGGAGGTCCATGAGTGTTCTCCCCTTCACTTGGAAGGGTTCAGAGACTTGGGACTGTTGCTGGAAGAGAACTGAATATTGTGAGCCCATGGTGAAGGAAGACTCTTCCGGGCCTGGGGTGAAGAGAGCTTGACTTTTCCAGCATGATCTCCTCCATGCCGGGACACAGGACTGCTGCTGCAACAACCTTCGTGATGTCAAGCCAATGCTCAGGACCTGGCGCTGCCATGCAGCCGGAGAAGGAGATCCTACCTGGGGCTGTATTTCCTTCTTTCCCCTCAGAGGGGTATATTCTATATGGGTAGAGTGCAGGTATTACTGCAGCTCAACGTTTCAAGGCAACAGGAGCTGCAGATTCCCAGGACCTGGGTCCCAAGCACCTAGAAGGTAGCTCCTTTGTCACTTGGCATGAAGGGTATAAATCCCGTTTGGGGAGAATTCAGCTTCAGTTCACATGCTGGGGTGTGTTGCACGAGCGTTGCTCTTCCAGGGGCCTGGATGTCTGGTAAGTGCTTCTCCCCTTCAGTTGCAACAGGGATTACGTGTACTGGTCAGTGGAGAAGAGGAGCACCTTCACCTTTGGAGTCCACATCCTGTTCGTGTCTCTGTTGTGCTGTTAATAGAGATATTTATATGTTTTTAACACTCTGAAAGACTCACGCCTTCTTTCTCCTCTAAAACAGAACATCGAAGTCGAGGTGATAACAGAGAGCAAAAAGTCCAAGGCCCCATCACTGTGGTGGCTCCCCCCTTTCCTCCCTTCCCTGCAATCTGCAGTCAAAAGAGGCAAGCGATAAAGGACCGGCACTTCCTACCAGTAAGTCTTTCACTACAGCCATCACACATGAACACGTTACTAGCATTGTGGGACTTACGTGTGACAGTGCTTCACAAATGCTCCCCCGAGCCTGTGCAGGTACAACACAGCTCACCTTAAAGACTGATCAGTAGCATAACTCAGGTCGCAGCTTCCAGCAGCCGGCCCCAGGGTGGATGTTTCCATTGAGAAACCTCTTATTTTCACACGTGGCCAGCACACAAACACAGTCATTCATGCAATCCTCCACAGCCCTTCACATTCTCCACTCCTGCTTTAGGTAACACTTCCAGGACCCTCCTGTAATTTCAGTAAGTGCTGTAATTTCAGCCCGTTAGCATTGCCAGGAGCCAAGAACTCAAGGGCTGTGAGTGCTGGCTTGAGGCTCGCATGGGTGCAGATAGGCTCAGCAGCACTTCTCCAGCTACGAGGAACTACAGTTTCCATGTATGTATGGGCAATGGTCCTGTTCTGCAGTGTCCACCTCCATGCAGTTTTTTCAGATGCTTCATGTCCTACACATGTCCTTGCAGCCAGCCAAACAGGAACTCCAGCTGAAGACCTGGCTGGTCCTGTATGTCTGTGCTGACTTGTCCCTGCTGCACTAATTCGAGATCAAATTAGTGCTGACGATAAGGTATTTATCATCGCTGAAGGAAATGCACCCAGATCCAGAAGTTTAATGCTGATTGTGTCCCTAATTCCCACTGGTTTCAGCAGGACTTCAGTACATATGTGGCTTGGGGTGTTTGACCCATGAAAGTGCCATGGTAGCTAAATTCTGCCCTGTACTAAGAGCCATTGCATTCCTCAAACCATTTTAAACTCCACAGGTCAGACCTGGATTTGACTTGTAAATGATGCATATGCCTAATGCCAGCCCTCAGTGTAGATTTGTCCTGCAGGTACACGGGCATTGGCATCTACAGAGATGCTACACCCATGAGCACATTATAATTGTGTAGCTACTGAATCGTCACCTACTTAGCTTAAAAATTGAAGTATATTCATCCTAATCCATTATATTAACCCTATGGAAATACTGTAATGGTAAAGCACCTGTCCAGGTGCTTTCTCATTTGAAAGCCTGAAATGCACAATAAGGTTTCAATTAGTTTGAGTATTCCTGCTTTTTGGCTGCTAATCTGGATAATTTCGAGGAAAGCATCACCATCACTGCAGGCTTTGAACCGGTTAGATTTGCAGGCCTCATGATTCAGCTGAAAAGATATCTTGATGTTAAGGGACAGCATAGAAAAGAGTAGGAAGACGTAAAGGAGAAACAGACTTACCTGTTTATAAGTCATCATCAAAGCTAGAGCTGTTGTAGGGTCATTGAAAGGTAAAGGAGAGGTGACCCCACGTTATGGATCAGAACTAGTTACAGATAATAGTTTGGACAGTATATTGAACATACAGCTCTTAGTTAGTATCAGATGGGGAACAAGGCATGTCTTTTGAAATTGCATACTCAGTGGCGAAAGGCCTGAATCTTTGCTGTGTTTGGAAAACAACCAGTGCATTTTAGACATTACTTCCATCTGTGGAACACAAAATAATAATAAATAGTGAGCAACCCTCTGAGTCCTGTATTAGTTGGCAAAATTATGTCATGCTGAACGCAGATGTCTTGGCTTTATCAGCAAGTCCACCTTTTTCTTTTCAAGAGGGAGAATATTAAGCTTTGTGCCCACCCATATTGGGCCTTTTTTTGGAAGCTGACCAGGTTCAGTGTTCCCCTGAGAAGGAGAAAACAAGAGTTGCTTGGAGGTTGTCGTCCTATCGATTTCAAGGCATCTGACAATGTTCTGCTTTGGTAATTGCAAATGCTCCAAGGCCAGAGTACTTCGAAGTGCCTTGACCCATTTCTTAGAGACCTCCTTGTTTGTGGGGCAACTGTAAAAAGAGAGAACAACGCAAGATGAAGCTGCACATGAATGCTCTGTCTGGCAGAAGGTTAATCAGAGATTTTTACAAGACACTGCAACAATGAATAACTAATTGATATTGTGCCAGCCTTCATGACTTAATGATATCATTATAAAAGAAAGCTGAGAATGCTGTTCTTGGCTAGCTTGCCCTTTTTGGCATAAGTTTTTTGACATCTGCAACGGCGTATCTGCTTCAGGGGCTGTCGGTAATGTTTGATATCTGATTTCAGTCGATTGTATCATCTATTCGTCAATGAACTAAAGATGTTCAATCCCACAAGAATTTTTATTCATGGCATAGCAGTCTGTTCTGTATTCCACTTTTCTGATGCATTGGAAAGGTGCTGGTGAAAGCAATACTAAACAACAATAAACGCCCCTTTCTGTGTTTCTTATAAATTCAGAAAGCCATCAACAAGAACGTGGGAAATATTTAAAAGTGACAGGATCTGAGTTTTCCAAACTGACCATCTACGTTAAACGCATGCATTAAGGCACTGAAATAAGTGGCTTGATTCTGAGAAACGTTCACATTACCACTGTGAGGACTAGGAGAACTATCACTACTGAAAGCTACTGAAAAACAGGTCCCTGATGTCTGAGACCAGCCAAGGCTTCCACATTTGTACATTTTGGCTGCTGTTTTATTGCTACCAATCAGGTGGCTATGAGCTTTTCCAAAGATCTTGCATATTGTATAGTAAAGCTAGAGAAAATCAACCACAACAGATGAAGAATCACTTTTACGCATTACTATTTTTGCAGAGAGGAAGATGCCAAAGTCCCACAAATTCCAAGAAAGACCAAATGAATTCAAGTCCAAAGCAACTAATGCCAGTGTAAATGGGTCTGGAGGGACATTTTGGACTGTTCCATCGCAAGATCATTTTGTCATGGAGAAGAAGCAGAGAACTAGAAATGACATAGGATCTTTTGTGTCCCAGGCAAGACAAGTTTGGACTTAGCTTTGTAGTCTAGTCTTGTTACAGGAACTGCCCTGATTTGTCGGATGAAAGGTCCACTTAGCCCAGAGGCCAGAAGGGGATCCTTCAGGAAAGAGTATAAGAACAGGGCATGGTTTATACCGTTTATTGTCCCATGATTTATCCTTCCACTTTCATGCAGAAATTGGTTACAGAGCTCCTGAGCCAGAGATCAAATACAGAATAATAGCCAGCAAGGAACCTGTCTGCATTGATTTTGAGACTTGTTTAATCCGTTTTTTAGTAAATTTACACCTTGGCCTCAACAGCATCCTGTGACAACTTTAACAATCCATATGAAAATGTATCTTTTGTTTGTTTCAAACCTGATGCCTCATAATTTCATTGCATCCCTTCTAATTCTTAGACTGTGAGAAACAGTGAGCACTGCTTTCCCGTTCCCCTTCTCCATGCCCCTCCTGGTTTTGCAGACATGATTTTACTTTCCTATCCATCCTAGTCATTCATTTTCAAAGCTGAAAAACTCTAGCATACTTAGTCTCTCTCTACACAGAAGAACTATACAACCAAACGCGTTTGTAAGTATCATTCATTCAGGCGTTTTTGCCAATGAAAAAAAAAATTCAAACCCCAAAAATAATCTGAGGCAAGTACGCGGAAGGTATGGACTTGGGAAAATGAGGGAAATATTCCTCACACATGTTCCCATGACAACCCTGCCTGTAGCACTGCTGAGGCCAGTCACTGAGTGTGAAGATGCTGTGTCATTCCAACTGCATTTCAGACTGCTCTTTAATTTTCTCTGCATTTTTTCTTTCTCTGGTTTCCCCAAGTCCATCCATCCAGGCTCCAAAATCTCAGTGTTCAAGTTCAGAATGTCATGGGACCATACTTTCTCAAACCCTTGGTGGCACAGCTGTTAGAATGAAACAAGGGAGATGGAGCAAGGAACCCATAATATCTGGAAATTCACACTCACAATTGCACAAAGTTCAGTGTCACTTTGTTCATAATTACAAATATAATGCGAAGAGAAAATAATGCATCAGGTAATTTTATTCCGTCTCCCTGCCATTTCAAAAGTATTCCCTATGGTCTGCCTTAGCATGCTTTGTACAGCAAAGGGAAACACAACTGAATGTACTAACTTTCACACAGTTTTGTCCTGAAGCCATACGAAGCCTCAGTAAAAAATAACTGAGTTAAGGGCCAGGCACGAGTTGGGCTATGCACTTTCTGTGTGCAAATCCTGCCTGTAGCTGTTAGAAATAAAACCTCCTTGACATTATTCATCAGAATGAACTTGTATAGCACTCTTTGTGCAATGAGCCTAATACCTACTACCCTGTATCATGGAATGATTATTTTGTGTCTGCTGGAGTGCCATGTGTGGTATGACTTCTGTCAGAAAACACATCTTATTTTTGTCTTTACCTTGTCAAAACATTGGAGCAGTACATTAATCGTTAAAGGATTGTCAGTACTTTAACAGCTCGCATTTGTGATGCTCCAAAAGAAAACACCCACAAGCAGATAAGACAAAAACTTGAGAAGACTGAAACATATGGAAATAAAAACATTGGGAGCAGGCAGGTGAGCAGGGCTGTGTTTTGCAGCAGAAATAGCGCAGTCAGAAGTATTCCTGTTGTTTTCTCTTCAGCACCAGTTCACTGTGTAAGCAAGCTGCTGTATAGCTATGAATGTTAATTTCTAATTAAGTAGTCAACTGTGCTCTGAAAACACTGGAAAGCTGCTAACCTTTTATTAGTATCTCTTCTCCTTTTACCAGACCTTTAATTTTTCCAACATGTAAATCAATACCATTTTCCTTAACTCCTATGAGTTAATGAAGCAGCAGGCTCTCCATTTTACAGGCAGAGAAAGGGAGACGGGGAGGTTTCACTCAGCGCCACAGGAGGAGTCAGTACTCGACTCATGTGAATGTGGGATTAAACACTAGTTCACACTCATTCTACATGTTACCTTTCCAGTACATTAATGTTTGCTTTCCAATGAGAAGTCAGGATATACTGTTAATAAGTATATGTTATTTCTGCGCTCACGTAGGGTGAAAGCATCCTGTATGTATGTTCTGTTCGCTGCTGGAAATGGACCATATAGGAAGCTTGTGGACGCTGAAGCTACATGCTGACACTCTGCATGGGTGAATATCACCCAGTTTATTCATAAGGTCATCCTGGGAAGGAAATTTCCCCCACCCGGTGCTATAGAAGCCTGAAGCCAGAAATAATATTGACCCCTTATGCTTTTTGGTAGCTGCAACTTTTAGGCAGCAGGAGTCAAAAATAATCCTCTGGAAAACACTGCTGTGCTGCTAACCATCTCCTGCCCTCACCAAGGCTGTGTCGGTACTGCCAGCACCAGCCCTGTGCTGCTGGGGGTTGTGACTCAGCCACCGAGATGTTCTGCAAGGTAACACCTTGCCTACGTGGTCAAACACAGCTGAGGGGGAAGGAATCAACTCAGCCATGCCTAAATTTGACAAACATATTGAGGGTAAATGCTCTTGATGAGGCTTTAGCATTCTCAAGACATCTTTAACTACCTGAAGAAAAAATAGTTCTTTATTCTTGGGTTTATGTTTGTCCCCTCGCCCTTGCACTGTGTTCAATACGCCCTGTACACTAACTTTGAAAGCCCAGTATCTCCTGTAATGCTATCACTCTAGGCAAGGCAGGCTAGGTACATGATTTAACACAAGTGATGCTTCTTGCACTGGTCTTCCCTTATAGCTTGAAGATCCAAACAGTGGTGGCATCTCAAAGCTTTAGGGGATGGAAAGTAGAAGAGGGCCTGAAGTGGCATTTTTGTCCTGTTACTGGCCCATTCATTTCCTCCTCCGCATCCCAGCTCCGGGACAATAAATGGGGCAGGCCCATAAATTGCCAGGCTGGCAAGTTTGTCAACTGCTAAATTGCTTGTCACTGCACTGACAGGGCTTAAGATTTTCATTCGCTACAAGGGCGAATTGTGTATCTTGACTTAGGTACCTGCAAATAATGCTAGCCTCTCCCTAAAATCAGTGGGGATAGTTCAGGGGTGTTTCTTCTCAACCCGAGTTAGGTGCTGAAGGAAGGTGAGCTGAATTGCTCTGCGGCAATGCTGCTTTCTCATTCTCTATAGGGGAAGCCTGGTTGACTCGTTCAGACTTGGACATCTGACTTTTTTGTTGTAGTGCACAGAAACCAAAGACTTTCACATTGAAGAGACACAGAGCACTGAGAAATCAGATCACATGCATACGCAACCAAGATTTTTAATGCAAAGCAGTTGCACGAGCACAATGGCACCTCTGCAAGTGAAGTTGATAGGATAGCTCAGAAAATAAAGGTGGTCACATTTGTCAGTGACTGCAGAATAAATCCCTATTCAAGCAATTACACACCAGTTTGGTTTCAAAGCAATCTTAGCCCATTAAAGAAAAATGCCTATTTAAATTATTCTGGCTTTGTATTTAACAGATTGATTATCACTGTTGCTGTTTGCCAAGCACACCCACACAAAAGAAATTCACTTTGAAAACTGCCTAACTGCAGATTTGCCCATTAGATCAGAACAGCCTTGGGTATATAATAATAATTTCTTGCTTAATTACATGTTTACTCAGGACATTTAGAGATATTCTGGTCTTCTGAGTGAATGAGAACATTTGAAGAGCAGTAGCTCTCTCCCTCCCCCAGCGTGGAGGTGTTGCAATGCTGAGGTTGCTGCTATATCCCAGTGTCCCTCAGCTGCCTGGCAGCAGGCACCATGCGTGAACAGGCAGTAGGTGACCTCGGGACCCCTTGGCGAGGTAGTGGTGGCACTGGCTTTCTCAGGAGCACCGCTGTGACAGCAGGAGCTGAAATTCTGCCGGTCATCTCCATTTTTGTCCTAGCTCTTCATGGTAGGAACCTACCTAGGAAGTTTGTCCTACCATGCTTAATCAGAGCCCTGGGAGTTCGACACATCAACGATGGCTGTGGGTACACGTAGCCAGATGGGTGTTTTCTCAGAGGAGACAGGCAGAGCAGCACACAGGGGAGGTAGGAAAGCCCTGCACTGACAGGACAGACAGATGCAGAGCCAGACCTTGCTTGAGGCCAAAATCAAGGTCCCACTGTTTTTCCTGTGGAGGTTTGCCCCCAAGTGGCTGTGCTTGGAGCTGTGCAGGTCCCTCCTGTCCCCTTCTCCTTGTGCACTGACTAAGACCATCATAGGTCTTTGCAGGACATTGCAAAGAGTTTCATATCCTGAACTCGTCATCTCAGCAGTGTTTGTCTCCCCCTGTCTCGACCCTCCCCAGAGATCCTCCAACACCTTTCACTGGGAAGCTGAATTTCAGTTCAAACCCTGATCCCATTAACTGCTGTCAATCTGCTCAGAGCAGGTGACTGGAAACTCAGCTGGAGGACCAAGGGTGAAACCACCCTTGTGTATTTGAAGAGTAGACTTAACTGGTTGATGTATTCAAATATACATATATATATATATCTGTATCTATATCTCCCCACCCTTTGTTGCACAGACAAAGGTGTTTGTCCTGCAATAAGGACTTTTCCCAGCTTGGGAGAACTGGTTTTGCACTGACCTGCGTAGAAACTAACCTGCTGGAAATAATAACTGGGAACAGTCCTCTTTTGATTTCCCCCCTCTGCTCTCCTGTAAGGCTGATGGGCAGCTCATTTGGAGGCTTCCCTTGGTTTTAGTCCTGCACATGGGACCAGGACAGAGCAGGAGGTGTTGTGTATCTAGGAAGAGAGTAGGACAAGACAGAGAATTAGGCCTTTTGAGACTCACCACAGTTTTTCTTTTTTGAGGAGTCCATATAATGCAGTCTTTCAAACTGAGGTTTGTGGTTCATCCATCACGGCGATGTTGATAATGATTGGGAGGAAAAATGTTCATAGGATTATTTAGCAGGTCTGCTAACTAATGCAGGGACATAACAACCCCCACCGAGAAACACTTCCTAGAGCTTTCCAGTGTGATCAACAGACCTGTTTTCTTTATCTCCTTTTTTGTTTTATTTCCTATCTCAAAAGAAGTCATTCTTCACTCTTTGGTTTTGAAAACAGGACATTGCAACAAACAAACCAGAGTTTCCACCAGAAGAGGATTTCAGAGATGCAGGGGTTCAGCAAGACCCAGGACCTCTGGGCATTGCTGTTTGTCCTTTCAAGCATTATAAAAAGTGACAAAAAGCCAATTGGCCGTTGTCACCCTGACACAATGATTGCAACCTTAGAGATGTAATGATAACATCAGAAAACCTTAGCAATCAATGTATTTGATAAATCACCCTCAGGACCAGCATTATTTATATCCATTGCTTAAATACCTCATCGAAAAAATTTCCCTTATGTTATGAAATAGATAATTTATAATGTAATTGGATAAGTACCTTGTGCTGCTTCAGCTCCAGGCAGTACGCAGTTTGAATTACCGAAGCAATACAAGGCATTCTTGGGACAATTTAAGTATGTCTGTACAAGGAGATTGAACCAATTTCACTGCAGTTTTGCCTAATCTGAGTAAGCAAAATCAGCACAGACTTCACAGGGGTCCAAACCACTCTGTGGGCACAGTTGCTTGAAATGCATTTTGTAGAGTAGTCTGTGCTGGGGAACAAACCCATCAGTAGGAAACAGCGTGGAAATCTCAGCATGTTTTGCCCCCGATGCTAGTTTATCCAGAAAAAAATTATGTGCTTTTACCAGAAACGTTTTGTGTCTGTTTTTAATTTTTTTTTTTTTTTTTTTTTTTTTTACATTTCACATTTATAGTTTAACAGCACCCGTTCGCCCTCCCCAATTGAGTGTTGCCACATGACTCCCTGGAGTAGAAAGGTACTGGAAAAACAAGCCATCCTCAACTAACAGCCCTGTCTCAACTCTTCTCCCTTCCAGATCCTAACCCTTCCTCTTGTTTGCTTTTCACTTGCTAACTTTACTGCTCTAAAAGAAGCCTTTTCTGTTTTTCTCTTGTCAGTAAGACATAAGACATAATAAAGCCACTTTCTTTTTTCCCCCTTTTTCATTCTTCACCTTGGATGGGTTTCAGGAGCTCGTGGCGATGAGGCCACCTCCTCCTATCACCTCCTTTAAAAGTCCTGAACCGGGACAGACTCGATAGCTTTAGTGGTTGCATTTCATTCTCTTGCGATGTGTTTGCCAAACTGCCCCTTTTCTTCTTTATTTCCTAAACGGTAAGAAACTGTTTGGGCAATGCCAGCACGACAGCGGGTATTTATTCTCTGTCCATTTGGTGATGCCACTGTTTGGAGAGGAGGAGCTCTGGCAGCCAGGGTCACTTTGGCCGCTTTGTCCAGCACTTCATTGTCATCCAGGGGAGGGATCGGCAACAAATGCAGCCGCTGGGCGTGTGTGTGTCTGTGTGTGTCCATGTGTCTGCGTGCGTGTGTGCAAGGGGGGGTTTTTTTGCATGCATGCATCAAACTTGGGGGGGGGGGGAGTTACCTAGGAAACAAAGTCTTTTGTGCTTGAAGTTTATATGAGCTATTCACGTCTGCTGGGGATCGGCACAAAAGCTGCAGGCAGAAAGAAGGCTGTGATGTTTGACTGAGATCCTACGTGGGAAAAGAGGGTTTTCTGCAGGCGGGAGGAGGAGGAAGCGTGTGTTGTCTTGGGTCTGGGGGTGCTGCAGGAGGTGACGCTGGAGAGGTAAGTAAGTGCCCTCCAACAGTTTAAATAGTAGCTGCTGAGTTAAGATCTTAAACGTTTTTGGGGGCCGGGGCATAAATGCTGTTTGGCAAGCTTGAGACGGTTAATTCCCCCGGGATTTGTGAGGAGCCTGGGCGGAGGAATGGCAGAAGTACAATGGCAGCCCGGGCATGATCCTGTGGTGTTCAACACCCGCCTGCTAAACACCCTGCCAAGGAGCCAGAAAGCAATATTTTATCTTTACTGTGTTTGCTACCGAAACTAAAACTGGCAAATAAAGCGTAAACAGCAGGCATGAGGGGGAAGGCTGGTAGTTAAGCAGCTGGGAATTCAGAACCAAAGAGAAAGCTGAAAGGGATTGCGCTTCATTTTTAAAAAACGAGAGGCAGTTGGATGTCCTGGACTCGTCGGCGAGTTGTCACAGCTTATGGAAGAATGTATTAATGGAAAAAGGGAGGGAAATTAGGCAGAAAAAGGTAAGTGTTTCTCCTCTCCATCCCTTCCAAACAAAACGGAAACTTTTTTTTGCAAACAAAGAGACCCCCAAACCCGAGTTGGTAGCCAGCACCGCATGAAAATGTGCTTGATTTATTTTTCTTTTACTAAATGAAATTATAGTGGCTTTGCAAGACAGGCTGTTGTTGGGGGATTTGTTATTTCTCCCAAAAGAAGACAAACCATCTGTGTTTCTTCCATGCAGTTTACTTTTCTGCCTATTTCTTTATCTTCGGTATCTAGCGTTTCTTGTAGCATGCTGTAAAAATGTGCATGGTTTCTAAATAACCCTTCGAATTTCTTCTGGTGGTGGCTACTCTTGTAGCACCTGCCGCTTCCCACCGCATAGCTGCTGGGTTGCTGTAACTTCCGTCTGCTCATGTTCTGAGTTTGTAAAAATGAAAAGCAAATTATTTCCTGAAGTACAGAGGGGTATTCTTTAAAAATTTGGGCCTTCTGATGTTTGTCCTCAAATGAATGGTTATATGGGGCCAGTCCTTGCTAGTAATCAGCAGACTCCGGTGTTCAAAAGGTTGCGGATGCAAATGAGAGCCCACGTGTCTAGCGCTGATGGTAACTGAGGGCACACTTGGAATGGCTACCTACAAATGCAGGACATGCCCCTTCTGACGGAGGAGATGTCCTGTAAATGTCACTGGAAATACGCTGAATCGTTTCCAGTATGTCGAGGTATTTTTCTCCTATTAGCAGGCTGTTGTTTTTCCATTGGAGAATAGCTTGTGCTGTGTGACTTAGCTAGAACGGTTCTTCCTTGCATCCCTGTAATTGATTTCTGATCTGTGTGACTGCTTTGTTTCAAAATTAGCCTGTGTGCCTGAGTGGGAGACACTGATTTTGAATGTATTCATTTGCAGTCCCATCCACCAGAGGACGAAGATACAGATGTCATGTTAGGGCAGAGGCCGAAAAATCCAATACATAATATCCCTTCTACACTGGATAAACAAACCAATTGGAGTAAAGCACTACCTCTCCCAACTCCAGAGGAGAAAATGAAACAAGATGCCCAAGTGATTTCTTCTTGCATTATCCCCATCAATGTCACTGGTACAAATCTCTTCTATTTCTTTTTGTATTTATTGCATGGTTCAAGGGAGGTCAAGTACTTATTTTGTTTAATTTATTTGAAGTCACGGGATTGTGCAGTCTGGGGGCAAAGACCCTAGCTTGAGGATTTAGCTTCTGGAAGACAGTGGGCTAAATTCATCCCTCATGCGTGGCCACTGGAGTCACTGAAGTTGCATCTAGGATTAATTTGGCCCATATTTTCAGAGTCATGTTATACAGTGTAATGTAACACTGGTTCCCTGTATAAACAATGTACTTTTGTGGCGTATATAACCTACAGTCTGTATTTACAAAGACCTCAAATAACTTTTTGAATGTAGCTGACTGAAATAATGCAGAAAGCCACCGAAATTAATCATATGATTATCATGTGTAGCAGGAGAAGAGAAACTAGAGAAAGTAGGCTACTATTTGCAGTGCTTTAAACTTGCGAGGCATGACTGTGTAGTATGCAAACCATCGCTCTGAGATCTCTTTACATGCAGCTATGCTGAAGGTATAGTAATGGCATTTTCTTTTACTTATATAACATTTGGATACATTTGGCTAGTTTTATTTGAAGGATAATTTGTTTATAGAAGCAGCAGGTATATCACTTATTAAATGTGATAGCAGACTTATTTCCAGAATCAAAAATCAGGCTGTTTTTCTCTTTCTCTTTTTCTCTTTCTCTCCTTCCAGAGGGCTATGGTAAACATAAAGTTGATCTGAGTTTTCTTCAATAATATTTCGCACCAAGTTTTGATTGATGTAAGAGCATAAAGTGGGCTGACTTCCACGGTTATAGACTTGAATATAAACAATCAGGAAAAAAGCAGGGAGCTTTCAGTTAGCCTTCATTCCCCAGAGAAAATAGTTGTATTTAATTCTATTTTCCCAGTAACTGGAGGGTTGGGGGGAGGTCACAGCCCCTCGCATCCCATTGCTCTTTCCCGTGTCTATCAGCGGTGCCCAACCTTCCTGCAAGACAGGCTGTGGGGTTTACCGTGGTGCCGGGGAGGGCTGTATGCCCACAGTCCAGCTTCAGTCCCCAATCGAGGGGCTCTGGGCTTTTGGGCTTGCAGCCCGTCTGTCCTACAGCGTCACGGTGACAAGTCCCCTTTTGCTCAACCATCTGCTGCATGAATCCTGCTGGTGATGGCAATGCGGTCCTGGTTCCCCTCCACCCCGGCATCAGAGGTGACGCCACTGGGCGCCACCAGCTCTGCCCACCCGGGGAGGTGGCAGCCGGGAGTGGGTGCCCCCACCACTGGGACGGTGCTTCTGGTCAGCCGGTGCCCCACGGGAGGAAAGGTGGCTGGCTGGCAGAGCTGCCTGCATAGACCCTGCAGGGCTGGAGGCTGGGAGCCGGCTGGTCGAGGTCGCAGGTTGGGCACTGCCGACAGAAATCCCCATGGAAAGTAGCAAGTAGTGTGGCACATTTCCACGAGGTAAAGCTGGTGTTAAAATGATGCTCTTTCTAGATTCATTATAGGACCCTAACTGGTGTAGGCTTTTTAACATGGCTAATGTCACCTAATGCAGTTCAGAGCAGAGTTAGGTCTGGGACCAATGTTAACTTTTCAAGTAATAGCCATTTTTGCCTAGACTCCACCTGCCATACATTGGAACCAAATTTCCACTGATCAGTTTTACAGATCAAGAATGGTATGTAATCTTCTGGATGTTTATGTGTATCATTCTCATTAGCACTAATGGGAATAATTTGTATGCGTCACGGGGAGGATATACCCTCTTCCACTTTCCTCTTGGAGATGACCCCCATGCATCTGGCGCACAGAGCATGTTTGGCTAACTCCCAGTTGCTGGAAAACCAGCAACGATACTGACTGATTTTTCATTTCAAAGAGTTTGCTTTCAGTTCTCTGGTTTTGTTTTTTAAACTTCTCCCAACCCTGAGAAATGTTCACTTTTTTGAAAATGACTGTTGTTGGAGTTTACAGCACTTTTGTTCCATATTAAAGAAAGTTCTTCCTCTGCTTATTCCAGGGGCATTGGTGGTTACAGGACATCTGTCTGAAGCCTCTATTTCACTGTAGATTTCAAGAAGAACTTTTACAAGAAAGTTACTTTTTAATGTTTTACATTGTTATGTACTGTAATATGTACGTGTATGTCTGTGTATAATTATGTTTTCTATAATTATACGCTATTAAAATAGAGCTTCTTATCAGGAATTTTTTTTTCCTTTTGTTTCGTTTAGTTTGTTCATTTTTCTTAAGATTACAAACCACTGTACCAGCGATCCTTATGTTAGTGTTTTTATGGACCTGGCACATGTTTTCTGAGCAGTCCCACATCAACTTCAGAGAGCGTGAGCGTACAGTTGTGCAAAAAGCCAGTGCAGATGGGCACTGGTCTTCTGGTGGGCCTCCTTTCAACTTTATTTTGACAGCAAAGTGTGAAAAACAAAGTGAAAGATTTGCTAATGCTCTTTGCTAATGCCACGGAAACATAAAGAAAACAAGGAATTCCTGCCTATTCTGTATGACTGTGGTCATAAATAAATGCACCTGTGAACTTGGGCTCCTAAATCCAAACTGAGGACTCAAAATTGGGACTGTGTGACCCGATTCCCACGCATACCACTGTGCGCTGAGCACTTGCGAAAATCAGGCCACTTACTGATGTACACAATTAAATAACAGCTGCCCATTTATGTCACCCTTGGCCATGTGTCATCGTTACAAAGAATGCTCTCTAAACTTGCACAGGGACTCAGCCCCATTTTAGCTGTCTCCTTCCTTTTTGAAATGTTATCCCCCTTGGCATATTGGTCTCCTAAGAAGCGCCCAAGTACTGTAATATGGCATTATAACCTTAAATTGTTTTCTTATGCTTAGTTGCTTAAAATAAGTCAGGCTATAGCGGAACAGATTACTCTTTGCAGACAAGTTACTGTCATTGTCCCTATGACAGATGGATAAATAGCTATAAGAAAAATGCCCTGTTACCAAGAGCTCTCAACTCTATTTTCCTTCCTGATTTTATTTTCTTTTCTCTTTTCTTTTCTTTCTTTTCTTTTTTTTTTTTTTTTTTATTTCCCCGCCTTCTGTTATTTTTGGCAGACCAGGCTGCTGAGGGGGAGCTGGAATTAGATGTAAAACTGTGATATACTGTGATATAATTTACATAAGAGCTACATAAGGGCTCCCTTATGTTTATTCACAGGCTTAATCCAAGCTCACATACCTCCACTGTGTTCCAGCCATGAAAATTTGTTTACTATTTCTAAAGGCTAATGAGACCTATTTATGGGTTGCAGGAGTTGGTTTTGACAGAGAGGCTAGTATACGCTGCTCTCTTGTTCATTCACAATCTGTACTACAGCGGAGACGAAAGTTGAGGAGGAGGAAAACCATCTCTGGCATCCCCAGAAGAGTGCAACAAGAAATAGGTGTAGTATAAATACAAATCTTCCGTAGATAGCTTTCTAACGAACTTAAATCGCAGAGATAAGAGCTGGTAGCCAGCTTTCCAACAAAACAAAACCTTGAAAGCGTAAATGCTTGTGGAGTTTTGGAATGATGTGGTTTGTTTTTTTGATTTACTACAGTAAGCAAAGCTATATTACTCCATATGGCCTTGACGGACCGGGGGCCTTACTGAGTAATATAGATGTACGTGTTCAGCTCTTATCGTGTAAATGTTAATCAGTTCTTTTTTTTTTCCATTTTATTTCTGTTATGAACCCATAGTTATGTGCATAAAAAGTAACTAGATTAAGTGAAAGTTTTTTCTTGCGTGAGGGGAGCTTAAGGTAAAGAACTGACAGATGTTGCTCAGCAAAGTGATGATAAGCTGTCACAACAGCCGGATAACTCACTCAGATGAGCAGTTGGATATCCGCCTTAGAGACAGCTGCTAGTACCCTACAGGAAACCTTGCTAAACATTCCTTTTAATTATCATGCTCGTCCTCGATTCCTTCCTTTCATTCTTTATCACCAAGGATATTTGCCCAAAATCAAGCGGCTTACCTCACTTTTTGTCCCAGGTAAATTAGGAGCAACTCTATTGAGGGCAAATCCAGTATAAAATTGGTATTAACCCAAAATGAAACTAACTGGATCGTTATTTCTTAATGTTCATCTGCACCTGAAGATGGCTCTGGTATCTCGGTCCGTTGCTGTGAAACTTGATGGAAAACAGAAGGAATGTGTTTATCATAGGGGATAAGCAACCAGAGAACCTATGAAAGAAAGATCCTGTTGTCTTGCAAATATTCTTGGTAGTAAAGAAGCAGATAATGGAAATTCTGAACAGACAGGTAGTCAAAATAGAATTATTTTTAGAAGCTCACGGAGTGTTTTGTCCAGCAGCCACTCCTAAAAACTGTCTTTAACTAGTTGAAATAGAGTGACAAAAACTGAAAACTTAGTATTTATGTTAATATTTACCACAGCAAGATCAGCTCCGCGTGAGATCACATTGCAGAAATAGGAGAACTAAGATCACATTGCAGGACTAGGAGAATTTCCCCACCTCACCGGGATGAGGTCTGCCTTATATACTCTTTATAGCAAAGTTAAATTTTGTCCAATGCTCAGCAAGATTAAAAAAGAAAGAATACAGCAGATAATGTTTCTTGGGTTGCTCTGCGGGTCATGTCGCGCCAGGAAATGTGGAGCTGTCTCCCACTCACCCGGCTTTCCGTGTGTCCTAGATTCAGATGAGTCGCCGGTGGCGAGAGAGCGCAATGTGATTGTGCACACAAACCCAGACTTCTCCGGCTCCGGCAGCAGGAGGTCAGGGACCCGGGACTCGGAGTGCCAGACGGAAGAAATCCTGATAGCCGCTCCCTCCCGGCGGCGGATCCGTGCCCAGAGGGGGCAGAGCGTCGTCGCCTCCCTCTCCCACTCTGCCGGCAACATCTTGGTGCTGGCGGACAATGGGGATGCCGTCTTCGCTGCCACCGTAAGCAACCGCATCCGCTCACGGAGCCTTCCTCGTGAGGGCGCCCGGGCCAGCGAGGGCCATCAGGATGCCACCACCAAGAGTGCAGGGTATGAAGCAGAGCGCTTCCTAGCTGGCCAGGAGAGGATCCCAAAAAAGGGGAAGGAGGTCTTGAACAAGCAGGGTTCACAAGAGTGCCAGCCCATCAGTTTAACTTGTCCTCAGCACCTGCACAGCCCCGAACACAGCATCAGTGAGAGGGGGAGATCACGGCTGTCAAGGATGGCTGATTCGGGCAGCTGTGAGATTTCGTCCAACTCAGACACCTTCGGGAGCCCCATTCACTCTATCTCCACGGCAGGAGTCCTGCTCAGCAGCCACATGGACCAGAAAGATGACCACCAGTCTTCCAGTGGCAACTGGAGCGGGAGCAGCTCCACATGTCCCTCCCAGACATCCGAAACCATTCCTCCTGCTGCCTCTCCTCCGCTGACGGGCTCTTCGCACTGTGACTCCGAGCTGTCGCTCAACACTGCTCCCAACGCCAACGAGGACTCCAGCGTCTTCATCACAGAGCAGTTTGGTGACCACACAGACAAGGTCAGGGGCCACAGGGCGAGCTCCTTCACCTCCACCGTGGCAGATTTACTGGATGACCCCAACAACAGCAACACGAGCGACAGTGAGTGGAACTACCTGCACCATCACCACGATGCGTCCTGTCGCCAGGACTTCAGCCCCGAGCGCCCGAAGGCCGACAGCCTAGGATGCCCCAGCTTCACCAGCATGGCCACCTATGACAGCTTCCTCGAAAAGACCCCCTCTGACAAGGCAGACACTAGCTCACACTTTTCCGTGGATACCGAAGGATACTATACCTCCATGCACTTTGACTGCGGTCTCAAGGGTAATAAAAGCTATATTTGCAACTATGCAGCCACGGGCTCCGAGAGCGGCCAGATCGGGAGCGTGACCTCCAGCCTGGCTGACTGCGCCTGGCAGGAGTGCGTGAGCCACAGGAGGCAGGGACGGCAGAGCATCTCACTGAAGAAACCAAAGGCAAAGCCAGCCCCACCAAAACGCAGCTCATCTTTGAGGAAATCGGAGGGCAGCACTGACCTTCCTGACAGGAAAGAACCAAAGATCAGCAGCGGGCAGCACGTCTCTCACACCGCCAGGGAGATGAAGCTGCCCCTTGAGTTTTCAAACACACCTTCCCGAGTGGAAGGCCCCAACCTGCCAGCCAAGCAGGAGCTCCCCTGGGCAAACCAGGGCGATGGCGGGTTGAAGGACACTCCATTCGACACCACTGATATCCCCTCCTTTAAAGATGAAGGTGCTGAACAACCTCACTATGCAGACCTCTGGCTTCTGAACGACTTGAAATCCAGCGATCCTTACAGGTCCTTGTCCAACTCGAGCACTGCTACGGGTACTACAGTCATAGAGTGCATCAAGTCACCGGAGAGCTCCGAATCCCAAACGTCCCAGTCCGGGTCACGAGCCACCACCCCATCCCTCCCTTCGGTCGATAATGAGTTTAAGCTGGCCTCCCCTGAGAAGCTGGCGGGGTTAGCCTCACCCTCCAGCGGGTACTCCAGCCAGTCAGAGACGCCCACCTCTTCTTTTCCGACCGCTTTCTTTTCGGGACCCTTGTCTCCAGGGGGGAGCAAGAGGAAGCCAAAAGTACCGGAGAGGAAGTCGTCGCTGCAGCAGCCACTCTCGAAAGACGGCACCGCCTCGGTGAGCAAAGACCTCGAACTTCCTATTATACCTCCTACTCACCTCGACCTAAGTGCTCTTCACAACGTCTTGAGCAAGCCCTTTGCTCACAGGCACCAGCTGCACGCCTTCAGCCACAGCAAGCAGAGCGCGGTCGGGGAAGCCCTGCATCCCAGTCCTCCCTCTGCCCTTGCCATCACACCCTCCGTTCTCAAGTCTGTCCACCTCCGGGCAGTCAACAAGCCTGAAGGAGGGAAACAGAAAGGCAGTGCCCCAGACTTGCTCTGCATACAGGAGACTGCCTTGATGGCGACCGACGTTTCTCCGGGCAAAATGAGGCCTCTTTTAGCTAAGAAACCAGTATCACGCCAGTACTCCACAGAGGAGGCCATAATGTCGTACATTGATGCTTCCCCAGCAGAAGCGGGCCCTGGAAAGCCACCTTTAGAGAAAAGCTCCTCTTTCAGTGGGCAGAACAGCTGTGAGCGAGAAGCAGTAACTTCAGCAAGCATGGGTCTGGTTGAAATCAAACCTGGGAAGGACCAAACACACCTGGCTGGTGAGCGCTTGCTGGAAAGCACTCTGAATCAGATGTGTGCCGTCTCTGCGGATGGGTTTCAGAAGGGCTCAGCTGTCCTGACAGGTGATGATGAAGCAAAGAAACCTGGCCAGGGAGCAGAAACAGAGCACGACCTTCGGCAAGTACAGGCTCAGCAAGAGCTCTCCCCAGGAGGCGAGGGGAGGCTGGAAGCTGGGCCTGCGGGCGAAAGCCCAGGTCAGGCTGAGGGAGCGGCCGTCAGCGATCAGCTTAAGCACCAACCCGATGTAAGCCACCATGTGCCTGGGAATATCGGCTACGAAGCGGAGACGGCAGCAGTGAATTCACTCATCGAAGCGAGTTGCAAGCAGGAAAACAATATCGCATCAGGTATCCCAACCAAAAGTGCCTCTGATGACGGCAGGGCGGACGAGATGGCAGGCAGCGTGGACGAGCCTTCACTGAAAGGTCAGCTGTGAACTCTTTCTGTGTTGTACCCAGTCACGCGGCTTTGGACGTGACTGTTGGTGGAGTGAAAAAGCAGGCTGGAGGTGCAAATCAGCGTGCCTCTGTAGGTTTAAGTACAGAGTGCCCCCGAGCTGTTAGCTGGCCAGCCAGCCCAAAGATATTTTACACTTTTTCAGTGTATTCAGAGAGTATTTCTCTGATATTTATTTCCTCCCTTGTGCTGCATTTCAGCTGAAAAGAGAAAAAGGAGGAGTACTAACCCTGGGTACAGAGGAGCCTTATTATCACAGCTGTACAGTAAACGGGAGATGCCGGTTTCAGGCCCTAGCACTGCCCTCTTTATGGGCTCCAACATGCAATGTACATGGTCTTTAGGTTAGAGGATAAAGTCTGTATGGCAGTATCGGCTGCTCGGTTGTGAAACGAGCTGGTGCCTCACGTTGGCGGTGCTGTTGCAAAGCGCAGCGGGGTCTGACTCTTGACCTCTTTCCTTGTTTAAGAGTCTTCTCCAAGTGACGAGTCCATCGTGTCTCCGCTGAGTGAGGAGTTGCAGGCTGACGCTGAGGATGTCTTTGTGTCTCCAAACAAGCCCCGCACTACCGAGGATCTGTTTGCAGTCATTCACAGGTGACCTAGCCTTGCGGCAACGGGGAATGAGAACATGCAGCCCTGCACAGTCGTCCACTAACGATAGCTGCAGGATGGTTATTCGATGGTTAAGTCTTGCCCTGAAACTACCTTCTTTAGTTTACTGAGTTAGTTTTCTAAAAGGCAGCTTTTAAAAGATGCTTTATTATGATCTGGTGTGCACTCTGAGTATCTTCATGGCATGTGTAGGATGCTTTACAGATAACAGTGTCAGGCTGTTGTCTCTATCAAATGTACGTGTCTCCAAAGAAAACTACTGACAGTCGTTCCTGCCTTCTGCCCACCAGCTGTATTCTGGTGAGTGAGTTGTTGTAGCGAGAATGAGAAGGCATCTCTTCAATTTTAGAGTGTTTTGTATTCAGCTGAAATTTGTGATCACAACCGAAGTTACAGATTTCTGATATTGAATAGGTTATGCTGAGTATTATTATTACCTAAGACTCTGTATGCACTGTCATCTTTATAAAGAGCTGGTTTTGCATACATTGTTTTGTAAGAGAGGGGTGAGGTAGAGAGGGACTCTGCTGCTCAGTGCCTCATTCATTGCACAAGAGCTATCACGGCTTAAAGTGCCCTCAGTCACTGCTAGCCTCCGATATTTGATAGAGGGATTATGAGAACTCTAGCTAATATGAAAGCATGGTCAATCTGTGGAACTCCAGACCAGCATTAAGTGCTATTCTACAAAGATAATGTATGAAGGAGTGTTCCTTTCTGTTTTTACAGATCAAAAAGGAAAGTTCTTGGAAGAAAAGATTCTGGGGACCTTTCTGTAAGAAATAGATTGAGAGCTTCATCTGGGACTAGCAGCCAGCCCCCCGCCAGCAGCACGCTCTCCGCCAGCAATGTGCCACCGGCTGGCAGCGTGGGCACTCCCATCAGCAGTCAGAGGTCCCCAGGGCTCATATACAGGAATGCCAAAAAGTCCAACACATCCAATGAGGAGTTTAAACTACTGCTCCTTAAAAAGGGCAGCCGATCCGACTCCAGCTACAGGATGTCCGCCACGGAAATTCTGAAAAGTCCTATTTTGCCCAAGTCTCCCGGAGAGCTGATGGTGGATGCCCCTCAAAGCCTAGAGGAGTCTCCCCCCACGGTGAGCCCCGATGCATTGTCCCCACTCTCACCCTGCTCCCCCAGGGTCAACGCAGAAGGATTCTCCTCCAAGAGCTTTCCCATGTCGGCATCGTCGAGAGTGGGGCGCTCCCGGGCACCTCCGGCAGCCAGCAGCAGCCGGTACAGCGTGCGCTGCAGGCTCTACAACACGCCGATGCAGGCCATCTCTGAAGGGGAGACAGAGAACTCCGATGGCAGCCCCCATGACGATCGGTCTTCTCAAAGCTCAACGTAGGCTGCATGGGTGTCAGGGCCAGGCTGCCAACACCACTCAGGCTCTGTAAGGATGTGAATACAAGACGCCAACGCTGTAGCAGTCAAAAAACAAAACAAAACAAAACAAAAATTGCAGGGCAATATTGATGCTTAAATGTGTTTGTGTTTGTAAGACGCTGGGGAAACAGGACTACAGCTGTAGCTATTTATTGTTACATTTTCTAAAAGGAGGAAGATAAACTATGTCTGTTCTGTTTTCTTTTGGCTTCATTTGGTTTATCCCACTCTCATTTCCATTGTCACTGTAGATTTCAAGGCTATACACTTTCCATAGAGTTAAAAGTGACTTTGGGTGGGTTTTTTTCCAGAAACTGCCCATCTAGAAACAAATCCCTCACTGTAGTGCTTCCCTAGGGGCGGGGGGAAGAAAATGCTCTTGAGGATTGGTATTTTTCTACACTAAAATGATCTGAAACAAAATTTAGAAGAACTTAACAAAGCATATGTAAATACCATATTTTTGATAAAAATTTGTAAATAGAATTATCAAAAAAGTGGACATGTGGCAAATGATTTACTGCATAACAACTTTGTTTATAGAAGGCAAAAGAAGTCAGATGTAATAACTGTATTCTGTGAATACCATTTTCATATCAAACATAAAAAATTCACATGGCCACCAATAACCACTTTTAGTGTGACAAGCCTGAAGGACGATATTGAGCAGTGGAAAGGAGAGATTCATTGCTTTAGCTGAGGAAATGGAAAGGCTGACTGCGATGGGATTAAAGTAACCATTTGTCTTTCTAAGGCAGCTCCGAAGAAGCTAACTGGAAAGCGCAGCTGGGAGGGTTACCGTGAGGATCGGTGGGGAATGCGAGCATGCTTCCGACAGAACAAAGTCGTGTCTGATGCAAAGGCCCAAAGGGTCCCATCCCACAGCCTCCCCTCCTCCCCTCCTCCTTTATTCTAGCAGGGATCGCTTCAGAGAGGAGAGATGCAAGAAGAAATAGTACTTAACTTTCATATTCCTATTAGGCTATTGGGATACATAACACAGTCATAACCTGGTAACAATAATCTTTAAACACAATTAGTTTCTGGTTCATAAAGGAAACAAATAAATTATAAGCATGCAACAAGCGCTTTCGATTTATCAGTAAATATCCGTGATGAATTTTCAGTGAAGCTTTCTCTTTGTGCTGATGAGATTCATGCTACCTAAATATTTACAAAAATGACACTGTGAAAACGTAGCTGGGAAATAGGTATGTGTATGCATTATTTATACTCATTGCTGAGTTGGGAAGGGGAAAGCTCTGGTTCATTGTGCCAGCCACGTACAGTTGGGATCTTGTCTGGGTTTACCAGAAACGCGAAACAGGGTGGGGGACTGGGGTGGGGTGGGAAAGGAGACAAATCAAAGCAGCTGCTTTGATACAAATGAAGGCAGGGAAATAAAAGCTGAATTACTTGAAGTTACTTGAATTTTCTCATCTTAAAACTGCAAGAACGTGTACTGTTCAACTTAACCCGTGAGTCGCTTTATACTTTTAATTTTTAAACAGAATAAAACCAACAGGCCTGGTTCTCCTTTGGGCCACTGTGGTTTCCATCGATGTAGCCCCGTCCATGCTACTTGGAGAAGGCCCTCTTTGTCCAAATTTGATGCAGTTGGTGTTGGTTGCCGTAGGATATGGTTTGGAGTAGAGGAAAGGTTAGTGCAGAGAAAATAGTGCGAAGAGGAATGTGGTGTGCAGTAGGACAGGTCAAGTAGGATGGCAGAAAGAGCATGCTTCGGTACTGAAGAAATCAACTAAAAGCTGGCTTTAAGCATAAGTAAATAATTGGGAAGCGGGATGTGTGAAATGGGTCTTTACTGGTTTTTTTTGCTTTTAATCTTGTAGTGCATAAAGCTGGGAGTTTTTAAAAGCAGGCAGAGTGTGTTTTAAAGAGGAAGGTTCTACCTAAAACTGTTTTGATTTTAAAGAGTCTGAGCAAGTCAGAACGGTTTAACAAATCCCGAATGTTATTCCCCATAAGGTTCATGTTTGATTTCATCTAGTGCTTACCACAAGAAATGTATTATTCAGGATTTCCTACCGTCCTCCTGTGTAGCCTGGTTGCGTTTGGTGTGCGAGGTAGAGTTGCTGTGCATGTGGTACGTGCGTTGGGAAGAGGGGTGGTCTGTCAGCTGAAAGGCTGCAAATTTAGGAAGTCTAAATAATCTAGAAGTCTAAAATAAATAGTTTTCAAAAAGGTAATGGAAGCAAGGTTTTGGAAACAAAAGGGTAATCACATTAGTAGCTCAGTTAAGAAAATAAGCCTGAACACAACTGAAGTGAATGAATGAGAATGTTTTAAGAGGAAACGTTTAGCATGTAACAAACCACTTTCTGGAGAACATGAGTAAAGGAAGTTTAGATACTGGACAGAAAATCCTTAGTTTGTCATCTTGAGTAATTTTCCTTAAAAGTTTTACCAGGAGCACTTCTACAACATGTTTAATAGTCCCAAGTTAAATAGTCATTCAAAACTGTAAAGAGAATACAGCTGAATTGACTTTGATGATATCACTTTTTATTACCAATCAATAATTTCACAGAGACCATAAATAAATATATATACACTAAAAATTTTTTTGAATGGAATGGTGAGGCAATACTTCACATACCAAACGGCCACAGAACAATCCCATTATAATATAGCCTTACTTCTTTTGTTTAATTTCCTAGTTTATATTTAGCAGATTGAAACCCCAAAAAACAGAGATTCTAAACCCACTATGAAGAAAAGAGTTCGTAACAAACATGGGAGTCAGAGGAAAACAAATGGCGGGGACCCCTGTAGTGTTGCAGGCGTGCCATTATGGCACCGGAGGACAAGCTGTAGAGCGAAGGGAACATCACTCACCTCTTGAGACAGGGTACAGTACATGCATCAGGTAACCGCTGAACCGTCATTTCAACCTACTGTTCCGTTGTTTGCACTGATGTTGTGGAAATGACTTCTGAAGTTATACAGCTGTGTGTTCTGAAAAATAACATTTTCCCCCTTTTTTTTTCTTTTTTTTTTTTTTTATTGTGGCAGCATAGAGGACATGGAATAGTTGTAGCAAATAAGCATATGTTTGCTTTTGCCAAAGGTCAGTGATTGAGTGCATTTGCTGCAATGGTGGCAGATAGAGAAATACTGTAGGTTATGACTTAAAGAATTAAAAAAAAAAAAATTAAGAAGGTTACAGTGTAACTATTTTGGTACTAGCACCAGTTCATGCTGGCAGAAAAGACAATGGTTTATGGACTTGCATCCATTTTGTATTTTTGTAATATTTGTAAATACGAACTTTTTAAATTGTTGCAAAGATGGTTTCTTTTGTAAAATGTTTTCAAAGTTTACATTAAATCCAAGCCTTTGTATATTTTAGAGCTGTGCAACACTTTAAGTCTTGTATTTATTTTTAGTAAAAACGGTGACAGTTTCATTGTGAACCCCTCTCAAAAAATGTGTCGGAAAAGTTTGATTACATAGAAAGTGTGTATAGAAACTACAAATAAACGTGACTGCAATTAAATCACACCTTCTCTTTACTTCCTTGTAATGAAATGTGAAGTCTAATCTACAGACTACAAGTATGCTATTTCCAAAGGTAAGTCTCAGCACATTACACCTGTCAAACCATTTAATCGTGTTTTCTGTTCAACTTAATTTTTTTTATAAACTGAGTAAGGGGAAATCTGTATCCAAACTGTCATTGACTTTAAGTGGAGTTTTCCCAACAAGTACAGTTTTGCCAGAATATAAAGACTGCTGTATTTGCCCCAGGTCTTTTACATGTAAAAAAAAAGGTAAGAGAAAGGAAGCTGGGATGAATAATAATGGGAAAACCGCTGGAAAACAAAACAAAATGCAACACTTCAGACCCAAGGCATAGATAATCCAGTGACTTACCAGATAAAGCAAGCCATGGGCAAAAGGTAGGCCATAAATTATGAACACAAACTTAAAAGTGCAAATACTACTTTATTTTAAAATGGTTTGGTTATCAGGAGGTTGAGAAGTCAGGACATGGAAGCTAGGTGGCTTAAATGATAGCCCCTGCATGTCTCTTCGAAAATTGCATACCTGCAGGAAAAGGGGAGGGGAAGATGCGCGTCGTGAACCTTTGGTTTCACCTGTCATTTTGTCACTAGCTTTGCAACACTGTACTCAGTATTTAAAAATATATATATGGAAAAAGAAACCTGAAATGCGCAGGTCTGGTGCCTTAGAGTGAGTGTTAAAAATCAGCTTTGGGGAATGCTGCTGGGCTATCTGCAATCATGCTTTGCAAGGATATGAGGATTGCCCCGATGGGTGTGGTCCTAGAGTAGTCTCCAAGTGGGAATCAGTTTGCATAACATTTGTTTTAACCAGATGGTCAAGCAGTTAATGATTCTGTAGATCATTTCCTGTTGGATTGTGTACCTTTCCCAATCCAGGAATACAGAAAAGCAAGAACTGTAGGAAGAGCTTAGCCCATAGAGGCAGGCACAAGCTGGGTTTCATCTGCCCACTGTACGCCTGTATATTTTTTTCATGCTTACTGGCAGAGAAGATTAAACATTAGACTACATAAAATATACCCAGTGCTTTTTTATATATACAAGGTGAAATCATTGTAACTATTTACAAGATATGTGAAGTCAGTGACTTTTGTAAGTCTTTGTAAAATCCAGGCTTCAGTGTGTACCTTTGGGTATGTGTACATGACGTACAACCATCAGGCCCAACCAGTGATAATATAAACTCGATACTATAAGTAGTATCACTGCGTATACAAGCTTTTCTCAGGTGGTATTAACCTGCTTTGCAGCAAAGCATCCCACCATGCTGTGTAGATATATATAAGGAATGTATATAACCGTGCATAGGAAGAGTTACGGGTTTGGCATTTGGGTTTTTTGAGGGTAATAAAGCACATGGGTGTTAAAACTTACATGCTACATTGAAAATTTTGGCACTTTCTCCCCAGAGCGGAACATCTCTTCAACTTGTGAGGCCCTGGGACAAGCATCTTTCCTGGAAAGAGGGCAGCTGAGTTCTGGCTGCAATCCTAGTACTGATTTCTACACACATTTCTATGGGCACTTACTTGACAGACTTTGTTTTCCATAAACCTATTTTTGGTTACATTAATTATATTTCACTCCTTTAATTCTCTACTTGGTGACAGAAGTGTGTATTAACTATTCCAATAGCTTCCTGGAATTGAAGTCAGGCTGACAGGTTTTTAATTATCCAGCTTGTCCCATTTGTATTTTTAACTACTGGCACGTTAGCATTCTCCTGAAACTTTTCTAGTGCCCAACATTATTGGCCACAAGAATTCTTCAATGGGTTCTCCCAACTTCTTGAATGCAAGTTATCCAGCTCTGCTGACCGAAGATGTCTGTCTTTAATTACGTCAGTATGAATGGAGGTTTCACATCATATCATCTACACTCCCCAAAGAGAAAACTGAGGAAATGCATTCATAAGGAATCCATGTCCTCCAACATAGGCTCAAGGTCAGGACAACAGAACAGGTAGGCAACTAAATACAGTCTTTCCCACTAGATTCACTTGCACTGCCATTTAAACTTCCCCAGAGCTGGAAAACCAGAAAACAACTCTGAATGTAAAGAGAAGTTTATCTTATAACAGATGTCGGCATTCTCAGTGAAGTTTACTGTTTTCTTAGAAGACAAATTAAAAAGCTGTGCAAAACAGTAATGGTAGTAACAGCATCATGGATAGGAGTTGTATCTCCCATACACTTTCACTCTAAATAGGTTGCTGACAATTTTATTTTTTTAACAGAAGGTTATTAAGCTCTGAACCAAATACTTCTTACTATTGCCATTTCACAAAAAGGCTGCAAACTGTAAGCTATTCCTGTCAGGAAACAACTGCCCCTACATCTCCCTTTTTAGTTCACTGGCATCTTCAGCTGGGGTGAGAAGAGAGGCAGGAACTGCTCCCTCAGTCCCGAAAGAAGAGTAACAAAGGCCAAGGAAATTCCGTTTCTTGATCAACTCATAGGTTAACTCAGACTGCTCATCCACATTACAGCAACATTCTCCATACATAGAAGTGAGGTACTAATGAGGTGGAAAAATAAGCCTTTTTGCTAATGGCACCTGAACAAATAAGACAAGCCTTGCCCTCAGTTTTGCAATAGTTTTAACATTAGGCTGCTTTTTTTTTTTTATATCATTCAAAAAACACACATCTACAAAATAAGCAATCATCCAATGAGTTTTCTGTGTAAATTTACACTATGGTTTTCACTGAGACTGAGAAAATTAAGTAACATGACTGAACCTGTGGCTTGGCCAGTCTGTTAACGAGTCACACTGAATCTAGGTCGGTTGGCTTAGTTCTACTACAAGCCTCCAAAGCTGAAAAAAAAATCATCAGATAAAAACATTTTTATGACTAAAGGACATTAAAAATCTGGAGGAACATGGCATTCAGTTCCTAAGAGGTCAAGTTTATCTATACATTCAAAAGGCTGGCACAGGACTATTACATAATTATTAGTATTTAGTGTTCATCCTTTAATGTTCTTTTAAAAAGTTCCTCCTTTTGGTATTCATTAAAGGCTTACTCAGCAGCAGTCGCACACCCCTTACATAGTTTCTTCATTATGGGTAATGAAAACAAATGGGTTTATGACCATTTAAGAATGGTAGAGCCTCAAAAATGAATCCTCTAGATTGCGCTTCACACTTTCACTCTTTTCTTGAGTTTGGTAGATAATTTAAGAGCGGATCCAAAGTAAAGTGAATGAAATATAGACCATACCCTCTAAGTACTGATGCCAAACCATATTATCCTAATACTGTGACCCGTTTCTGTGCATTTCACTTTGCCAAGCCAGCTGAACCATCAAACAAACCCTGATAATGTAAATTTAGGATGTAATTTCTGTTACTTTCCTCAACTCAATGCACAAAACAAGTTTTGGGATCTATGAAGACCACTGTGTAACTGAAACGTTCAACACTACAAAATACCAAGTTTCAAACCCAAAATGAAGACATTACAGAAACAGATAAACTAGGTAAACTTGTATTTGTATTTTATTGGATCCAATAACCGTAAATACCAGGAAAGATGGCCAAAAAATTAATTTCAGGAAATTTCTAGTGAAAACTGATCCAAGAAAAAAAAAGTTCTTTATAGATAGGGTTTTCTCCTTCTGAAATTACGATTCTGTATTCAAATGCATTAACTATTAGCTGACTCCTTTCCCTTTAACAACTTCCCGCCTACCTCCACTTCCTTCAGTTTTCTTTTCAAATCCACCCTGCCTTCTACATGATTAGTCAGCCACTGAAACGATATTTGTAGAAATATAGAGGAAAGCCTACCACTTTATATGTTCAAGACAAAACTTTCTAAAATGGTATGCTGTAACTCAAAACAGAGATGTTATGGCCTCTAATGTATCAGATCATTCCTGTTAATTTAGCCTCACTTGCTAAAGACTGTACTCCTCTTAGCCCTGGCTTAAATATCTTTCTTCTCTTAGCTCCTCCAAATACCATTGCCCCCACAAGACTATGGAAATTAGATATCCAACAAACTTTTTCAATGTTTCCTTTCAAACCCAACATTTCTTTATCCTTGCCCCGAGTACTTCCTTTCCACAGTCAGCAGTATCCTCTATCCATCACTCTGGTACTTCACCTCCTAGTCCATGTCTCAGTACCCCATTCAACCTCCCAAGACCCATCTGTTCCCAAATCATTCTTTTCAGGGACTGTTTCCTTACATCCATACAAAACGTTGCCCTACCATAAAAAAGTTCCTCTGTTTCTGCAGAAAAAAAATAAAGGGAAGATAAAAGCTGATTTTGAATAAAGCATTGTTGGCTGGACTCCCTATTACTCAGCTATTCTCCCATCACCTCAATCTTTATAGGAAAGTGAAACTCTGCTTACTCAATACTCCTTCAGCCCAGTACTTTCTCTGAAAAGCATCAGAAAATTCTGATGTATTTTGGTGAAGAAACTTGTGCGAGAAACTGGATGTACTGCACTGATTCGGTTCAAGATGGGGCTTGCAGATGCTAGTCTTCCATTGTGCTATCTACATCAAAGAGAGAAAAGGCTTTCAAAACCTGCTAAAGATCAGAAAATGATAAAGAAAGCATTGACTCAGTCTGTCCCAGTAGTTGGCCCTGGATCCCAGTCTCCGCAGTTGCTGGCACATATGAGTCCCTGAGGCCGCAGCCCCACTGCAGTTGGTGGCGCAGACCATCTCAGCCCTCCACCCCCCCCAAACATGCAGAGCTGGCCTGGACTCCCCTGGTCCCCAATACCCAGCCACCCATGGCTGCATCCTTAGAGACACAGAGTCACTCACAGACCCAGTGCTGTCCAGGGCACCCTGATCCCCCAGTAGCCACCACACCTTGGTCTTGCCCTTAGACATGCACAGGACCCCCTCACCCCTTGAGACCCCCAGACCCTGTGGTCTCTCCAGCAGCTGGCTAGGACTCCCCTGGTCCTCAGTAGCCAACTCCCCCACGGTCTCACCCTTAGAGACAGCCCAGGCTCCCAGGCCACTTCACCTATAGGCTGGACAGTCCAGCTTGACCTTCATTAGTGCTCACACACTTGCTCGCACACCCACACTTGCTCCAGTTGCTGCACCATGGGCACACGGGCCCTCCGACATGTGGCCTGACTCCTGTTGCTGCACTCAGACCCCCATGCACACACATGTGCACAGAACAGAGAACTCTCATCCCAGGGAAGAGCTAGAAAGAAATTTAATATGACACTGCACTTGTTCCTCCCCAACTCACCTCAATCTATCCCTTTCCCTGCTTTCGGTTCCTCCCCTAAAGATCTCATATTAAATCTTGTGCAATCCTGAAATGCTCTTCCCCAATAATGTGCCCCATACTCCTAGGCAACAACTCCCCCTCAGTCCGAAAGATACTCTCATGTTGACTCATTTGATAGGTTTCACACCTGGACGCTGGACATGAGACTGCTGGGGCAGCCCTGGAAGGGGCCCAGAGAGGGTGTTTGTTGCTCAAGTCCTTAATTTAGGTTCCTGCCTGCCTTTGTGCCCCTATGGTCCTCTGGGCACATGGAGAAGGCCCTCTGATGGGCTGATGGCCCCTGGGATGGGCCTGGGGGTAGCCGGGACAGAGTGTGAATTGGGTTCCCCTGCTGTTGTCTCTCCTGCTCCTTTGTGGGTGTGCAGACTGGTTTTTAGTGGGGGAATATTAGGTTATGCGATAAAAGATACAGAGAATTTCACACCATCCTCTCTCCTTGCACAGCACCTCCCAGACATCTTTCACCTCGTGGTTAGGGCTCTTGGCTGAACCTGCAGGGATTGCTCTTCTGTTGCCTTGCTTTAGTATCTCCATGGCGCTGCTGAGCTGTGCTTTGGTCCTGCAGGCTGTTGTTGGGCACTTCATTGCCCCAGGCCATGAGCGGATCAGGTCCCATCACCATCCTGGGTCTTCTTCCAATCCCTCCCCAAACATACT
This sequence comes from Gavia stellata, assembly GCF_030936135.1. Taxonomy (NCBI): domain Eukaryota; kingdom Metazoa; phylum Chordata; class Aves; order Gaviiformes; family Gaviidae; genus Gavia; species Gavia stellata. Next base: position 85,387,700 of record NC_082594.1, read on the forward strand.
CCCCCAGAGATGTCCCTGTGCCTCCAGAGGGGGAAAGTGTGAGCACACCCAAGGGATGTCTGGACAGGGTGCCCTGGCCTTGCCGACCCCCCTATCCCCAATCCTGAATTTAAAAACAAGGGGGTTGGCCTATAGAGACGAAGGAGGCTGCTGTAGGGCAAAAAGCACAGAATTGTTAATATAGGTAGGTGAGGCTGAAATGTCTACATTTTGTCATTCGCAAAGGTCCACAGTGTTCCTGTATGAACTGGAGCCCTGACTTGGTACAGTTCTGTGAGGACAACCTTTTGCAGCCATTAATACCCCCCTGTAACTGGGTTTCTGCCACTACAAGTGGTTTGTGAAGAACCAAAACCGAACCTGAAGGTGTTGTAAGATAACCAGACATTATTGTATGCTGAAACCTGGGGTCGTGGACAGCATGCACAAGAGGCTCTGCAGTTTGAGAACCACAGAGGCTGGACCTGAAACTACCCACGGCTTTGCCCTCCCGCAGAGACTGAGAGAGCAACTCGGCAGCCCTCCATCCTCCTGGGGACGGAGGAGCCTGCATGAAACTGAACCCGCCGCCCTCGGCAGGGCCGCGGCTAGCTGGGAGCGTGGCAGCACCACGGAACCAAGACGAGCAGCGAGAAAGCCAGCGCACTTTCCATAACGCGAAGGCCGGCGCCCGGCATCGCACCTCCAGCGCCGGGTTGGAGGCGGCGGCCCGGGGCGCGGGCGGGCGGCTGAGGGAGAGGGCGGCACCGGCACCGCCCCCGCCCCCCCGGCTCCCGTTTGCCAGGCGCGCCCCCGTGCCCAGCGCGCAGCCGCACTGGTTCAAAACAGTTCGGTGCTCACGTCGGAGAAGCCGCTTCCGTTTCCAACGCCGCATTCCGGCCACACCTGCCTGTGCCGGAGCCCCGGCTCGCTCCGCCGCCCTACCCGCCCGAGAAGGACCCCGCGCTCTACCGCCCCAGCAAACCATGTCCGCCGAGGGTAAGGCTCCCGGCGGCCCCCGCCCCGCTGCTCCCCCGAGGGAGGGGAGACGGGACGCAGAGAGCCGCCGGAGCGCGGAGAACGCCCCCTCATCCTTCGCAACAGCCCCGATGCTCTCTGCCGAGCCGGACAAGCCACGCCCACCGCGCCCGCCGCTATTCGCCGGTTCCGGCGCGGCGAGCCGCCGCCATTGGCTTTCGTTACTGCCCGTTGCCGCCGCGTCAGCGGCGGTGGGGGCTCGAGGCGCGGAGAGGGCGCGGGCGGGCGGTTGGAGGTGCTGCGGGGGAGGGGGTGGCGGCGTCGGCAGCAGTAACGGTTTCCGCGCGCGGCGCGGAGGCGGCGGACGGGGTTGAGGGTCCTGGCGGGCGGGCAGGAGGCGCTGCTGTTCCCCTCTGGGCCCTCGGGGCCGGGCGTACGTGCCCCGCCGGGCTCCCGGGTTGTCCGCGGCGCTCGGGTTTTCCCCGGGGACACGTACTCCCGAGGCGCCCCTGCAGCCGAGGGCAGAGGGGCAGCCGTGCGAGAGGCCCGAGGTGCGACCACCCGTGGCTGTGCCGCGGTAGAGCTGGAAGCAGGACTCTGTCAGGGAAGTTACTGCTCAGAAGAAGTAATGTGGCCCTGCCACAGCTTGGTTACTTCATGGTGTAGGGCCAGAGGGTGACCGTGGCAGTTGCCTGGTTTGTGGTGGGGGAAGCTTTTGCTTTCTGCAGTCTTCAAATGATGGGTGAGTGTAGTGGCAAAATGTTGGGGAGACTTTGCTGTGGAACAGCAGTGTCTCTGCCCTGGCGGGTCCCTGAGTGCTGATGATACTCAGATACAAAACCTGAGTACCAGCAGAGATGAGTAGTGCTCCTAAAGTGAGATGCCTGACCTAATGATCTTTCCGTTCAAAGACAAGATGCATCGTGCAACTTTTGTATCTTAGAGGTGTATGGGCTTCATTTACTTAGGATCAAAACAGGTATATTTCTGTCAGTGACATGCTTCACCTTGCCCTTCCAAGGAGTGATGTTTATACAGTCTCACATCAGTTTAAGCTCTTCTAGCTTGTCATTGCTGTCACAGACCTCTGCCCTCTCAAAAGGTTCCAGTTGTCTCTTGCTCAGATGCCCAGTTTCCCTGTGTGACTTCATGGTTCAGGGAGCTTTTCTGGCTAAAAAAAATTTATTTTTGGTGTGGTTAGGCTTCAGCCAGTTCACTGTGCAATTATACAAGTGTCAGCATGAAGTAAAGGGGTAGGATTGAGATGTAAAAGGGTAGGAGCATAGCAGTCCTGATATACTCCTGATTAAGCAAATGTACAGGGTAATGTGTTGGGTGTCTGCTCCTTCTCCTTTGTCCTCAATTTTTTGGTCTTCTGATTGGATTTGTCTGTAACTCAGTGATCTTAACAAATGTTAAGATCGTTCTAAACTCCTCGGCACTAGAAAAGATGTGCCATTAATAACCTTCCTTAGGCAAGAGCTGCAGTATGAGCTCAAATCTTATTAAACATCAGAGGCCTCTTTGTGAGACTTGTTTTACCTTGAGTTTTGATCTTATTAGCATCTTGGTAATCCAAATATGAGACCTAAAGCCACAGGAAATCTGGCTTCATTATTCTGCTTCTCACCATAGTAATTGGTTTGTATTTGCTCAATATATGATCCCATTGTCCTAATGTGTTGCAAATTTTTACTACAGCATTCTGAATTAGCTATTGTTTCAGTGTTCAGAGGCTGTTGATAAGCATTTTATCTCTGGTAGAGTATTCTGGTGTCTCTGATCTGTGACAACCTATCTAGATTAAGGACAAAATTATCAGAAGTATGCTGAATTCAAGGATGCAACTTGAAGTGGATGGTACCCAATTTTTCTGAATGCAGTACTTAGGCATCTTTATAAAACCTCGTTCGTCTTACACATAGCTTCCATGGCTGTCTGTTGCAATTAGGAGTATTGAGGTCACGCTTGCAGAAATACAGAGGTGTGTCTAATTGAACTCATAGAAACTGAAGAAAAATCACTGGATTTCTGTGAGAAGTTTGATATCGTTTTAGTGATTTTTCCAAGCAGCACCCAGAAACTCTGTAGTCGAGGTTGGGATAGGATTTAGTACTACTTGGTGCTTTCAGCTCTCTCGTCTGCCTCCCTTTACCATTCCATACCTCATGGTTACCTACATTTCTGTTTCCGCAATAAGCGAGAGCATTTATCGGGTAATGTCTGACTCAGTACAAGTCCTTCCTTATCCCACTGGCTTATGTGGTGTATTTAATTAGTAACATACTTGCGGAAAGAAAAGTAGTCTGTCAGCTTGTCTTCAGAATTCAGCTGATGCATCAGATCTGGTTGTATTTCTGTGCTCGTAGCTTTGATTATCATAGTATGCAGAAATGTGCTTAAAACTCTCAGTTATGTCTGCAATGAGATTGAGTAAAGGTGCAAGTGATTACCTGAAGTGGGGATGGGATGATACTACCCCTGAAAGCCATCATGATGCTGGTGTCCCTGTGCTCTCCCCTTGTGTTAGTTCCTTTTTTTTTGCGTGTTAGCATAAGTGTCAGGCCATAAATAGAGCAGGATCTAGTTGTGGTCCAAGTTAAGGCTAGCTGGCTGTACTTTTGTGACTTAGTTTAAACTCAGGTAAGTTCCTTGATATGTCTTTTATTTCTTTAGGTAGGGTTGCTTTGCTTGATTTGCTCTGGTATGTAATTCATAGTTGCTACAGAGTTTTTTGGCTTTTATGTTTCTTTTCTTTTTAATGCTGGCTTTGAAAGAGTTAATGTTTGGTTCTGGGTTTTTGTTTTTGTGTGGTCTCTTTTGTTTGCTTGTTTTTAGTATTTCTTGATGTTTAATATCAACGTCTTTCTATCTCTGAAGTATTTTGGTGGGGTGTGTCTCCTCCCAAGTTTTCTTTCTGTTGCAGTTTGGTTCTATTTGTCTTTTATTCTTACGGTTTACATTTTTCTTCTGTTTTCAGCTCTTTTCACCAAAGCCTATACTACGGTTTAAGTGATCGAGCAGTATATAAGTGATCGAGTAGTAGTAAAAACATCTTATATTCCTATACATAAGGACTATGAGAACTATTTCTCCCCCCGCCTTCTTCTTTTAAACTAGCTAATATTTGTTGACAAGTCTTCTAAACAAAATGTTTTTGAGCACAGACATTCTCTTGGTGATGAATGTAGTCAGTCTACAGCAAAGACATTTAAATTTGTCCACTGACTTTAGAGGCAAGGCAACTAGAATACATTAGGAAAAGGAAGAAGTGCTTGGTATAAAGCATATGGGTCTACATTTCTTGGAGCAGCTTTCCCTATTGTTGCACTGACCAGTCATGTTGATAAATGTTCATGGAAATGGGTCGTGTATTCTAATCTCAAAACTTCCTGACTGTCCATGTAAGAGTGCCATTCTGAAGAGGAAATAATTTCCTTTCCCTGTATAAGAGCAGCCATGGTCAGCAATGGGTAATGGAAGTTAAAAGACCAGGGTGTGAGGAGGATCCTGACCACCATCTTAGAGGTTAAAAGTTTTGAGAGACTAGCGCTTGTTTCTTCTACATCATTGTAGAAATGTGTTGTAATTAATTACATATTTTTTTAGAAGTGAGGTGTGCTCCCTTTCTGTATTTTCCTGTTTGGTTTATGTTTATCTTCCAGCTGTGAGTTGCTGTAGCTATAGATTTTGGAAACACTTTCTGCCCAGAGTCCACTGCACTGTTGAAATCCTGGTTTTGAAACTTATTTAAGGGAGAGTGGTGGAGGGTATGGAAGACTGCTTTGCTTTCAGTATCAACCAGTTGTAGAAAGTCTTCTGACTTCTGATCATACTAGCCTTCCTCTAGACCAGATGGAGCTGCTTTGTCTTTGCTACATGCTGGTTCCATGCAATTTTCCCTCTTCTATACCCATTGCTCTGACAGCTGTAGATTTGAGTGACATAGTTGCTGGTCAGGTAGGCTTGATTTGCCTGCCTTATTTCCCATGAGCCAAAGTGAGGCATGAGATTTGTGGCAAAGATTATGAATATACAGGTAAATTCTGTGTGTTGTAGTGTTGCTCAGGTAATGTACAACTTGTGTCACTTCCTCTAGTGAGGGATAGAAGGATGATTGCAGGGCAGCAGAAGCCCAGCTGTAAGAAGGGCATTTGTCAGGCCATACAGTAACCTGGCATACTGGTTGGGGAAATTGGCAGGGAGGATTCTGTTCCCACCTGCTTCATTGCAGATGCACTTTTCCTGACTCTCAGTTAACTCTCTCCCAAAGTAGGTAGAACACTAAATGATTGTCAACAAAACATTTTGTGCCTGTGAGGTAGTTAAATAATTCAACACATGCAAATAACTCACATTTTCCTGCAATGAACTTCAGTCAGTGAACATCAGTGAACTGTTTTGCTAAAAGGTGCGCCTAAATTTAGTTCACGAGTAGTCCTGTTGTTTACTTCTGTACAGCTAATTAAAACTGGCCAAGAACTGTTCTTTGACTTTGAGCCTAAGCAGCATATCCCAGCTCATGTCCACTCAGCTAAATTCCTTTTTGCAGGGCAACTATGCCCCAACTAGCTTTTTGGCCTCACGTACTACTATAAACATTGCTATTGACTGCATGGCAACTGATGGGTGTTTCTGAACAGACCCTCAGTTTCGTGAAGTCTTTCCTAATCTGATGACAGCCAAATCCAAACCCTGCTGTATTGTTTCTTCTGGATTAGATGGGAATATTGGCCAGACGGAAAACTTTTACCTGTGGAAATCGGCTTCTTTCCCACCTTTTGGTCTCTTAAGAAATTGGAACAGAGGGAAGAGAGCAGGATTTGGAGTGAATTGTTTGTATAAGAGTAAAGAACCAGACCACTGTTACACTCATACAGCCCTGATTTATTCCTGGAGCTCAGTCCATCCTGTGCACTGAGCAGGGTAGAGATCCTGTGAAAAACACAGCATGTGTTCATATAGTTAGTGTGTCATTATGCATGTGTGCTGGCTGAATTTAAGTTTTATTTCCTAACTTTAGTGGTTCACGGTATGATTACTTTGATTAATTTGTTTCATCAAGAATAAATTCCACTCCCTCCCCTACCCTCCCCAAAACACCACATCTAGCTGTAATACAGTTATTCTGAAACCAGGGTATTTTTTCTTGATGTAGTAGGTTTAATTGGAAACAATTTGGCACTGACGATTTGCTATTCAGTATTTCCGCACAGCATCTCATTGGGAGCCGATGTTCGGTTTGATCTGAATACCAAATATGCAGTTCAAATTTGTAGACTGATTTGTTTCAAGTTTATTAAGCATTTCTTAATTATGAAAGTAAAATTTCAAAACCAAATTAATATGTCTTGTCATATGCGTGAATGTAAATAGTGGAATTCTCAGAAGTGCTTGTTACTGACTTGAAACTGTTCCTGTTGAAGCCGGACACTGTAGGAAAAGTTGCGTACTGAATAGTTTCAGGAATCCCGACGACTAAGCAATAGTAAGCTGCTTCCCTTCTAGTGCGTGTTAAAACCTCAATGCCTGTGTTTAAAAGTGACTTTGCATGTAGATGCTAAAGTGAAACTGGTTTTAAATTAGCCTGTGGTACAATTCAGATAATGCTGGACATGATACAAGCGCTACAGTTGTCATCTGATACACAGAATGGTGTCTAGTCTTACCTGTTTCTCTTTCTCATATGCTAATAGATTATGTATCCGTGAATGTTGAGGACGATGTTGAAGCAGTGATTATTGACCATGGAGAAAATCGACTGCCCACACAAAGCTGCATGTCAGTGGAACAAAACTCTGAAGTAAACAGTGTTGTTCACCATGTAGCTCAACTTGCCTATGGTAATTACTGTTCATTTTTTATTGTGGTCTAGTAGTTAATGGCTAGTTTTAATGCTGTATGTTCAGTGCTGCTGTCTTGAATGCTTTCTGTATTACCCATATCTTTAAAACATATTTTATTGGACAGCTACGTTATAGAAATTGCTTGGCAATGCATTTAAAGTGGGACCTTTTTAGTTATTACTTTAGAGGTCTTTATTAATAGCGAACCTGCTGAAATATTATGTTTTAAAAACACAGGGTTTTTACTTACTTATAAAGTAAGTATACCTAGGAATGAATTAGCAAGCAATTTGGAAAGAAAATGTCATGGAAGAACCTAACCCAAAAAATGAGGTTTTTAGATAAACTGTCCAGTGTAATTTAGTGAAGCACTGGGGATACTGATATGCAATAGTAGTAAGATGGTTGTTTAAGGTGATAAATGATTAGCTGTCAGTAGCCTTTGGTGATTGTCTTTACTTCATTGTATTTATTTTAACATGCAAGGTCAAAGTCTCTCGGAAATCTTACCCAATTCTCTATTGGCCCAATTGATTATAGCTGTGAAGAGCATTTAGTAAGTCCAGTAGCAGTATTGCCAAGTTAGCAAGGAAAATGACTGTAACTAAGTGATGGCACTTATTAGGTGTTTGGGGTTTTTTTATTATTCGTCCGGTTGACTTTATAGAGAATCTCATCAGTATTTCTCTTCAGCAGAGTCAAGTTACATCTCTGTTTCCTAGTGTTGTTAGGTGCTTCTGAGAACCTTTAATCTTTTTGGTCTTTTACTTGACAGTGGAGTATACTGTAATTTTTTGTACCTTTATGTCTAAAAACATATTTGGAGAAGGAGGATGGTTTGGATGGTTTACTTTGGGTTTTGTCTCTGTTTTAAATAAAAAAAAAAAAAAATCCTGCCCAAGAAACTGTCAGACAGTTGCTGACCTTGGTTTTGGGGTATGAGTAATTATTTCATTATCAACAAAGGAATCATGATGAGTTGGTATGATTTGTTTTTTGAAAGGTAAAAGATGGTTTTGTCATCTTTGGGCTTACAGATTCTGTTGTTGTAGATTGTTAGCATTAGGTATTGTCTAGTTAAAATTGAGTATAGTGAGATGTATGACCAAAACATGACATAAGTTTATGTTGAATATAACTGTTGAACTTAAATATTTGAAGTGAAATTCTCTCTCTAATTATGTTTATTCAACCACTATCTTAGGCTGGTATCTTGTAGAGAAGTACCTTTTCTTCAGATCTGGTTCTGTCTGTCCAAACTAGTTTCTTTTACTTTTGTCTTATATCTTCTTGCCTCTGGATACTTAGCTGGCAGAGCAAGCTCAACATAACTGAGATACAGATCTAGGTCTTTATTTCTCCCTGCCTGCTGTAGAACACTTCTATTATGCTTTTTACTTATCCATTTATGTCCACGAACTTGGTATCGCTTTTGCTGGCGCTTTTTTTTAGGTCACTGTATTTGTGCCTAAATCTAAATTTGGAAAGCTAATCAGAAAGACAGTTAGTTTAACATAAGCACAATATGTTTAAAATGTAATTAAACCAGGGTCCTAATGTTTCTCCAGGTAAAGTGGCATTCTGGTTTGGCTGCAGAAAGCATCTGAAGTTTGAGGGACTACATTGTGCCAGTGTGTTAATCCTGCTGCCCTGCAGCCCTTCTGCTTTCAACATGTCCTCTTGCCTGTATTGGTGTTGGTCCCATAGGGTGCTGCCATCTCCCAGGCTCTCGGTTCTGGGGCTGCTTAGTGCTAGGAGATGAGTGCTAGCTTGGTCTGTGTGGCAGGGACAGAGGGATGAGGTGATCTGGGAAAGGAAGCAAACTCTGGAGCTGCGTGGGAGGGTAGGTAGGTTTTAATCTTCACCTAACAGAACAAATATTAAGTAATTATGTATGTATTTTTATTACTCAGTTATTGATTGTGATTTCAAAATGATGTTAACTACACTAATCTAAATCTACCACAGATCTTGCTTAGGTAGCATGTCAGCTCTGCTACAACATTTTGTGGGCTTTTAATGCAAATAATTATTTTTTTTTTCTAGCTTATGATACTGAATATATTGCTAGTTTTCTGTCCTGCCCCTGGCCCTTCCTCTTCTAGCACATAAAAGAAATGCAGTTGTCTTTGCTTTTCAGCATTTCTTCTTAGGTTGTCCCTGTCCCATTGGATGCTTTTTCTCTTCCTTCACTTTTGAGATATTAGTTCTACTTTCCAGTTGGGCTATAAAATTAGTTCCATTTGTTACCGAAATTCGTAACCAAGAAAACTCTCCAAACCAAATGATAGTTTAGAAAGCCGACATTGGTTTATTGCAGCACTGGGTGCATGGGGGGTCGTTCCTCCTAGCATGCACACCCAGTTGAAATCATGACAGGTATTTAAACAGTTAACAAAGTTAGTTATGCCTACTGGTCCCACCCTTTAGCTAACTATTGGTTAGGATCTTTCTTACTTCATCTTAAAGATACAGTTCTCTTTTAATTCACTATGCATGCCCAGAGAGTAGGGGGCTTATTTGGGTTGGGGGCTTTTCTAGATCGGAGGTGTGGTTTTTAGCATTATAATGAGGTAGGTCAGCCTTAGGGCACCCATTTGGGGCATTTCACTGACTTTGCTGTTTGGCCAAGTCTCAAGTTTGCATATCAGGCATTATCAGGAGACCCAGAGGCTGTATCAGGTGCTAGATCTCAGTATACTTTTGTCTCCAGGTAGACAACGTTAACATAACCCAATAGAGCTAATCACCACAGCCAGCCTGTTTCCAGGAAAACTAATGCATATTTCAGTTTGTGTGACATATTTCAGTTTGTGTGTATCATCTTAACTCATCTGTACAAAGTTTGCACAAAGGGGTCTGTTTTTGTATGCTAACTAATTTGTTTAAGTCTTTGGTATCACATTGTTTTGCAAAAGTAGTAAGAAGTACCTTGTAACTTTTCTCATGCAGCCCATTTTACTTGAGAGGAACTTACTGTAGGTCTCCACAAAACTTCCCTACCTTACCTTTTCAGTTTGGCTTAAGCTCCAAAAGCTCCTTCACAGCAGATAGTATGGTGGAGACTTGGTTTTGCCTTTTTATGTCAGCTAAGTTTGTCTCCCTATTTCTCAGAAACCTTCCAAGGTCTTGTTTAGCTTCTTAACCTTTACTTGTCTTTTAATATGTTCCCTTATCTATATTTATATCTCGTTATCTATATAGTGCTTGGCCCGTCTATAGCTAAAATATATAGAACTCAAGCGAAAATAGTTACTTTTTTTTTTCTTCTTCCCCTCTTAAGAGTGTTTTTATTTCTTTTTTAAAAGAGCTGCCATAGCCCTTTCCTGAAAGTTTGAGATAGAAACCTGTAAATGATGGACAGGCAGATTTGGCAGTAGAGATGCGCCTTTTCTCTTAACTGTGAAAATCCTTTAAGTAGCTCTGGCAATTGTGTGGGCTTCAAAAGAATTAGGACGGAGCCGTGATAAACTGTGGTAATGGCTTTTTAACTGCGTGCCAGGCCCACACCGGAAGAATTGGAGGCATTTTGTGTACCGCTTGTGGATAGTTCAGGTTTGGTGGTGCTTGACCTACACTGGCTCAACAGAGGAAATACCTGGAGCAGATCTTCTTTTGTTGCACAGTGCTTCAGTGACAAAACCGGGGCGGAGAGGGGGAACATCTTGTAAGGGCAGGGAAAGGACAGCTGAGAACTAAGCAAATGGGAACTGTGTTGTATTGCCTGAATTTCAGTTAACTGGTTTTGTTGGGGTTTTGAATTCTGTGACTTTGTACAATCAGATGTGGAAATGAGAATAGAGAATCAATGGTGAAAAGCAAGGCAAATGAAATGGAGGCTGGAGAGATTTTGGAAGAAAGAACATTAAATTGAATGTGTAATTTCAGTTCTAAATAAATTGGATTAATAAGTGTTGAATAATATGCTAGTAAACAAATTTCAAATAACCAAGCAGTTTGAAAGTAAAAAAAAAAAATGGGTGACTGTGCATGTTTTTTGTAGTGAAATGTTTAATGCAATGAGAAACCTGCTGATGTGCTTTGCTTTCTCTCTACTTTTCCAGGAAGCGAAGGGTTATCAGTGCTAGCTGAACAAGTAGCATCACAAATGAGCCATTCTGCAAGTATGCAGAGAGGAAATGATCACAGCCCTGAAAAAATGGATTTTGTGTTTTCGCATAATAAAAGAAAACGACTTGCCCCTACACTAGTGCCACAGAATGCGGTATGTTTTGCCAAACAGTAGCCCTTTGTTTTGAGGCCAGTTTCAATGTGATTGGGAATGTCACTTTTCCTTCACTTTTGTATGCTCATTTGATGACATCCCAGTGAAGAAATGCGGGTAGGATATCCATCTAGTGCATGGAAGCTTCCATCAAGAGTAAAACCTTGTTGTGCTGGATACTGTACATGTGTATTACAACATGCTAGTGTACAGAGGAGAGTAACTTATGCTAATTTCCCACGTAGATTCTCTTATTTTTTCAGTAAAAATCTTTGTGCAATTTAGGATAATAAGAGTTGAAACTTAATGTTGAATAAGGAGTTGCCTCCATGAACAATTCTGTCCAAAGACAGACTACATATATTTTTACCTTGAGGCAATTTGAAGCTTAGTCATGTCACCATATTTAATTCTTAAATTCCAACATTTGGCGTGTCTTAATGCTACAAAAGCAGTTCCACTCTGTTTAATTCTGCCTGTTATAAAACAAACAAAGCCAACATCCCCCACTCCCTCAACCTTCCTTTTTTTAAAATAAGACCTGATTCAATATGACTTAATTTAATAAAGAAAAAAAAAAACCACAAGACAACACAACAACAGACTCATGAAATCCATGATGTATGGTGGATAGGAACTGCTCCCATCCAGTAAAAGGAAAAATGTCAGAATTGTCCAGGTGGTGGCACTGTTGATTCCTGTCTAAAAGCAGCTTTCACACAGTAAGAAAATTACATTTTTTAGACATTTTTACAGCTTCTGTGTGCAAAGTTATACAAAGTGTAAAAAATCTACATGGAGTCTCATAATTACAGAAGCCGGGCTATATAGTACATATATAGTTAGATAAGAAAGTTCTGGCCTTAGAATAAACAAATAAAAATACATATTGTTATATAAATTTGAAAGAGGTTTATGTTAAACCAGAATAAGATACTCTTAAAACAAAAGTGAGATGAGTATTCATATGACCTAACCACAGGCACATAAATGAGATGACTGTGGTGAGTCTCACTTTCTTGGGCCCTTTTGTAGCCAGGGGAGGGAATATAGCTACAACTGAAAGTGTCCAAGTTGGATTCCTAGCAGATTCTCTCTGCAGTTTATATTTTGAATTCTTTCATTATTCAAAACCTTAAAAGTTCTTTATGTTGTTTTCCAGATGAGGACACGGGAAGGAGAATATGAGGATAGTGACAGTGTCATTTATGAGTATGAACCAGACTATGAATGTGTAAGTTAATTTTCTTTTGTTTGACTGACTTTGAAAAGCTGCTTTGGGGATCCATGTTTTGGGGTAGACTAAAATAACGTGAGGTTTGAAGCTGGGATTTATTGGCTTAATGTGATATCCTAAGACTGTGTATGTATTACTAGCTTACACTCTTTTTTTATTATTTTAATGATAAAGGGGAGTATTGTATCTGAAGCTTCCTACACTGAAGCTTCCTATGCTGGAGATCAGCAGAAAATTCTTATGGAGGTCCTCAGTTATTGCCAGGTATTTATTTTTTTTCTTTAGCTCTGAAATGACATTTAAACAATTTTAGTTAAATATCAGGAAGACTTGCATTCTATATTCGGTAACCTATGACTTTATCCTTTCTGTTTTTTCATTTGTTAGTTGCCCACTTAACTTCAATATTTTCAATGAAAAAATAATCTACTTCCTCTTATTCTCTGAACTTTTCACACCATAGCTGGCAAGAATAGTTTTCAAATATTAAGCTTTAATACAAAATGTGAAGTCTAGTCATTTATTGGGAGGGGCTTCACAGTAATGGGAAAGATCTGACTGTCATACACACCCAGCTTTTGAAAGTACACAAGGCTTGCCAAAAGTGTGCCAAAATCCTGGTAGTGTTGTTTTGGTGAGTCCTTTGCTTTTGAATTCTGAAGCAGTAGCTGGCAAGTTTGAAAATCACTGCACTGAAAAGTAAAAGCATCCCCTGTTTATTCAGGTGAGCACTTACGTGACTCTGGAGTCTCAGTACTCTATTGAGTGAAAGACGTTCAGGCCGTGCTTTAGGGAAGATAATTTGTGAGCAGCTTGTAGCCAAGTATTAATGTCTTGTAAGTCTCCTTAAGCATATATTCAGCAATGCTGTGGAAGAAAATTGACTAAGATTGTGTGACTAATATTCTTGCCACTAGTCTGGGAATGTATGCTATAGCAAGTAGCGCTAATGAGAAGCTATAGCCTCCTTTGCTGCCTACTAGCCTCTTTCCATTTCCTTCACCCCACTGTTATCCCCTCCTTGCAGCAAATCTGCCCTAGTGCTACATGAAGCCTTTTAATAATGCCTGTGCTTTCCACGCTGATTTAAGGTCTTTTAGTGCTTCCTTGAGATATTTCTAAATTTAGGGAAGATTTATAGATTCTTTTGTCTAAGGATATTTAATTTTTTGAAAAGATAGCTATCATTGAAACCTAACTGTTCGATTTGATAGCATTTCAAATTATTTTCTATTTTGTCTACTATAAATCCATCTAGCAATTTTTTTAATAACCATATGTATTTTTAAAAAATTCTCTGTCTAGTTATGCTGTAGATCAACAAAAGAAATTGCTGTAGTTAGTTGAAGACATTTTTCCTCTTCGTAACTTGTATATTTACAATGTCCTTGTGTGTTTTTTGCAGTAATAGCTGATGACATGTGCCTGATATGTATTTTCAAGTTGGCGGTGTCCTTTCAATACTAGGTTAATATTGTTATGTAATTCCTTTTTACTGTTGTGGCACAAAGTGTATGTCTAAATTGCTATGTAAGCATCATGTTTGAGTTGCTAAATCTTGGAAACACTGAAGAAGGAACTTTCTATATCACACAGTAAAGTATAGTAATAACTGGTGGACTTTGAATGCTTTGATTTTTCTGGCTTTTATGTCTGAATATTTGGGCCTTTACAATAATACTGTTAAAAAGTTTGATTACTTTAGTAAGGCAACACAAACTTTTAACATCTGAAAGAAAACTTGACCTTGGGGATTGACCGAAGATCAGACACTTTCAATAAAATAAGTAGTTTTTTCAAATTCTTTATCTTTCGTTCTGTGATTACTAAAAATGTGGATGCAATTGATTTCAGTGCCATGTTTGTTCTGAAAGGCATGTCTGAGCTGTAAATGATGTATGGAGAAATCACATCATTTTCACAGAATCACAGGACGGCTGAGGTTGGAAGGGACCTCTGGAGGTCATCTTGTCCAACCCCCATACTTAAGCAGGGCCACCTAGAGCTAGTTGCCCAGGACCATATCCTGATGGCTTTCGAATATCCCCAAGAAGGTTGTCTCTGCAACCTTCCTGGGCAGCCTGTGCCAGGGCTCCATCACCCTCACAGTGAAAAAGTGTTTCCTGTTGTTCAGAGGGAACTTCCTGTGTTTCAGTTTGTGACCATTGCCTCTGGTCCTGCCACTGGGCACTGCTGAAAAGAGCCTGGCTATGTCCTCTTTGCCACCTCCCTTCAGGCGTTGGTATTGATGAGATTCACCCTGAACCTTCTCTTCTCCAGACTGAACAGTCCCAGCTCCCTCAGCCTTTTGTCATGGGAGAGGTGCTCCCATCCCTTCATCATCTTCATGGCCCTTTGCTGGACTCTCTTTAGTGTGTCCATGTCTCTCTTGTACTGGGAAGCCCAGAGCTGGACCCAGCACTCCAGGTGTGGCCTCACCAGTGCTGAGGAGAGGGGAAGGATCACCTCCTTCAACCTGCTGGCAATACTTTGCCTAATGCAGCCCAAGGTACCATTAGCCACCTTTGCAGCAAGGGCACATTGCTGCCTCACATTCAACTTGGTAAACACCAGGCAACCCCAGGTCCTTTTCTGCCAAGCTGCTTTCCAGCTAGGTGGCCCCCAGTATGTGCTGCTGCCTGGGGTTGTTTCTCACCAGGTGCAGGACTTTGCACCTCTCCTTGTTGAACTTCATGAGGTTCCTGTCAGCCCATTTCTCCTGCCCGTTGACATCCCTATGGATGGCAGCACGACACTCTGGTGTATGAGCCACTCCTGCCGGTCTGGTGTAATCTGCAAACTTGCTGAGGGTACGCTCATAACGATCGTAGAGATCATTAATGAAGATGTTAAACAGGATCAAACCCAGTATTGACCCCTGGGGTACTCTGCTGATTACTGGCCTTCATCTAGACTTTGTGCTGCTCATCACTGCTCTCTGGACCTGGCCATTCATCTAGTTTCCAATCCACCTCAATGTCTGCTCATCCTGTACATCAGCAGGTTTTCTGTGAGAATCTTATGGGAGACAATGTCAAAGGTCTTCCTCAAATCCAGGTAGACAACGTCCACTGCTACCTATTCTCATCTACCAGGTTAGTAATTTCATCATAGAAGTTTATCAAGTTGGTCTTCCCCTTGGTGAAGACATGTTGTGACTACTCCTAATGATTTTCTTGTCCTTCATTTGCCTGGAAGTGGTTTCCAGGATAGCTGCTCCATCCCCTTCGCAGGGATGGAGGTGTGGCTGACTGGCCTGTAGTTCCCTGTGTCCTCCTTGTTGCCCTTCTTCAAGATAGGAGTGACATCTGCTTTCGTCCAGTCTTTGAGCACTTCTCCCATTTGCCATGATCGATCAAAGGTTATCAAGAGTGGCCTCACAATGACATTAGCCAGCTCCCTCAGCACTCGTGGACACATCCCATCAGGTCCCTTGGTCTTAATGTATGTCCAGTTTGCTTCAGGATTCCCTGACCAGATCCTCTTCCACCTAGTGTGTATTTGTTGCTCCAGCTTTTTCCCCTGGTCTCTAGGACCTGGGATTCCTGAAGGTCAGTCTTGCTAGTAAAGACTGAGGCAAAGGTGGCACTGAATTCCTCAGCCTTTTCTGTGTCCTGTGTCACTAGGTCCCCCGTCTCATTCAGCAGTGGGCCCACATTTTCCCTAGCCTTCCTTTTGTCATCTGCTCTTGTTGTCTTTGACATCCCTGGGCACGTTCAATTCCAGCTGGGACTTTCACTTTACAGATAGTATTTTTCTAAATATATTTCCCATTGATGATACAGAAATCAATATTTCGGTGGCTGCCTATAAGCCTTTTACCTGTGTACTTGGAAACTTATGACTTAAAATAGCATATTGTAATACCTAACTTACCTTAGAGCTTGTCAGTAGCTTTTCAGTGTAAAACAAAACGTACCACATAGGTGGTAAAAATAAAGGTGGTTCTTCCTGCTTCCAGCAGATGTTTTAAGTGTCAGCCACGTTAAAGTCTCAAGAGTAAAATTCTCAGAGAATTCTTTTTCCTGTGATATTTACCATTGTTATTTGCATTTTGTATCTAAGTTTATCTTTAATATGCTTACAGAATGTATATATTATCTACAGATCTTACTCAGTTTTAGGGAGGGAATTTTGCCCTTAATTGAACTTTCTTGATTTCTTCAGATTTAAATTGGGTTCTTGTGAAACAATACTGTTTTCACTCTTACATTTGTTGTCAGGCCATGTATGACGCCATTCAGAAATTGGATAAAAAATTTGACCTGCTTCATCGGAAAGTCTCAGAATTGCAGCATACTCGTGTAAAGCCACTGTTGCTCAAACCTGTGAGTATTAAAGACCTAAGACATTCATTTTTCCTTTAACTCTCTCTGTTCCTCTGATGCTTATTTAAAAAAAATCCTCTCACTAAGATTAAAATAAATAGCAAAGTAGTAGTCTTAAAATCCATTTCAATAAAATTATTCTAGATTTCTTACTATACACCAGCTTCAGTCTCCTGTGTTGTTGTTGACCAATGGTCACAGAATGGCCAGTGACACCCGTCGAATTCAGGATGCTGTGATAGATGCTGTAAAATTCTATTTGTATTGGAATGAACAGAAATGAATTGTGTAGGTTACGTCTCAAACTTGGGTATATTGGTGTTGCTGCTTTACAAGATGTGGTGTACTGTCTCATTGGTTTCTGCATTTAAAAGAGAGTTTATGCATCACTCACATGGGTTGGTTCAATTGACTAACTGATTTTTAGATCTCGACAGTGTGTTGTCATCCATTACGGTATAGAATTTATTATTTTTTCTAATAAAACACTTTTTTCCAAAATTTTTAGGAAGGTTTGATATTGAGTACACACTCTCCATTTTGTTTCTATATGGTCAATCCACTGTTAACTAAGGAGACAGAATATTAGTACTTGTAACAATGCTCTTCAAAAATAATTTGTTTATGTTTTGCTTTTAAAGAAGGTCATAAAATCCATTATGACCCTTTTTTGTCAGCAATACTGCAAAGCTTTTAATGTGACAGATGATCCTGCTGTCAGGAGATGTCAAGACATCGGTAAGGCCATTTGCTTTAAGGGTGGGTAAAAGTGATGACATTCTCATGCATGTCAGTTATCAATAGGATATTAGGTTTTATTTGGGAATGTGTTTTTGCTGAAAACTCCAAGCGTGTACTGTCCACACATCAAAAAATACAAGGTTCAGGGAACAAACTGGTCTTGTCAGCTATGCTTGGACCCTGTGACCTCTGTGCTCTTACCCTCCCCTCTGATCATGTGGGATGGCAGCTGCTTCAATGTTCAGATTAAAAGTGACCTGCACTGCGCTTTTTTTTGAAGCTGGCTTTTATCACTATGAGGTGTAAGGGGGAAGCCAGCAAATGCAGTCTGCCAACCATTTTCTTAGGTCCTGCTCGCACTTCATCTTTAAAACCATCAGGAATGCTGTAGATTTTTTTCTATAGCTGTACTATTGTTGTATCTGTGATGGACTAAGGATATAAATGAGGAAAGGTGGGTGGTAAAGGTACTGGGGTTTTTTATTAGATCAACTCCATTAGCTGGAGAAATGGACGAACTTTCAGGCACATAAGCCTTTCTTCAGGTCATAGATTTTTAAAGGTTACAAGGGTGGAATATAATCAGCTTTCCGTAAACATAAAAAAAAAACCCCACACAAAAAGAAAAACAAAACAAACAAAAAACCAAACCCACATGTGTCAGCTACATTTGGTAGCTCCTGCTCAGTGACTTGTATTTTGAAGTAGAATGCATGCTTTAGGGTGCATATGTTTCTTAATAAAAGTACTCCAATTGGTGGAAAGCATAGCCCGTCTCTCAGTTTGTCTGTCATAGTATCTTTGGAATCTTCCACTGTAGATGAGATCTATATGTTTAATGTTTCAGCTAGCAAGTAAAGAATGAAGACGCAGCCAGGAGAGAAAGTGAATTGGTTTTTTTCTTGTTTAAAAGGAAGCTACCATGGCAGTGGAGACATCCCTTGAAAATTCAGCAGACTGGGTCAATGGCTGACAAATTTTGAATTTTATTTTGCCTATTATTTTTTCATAGGGCTCTTTTTAAGAGCCTTTACAAAGCTGTCTCTCTCATATGGCTTTTTGGAAAGCAAGTGCGCCAGCACCCCAGGTGGAAAAAAACTTGAGAAACATTGAAGCTGACCAGATAAACTCTTAGTGTTGGAACCACAAGTGAGAATGAAAGAAGGTAGAGGGAAGGCTAAAAAAATAATAGCACTGGCTTCATGACAATGACTACTTCAATGAAGAGTCTGTAGCCAATAGCATAATTTCTAAAATCTAATCTTCCTGGTTTTCAAAAGAAAACAATTACCAGGTACGTCTAATTTAACTTTTTAATTGTTTTCTGAATCACATTTGCAGAAACCAGTTGGATTTACATACAGAAGTTCCAGTCATTTGCCTCAAGGAAAAATAAGACTACAAAAATCCATGGAAAGGCAATCAAGTCTTCATCTTTCTTCACCAGGCCAGGGAAGGCATAGCCCAGTCATAAGGGTTGCTTTACAAAATGGCCATGTTCAGGTCAATTCCACAATAAAACATGTTCAACAGAGTCTTCAGCTTGAATCGCAGCAGCCTGTTCAGAGGCAGAGCCCACCGCTTCCCACTATAGTTTCTACGCATTCATTGCATTCATCATACACAGCAGCTAACAGGATGCCTGATCTTTCTCCACGATCAAATCTTGTAGCTAGTGTTGTGGAAAGTACTGTCAACATTGCATCTTCACCAGTGGCATCGTCATCGATGCCAGCACCATTTGAGACTGGTTTGGGAAATAATGCTGTGGTGGTGAACTACGGAAACGCATCTGGGAGTGTGAACGCTAGTAAAGAACTACCATCGTCTTCAGTCTCCATCAATCCTAGCTTTGGTGAGTTCCTTTGTAACAAATACTCAGAAACAAAGGCTAAAAAACTGCTGCTAGTATACAAAAAAAATGCCTAAAGGAATCTCTTTATCGTTTTTCAGCAAAAATAAAGGAGCAGAACTGGCTGCCTTACAAGCATTTCTATAATGAAATACTGTTTAAAACTCTTGAAACAAAGGTCATAGGAATGTTTAATATGCCAGGGGTCACTTAAAAACCTCTGCAGTGTATATACAGTTGTATAGACTACCACAAACCTTTGATTTGCAGTATGTGCTTTGGATTCTTTTAAGACTAGGTCCTCTTTTTCTCTTGATACTCTTGATCTAACCTATTTTTAATCTGTGTCTATGTCATAAGTAATCTATGCATGCTATGTATATCTTTAAAAAGACAAAAGAGATTGCCAGTAAAGCTAAGTGAGGCTGTATACATGTTTTGCATTTAAGAAAACAACTTACCTGATTTGTGTGAAGGAAATACCTGTTTTCTTGTGGAGGATTTTATCAGTGAAAAATCCTTTCTATCCTCAAATCCTCTGGTGTTTGGTTTCTTTGAAAATACTTAATTCCACAGAAAAGGAAGAATTCCATAGATCATTGCATTATAATAAACAAGCACTTATAAAATAGCACCATGTTTTAAAATTTAATGCATTTCTTTCTAAAGTATAAATGTCGTGAGTTACGTGGAAGGCTGAGCTATGAGTTTTTGGTTGCTTTTGCTCTAAAAAATAAGTTCATACAGCTGAAGAGCTGCACAAATAGTAGGTGAAATACTCGGATATCTACTTGCAAATTTGTAAGCAGTGTATGATTTAGCAGTACTATGTATGGATATGCCATTCTTTGTGGGTCACTGTCTTGAAAACATACATGGTAGCTGCATGTGTAAAACAGGCCAGTGAGCATTTTGGACTCTTACGTGTCTAATATATTTTCTTGGGTGTTATTATTTCAGTTAGTTATGTTGGTGGTTAACATGAATCAAAAAGGTATTTCTGTTACCATTCCAATTTAAATCTTCTTTTGTAAGAGCAAAGATAAGTAATACATAGTAGAGTTAGCTGTAGTGGAGAACATATACCAAGAATACTGTAGAGGTCAAGAGAAAGAGTTTGAAAAAGTGTTCTCTTTTTAACAACTTGCTTGGGATTTAAAATTTTTTTTTTCTTTAAATACTTCTGTTTTACAAAAGAGTTTGTTGGTGACCCAGTGAGAAATGTAAAAGTTCTTGGAAACTATTTGATGAAAGCTCGGCAAAAGACTAAACCAAAGTATGCAGCGCGCTACTTAGTTCGTGTCTTGTTCCCCAAGGAAACATTATTGTGCAGCATTATGGGAGTGAGTGCACGAGGGCGCAGAACACTGGATCCAAACAAAATTGCTGCAATAAGAGGTATGCTGCCTTTCCAAATGCACAGATTTACTTCTTTAATACTTAACAAAGTTTTTAACTTACAAGGAGTCCTTTTCTCTATGTTTCTGCTAATCATTTTCTAGCAAATGGTGAACTGATAAATGCAGTAGTGGATGTGCTCCACTCTGCTGTGTCTTTTGATATTGAAATTCCTGCTTTGTAATTCTCAGTTTGTTTTCTTCAGTGTGGATAAAACAATTCTGGTTTCTCCTAGTTCTGTGTACTTCATGTCCATCAGTCATGCTGACTCCACAACTTATTTTGTGTTTTTGTGGGGCATGGGTTTTGTGGGTTTTCTTTGGTTGATTGGTTTGGTTTTTGTTTGGCTTTTTTATGGCCATGATATACTTGGGAGGAATGTTAACTGGTGATTCTTAAATACTCTTCTCTTTCTCTTAAGTTCACTTCTCTTGTTTGTTTGAGAAATGGTGAAGATGGGGAGGGCATTTTTTTTTTTTAAATGTCAAGCCATTTACACAGATCCCATGGCACATATGTGTAAACTTACACATCTCTCTCTTCCTGTTTAAAGGGTGGGAGATTATTTAAGCCATGTGAAGTAGTTGCAGCATCAGCATTACACTGTCTGGTTTTTGTGGGGTTTTTTGTTGTTGTGTTTTTCTTTCTTTAAAGTTAGTATGATAAATCCCATCTGTCCCCTAATTCTACCAGGAAATGCTTAATAATAAAAGCATTATTCACCACACCTCAAAAAAGTATCGCTGCATGTCTTAAATTCATAGTGCTGCTTAGCTTCAAAATGTGAGTTTACTATCTCTCTTTAATTAAAAAGCTTCTAAATGGAGAACAGTAACTGTGAAGCATTTCTTAGCTTTCTGCCTTTGTTTCTAAATTAGAATACTTTTAAATACTGCTTTTTGTCATGAAGTTTAAAAAATTTTCTACATTTTATATGCAGAATTTCTTGCAACTAACTTTCCAAACTATGATTTGAGCGAGCACGGAAAAGACTGGAAAACCTGTATTACAAATGTCAATGCTATGATCCGCTGTTTACGCTCTGAAACAAAAATAAACCCAGTAAGTCGTCTCAAGGTGATAAATTACTAAGTACTAAGTTTATGTTTCTTTTTCAAATTAATTATTTGAACTCATCATACGAGTGCTCTGATTGGAAATTCCTGGAGTTCTGTCTTTGCATTGCTCAGCATAGGCCTTCTGACTGCAGCACTAGTTCCATATGGGGAGCACTGGAAACATATCCCTTTCTCTTGCTCTGCCTCTTTCTGCTCCTGTGTCCAGCATTCAGTTAAGAGATGTATAAGCATAGGATGCTAAAAGCAAAGCGCTGTAAATGTTGCCCAGAAGTAGTGTCAAATTTGATTGCGACTTAAACATGTACCTACTAGCACTGTTTTCACAGGCTTTCCTTCAGATATATCCAGCCATGCATTTCAACTTTATATTGACTGAAACATCACTTCCAAAACACCTGTAACTCCATTTACCTCTGCTTCTAAAAAGCTTTGTGCAAATCTGTGAATATTTAGTATCTGTTTCACCTGTGGTTTTCCTGATTGAAATTCAGGAGTAACTATATTGTAAATATCTGGAATCTAATTTATACTAAATGGGAAATGAACTGGAGCACTAACTAGAAAACTGGTGGACTTCTCCCAGTGCATGTGCTAACCTCCTCATTTAATGTTTCAGGAGACAGCTGAAGGGAACGAAAAAGTGGCTGATGCTCCAGATACATCTCACCGTGTAGATTTAAACTATAATGAAGACAGTAAAGGCAGTTCTCAAAACTGTCAGAAAACAACTAGCTCCACAACTGACACATTGCAGAATTCAGGGTTGGATAAGTTTCCAGAAGCTTTTCACACACCTTCGGGCAAGAAACCACAGTCTTTGGAACCTATGGGTAAACTAAGAAATTTTCGTCTTCTGGATTTGCATTTTAAATGATCAATGAGAGGCAGAAGATGCTACTGTAGGTGAAATGGTGTAGTAAAGGGATTTGCTGAACTATGTGACTCTTCTTTTCCTCTTAAGGCAGTCACTTGTTTGCTCCCATGAAGACTTACTATATACACAAGAACATTATCTGGCTAACAGAACGTGTGTTTGCATCTACCAATGTCCCATAATGCATATCCACTGTAAGACTGGAAAGTTCAGCTATAAGATATTCTGCTCAGTTTCTCTGAATAATTACTTTTCAAGAATTATTTCACAGTTGCCCTGGGTTTTTTTATTTGGTAGATATTCTACCTTAGTGGAGTAAGCTAGCTCAGAATAATTATTGAATGGTATTGCAATTTCAAAGCAAAAGCACACCCCTCTGTAAACCTGACAATTTAGGAATAAAAATCTTAAAGCAGCCTTTATAATTTTTTTTAAATAAAAACGCACAATATACAAGTGCATTGGAAAAAATTCCGTGTACAGCATGTGATGCCTCTAGAGAGCTTCAGGGAAAATAAGCTGAGATTAGTTGCCCTTGGAAATAATATATTTGATTAGAATCACTTTGGGCCTCTATCAGATCTGCTCCTGCACCCAAAATTTGTTAGTCTGATTCCATAGACCTGATTTACTATATATTTTGTTTTTTTTTTTTTTAATGTTTGCAGTGGAGTCATGTTGAAGTAGTTAAAAAATACTCACTCTGTTTTTCAGTTTCCACTTACAGGATCTAAGTACCACTGAAACAGCAGAACTTTTATTTACTAATGTAATGGGAATAGCAACATCTTTTCAGATGAGATGAAAACAGTTTAGAAAGCAGTCATTAACAATGCAGGTTACACTGCTAGCATTGCTGAAAGCGTATCAGAAGTGCTGTTATGTTGTTGTAAAACAGGCAGGGTTTTTTGGCTACTTGGACATTTGTCTGCAATATGTTGCATTTTAGTATTAGCTATAGCAGTATGGTTTTGCTCTGGTCTTTCCAAAAAAGTACAGTAGTTTTGGGGAGAACTTTGTGTCCTAGTTTTAGTGTAATACAGCCACTTTGAAGCATGGTCAGTATTGGATAAGTAAAATTTCTTTTTTTCTCTCTCTCTCTCTGACATCCTTTCTAGAACTTCTTGGAAGTCCATGGCGCAATGTTCAGTTGCCTTTCTCAGTCATTTATGTAGCTAAGGGGAAGTCTCGACCAGAGTTGTCAGCTCGCTACCTAATTCGTCATATGTTCACTGAAGATGTGCTGGTAAAAAGCAATGTATATGGTAACCTTGAACGTGGCATGAGCCCGCTGGACTGCAACAGAATTAATGCTCTCAGAGGTAAGTAAGAAAATCTCTGTTCAAATGATAATGTGGGGAAATTAACAAGAGTGATTAACTTCGCATCCTATGAACAAACCATGGAGCTTCAGAAATAAGTCTGTGAAACTGTTCTGGCAGGTATTAGTGCAAGTGGTGGAACAAGTTGAGAGAAAGTAGATGAAGTTATATTTAAGCAACTCAAGGAAGTCTCCAGATCACAAACCTGGCTCATATGAGGAAACTCAGTCTCCCTGGCATCTGCTTGAAAGTGGGAGATGGAAGCAGTCCCAGAGGATGCTGGAGGGTGTCTGGGATAGTATCTTGATACAGGGACTAGGTAGGCCAACCAGAGGTAATGCACAGCAGGTTATGGCACCCTTCACAAAAAGGGTTGGGGTGTGATAATCAGTGGCAGTATTGCCTGTAGAGGCTATGAAATAACAGACCTCAAGATCCTGAGTAGATTTTAAAAGGTCTGAGAGTACAGACCCTGTAGCTTAGGAGAGCAGACTTTGGCTTCTTTGGGAAACTCATAGGTTGGAGCTTGTGAGAGACAGACAGCTCTGAAGAGGAGAGAAGCTCAGGGAAGCTGGCAGGTCTTTAGGGACAGCATTCTGCAAGCACAAGAGAGTCCATCCTGACATTAGGAGAACTGGTAAAGTTATGGGGAGACAAGTTTGGCTAAGCAGGGAATCCATAACTGAGCTCCAGTGCAAAAAAGCAGTATATAGAGATTGGAAGCAAGGACAGCTTATGAAGCGGAATTTAGCAACTTTGCCTGGGAGTGTTGGAATGGTGTCAGGAAAGCCAAAGCTCAGCTAGGGTTGAAACTTGCAAGGAATGTCAAGGGCAGCAAGAAGAGCTTCTACCACAGCATTAATCGTAAAGGATTGAGCAACGAGAGTGAGGGCCTGTTGCTGAATGGCGCAGGTAACTTAGTGACAGCAGAGTCAGATTAGGCTGAGGTGCTCAGTGTCTCCTCTACCTCAGTCTTCAGCATGAAGGTCTTAAGCCTCTGGGGGGGGGGGGGCTAGGAACAGTCAGCATGTTTTTTATTTAGGGTAAATTATGTTTGACCCACCTGATTGCCTTGTCTGATAAAATGACTGGATTTGTGGACGAAGGGAGAGCAGTGGCTGTCACTTAGCCTGTTCGGTTTTTTTAGCAAGGCTTTCAACACTGTCTCTGACAATATTTGGGTATTCACGTTGGGATGTTATAGTTTGGATGGGTGGACAACGTTAAAGGACCAGATGGATGTTTGTGCTCAGAGGGTCATGCTCTACTTGGGTGACTGACACATGGGGTACTGCAGGGGTCTGTCCTGGTACCTAGCCCTGTTTAACATCTTTATCTATGACCTGGAGACAATGGAGAACACTCATCAGGTTTGCGTTTGACAGCAAATTGGGACTGTATTAACAGGTGTACAGCCGGCGATTATCTCCCTCTGTTTAGCACTCATGAGTTTGTATTTGGATTACTGTGACCAATTTTGGGTCCCCTAGTACAAGAAAGAGATCCCGATAAAGCGGGAGGGCCAGCAAAAGCGACAGGGAACTAGAGTACTTGCCTGGTGAGGAAACTGGGCTTATTTAGTCTGTAAAAGAGAAGGCTCCAAGGGGACCTAGTAGCAGCCTGCCAGTATCTCTGTCTTCTCAGTAAACGGCTAGAGTAAAGCTGTTGGCAGCATTGAATGTGGGAAGATGAGAGACCACAGGCATAAATGGAAATAAGAGGTTCAGACTGGGTATGAGCAGACATGTCCTTTTCCCCATGAGGACAGTCAAGCGGTGCAGCACGTTGCCCCATGAAGTTGTGCCATATCCATCCTTTTTCCACACCTCAGTGGACAAAGGCCTGAGTAACCTGGTCTGACCTCAGACTTGTCCCTGCTTTGGGCAGAAAGTTGGAGTATAGTTCTCCTGAGGTCCCTGATGGCCCGAGTGACTGTGATCAGAAAGGAACAGGTTCAAGTGCCTTGCCCTTCTAAGGGCTCAGAGTTCAGCTGTCCCTATTCACCTAAGAGGCTCCATTGAAAGAAAAGGTCTCGGCAAATTATTTAGTTGTTTAGAAGCTATAGGTGGGATAAGGAGTGCTGTGAAGTGAACAGGCAGCATTTTGAACTAGATCAGTTTGAGCTATTTGAATAACAAGCCTTTACTGAAGTGTGTCTTTTCAAATAATGCGTAACAGCCTATTCCACCGTGTGAATATGGACAGTTTTGCAGTTTCCTCAGCTTAGATGAATCCAGGATGTCTTCAGGAAATTGATATTATTTATTTTATTTGCAAATGGTATTCCAGAAGCAGCGGGAGGGTGTGCTATGGTTGGAGTTGTAGCAAGTGTTTTGCCCTCTGCATTGTTCTTGCTTCAGCATTAAGACTTCCGGAACACTGATCCATGCTCCTTCCTGAGAGGGTGTCTTCTGTTAGTCTCATTCGGTCCCTCATGCAAAGCTGGATAAAGCAAGCAGAGCTGTGACAGCAGAATTGGCGCAACAGTTATGTAGCAAGTGAGGAGGAATGTGAAGCAGGTTGTAGGTAGAAATGTATGGGTTATCACAGAGAAGAAAGGTTGGCATTATCTGGGAAGATTTAAGCACGGGCAGCACAAACAGTGGTGTTGGGGGAAAGATCATCAGGTTTTTGGTGGCCATTTGCTCCATGGCTATTACAGTACCTTAATGAGAGAGTTCAACATATTTGAAAAGGTTTGGTCATGCAATATGACCACCTGTTCTTTAATTTTCTGTGTTCTTGTCATATTTTCATTGTAAAAGTTGGCTTTTTCTATGAGAAATCTGAAGAGAAAATATTTTGTCAGGAATTCTTAAGTTTTGCTTGTGGGATGTTACTTACTGGGCTGGATCCCAGGCTGCAGGTGGTGTAACAGTGGAGTGCCTTCAACATTTCCCAACACCACTGGCTTTTGATTTAGGATTCTACTTCCTCCTGTGTCCTTATGATACCACTGTGGGATAGTGCTCACTGGGTTAGTAAGGTTGCATATTTGACTAGTTACCCTTGTCTGGATGACACTCTTAGTAATATGATTTAGTTTTAGGTAGTCCTGCAAGGAGCAGGGAGTTGGAAGGGACCCATAAGGATCATTGAGTTTGACTTGAGATATTCTATGATTCATCACACTTTTTTGCAATATGCATCTTCCAACAAATCTTGAAACTGCTTCTCTTCCATGTCTGGAGTATAGGGAGGTTGAAAGGGTTGTTAAGATCTGGACAGTGCAGCCTAACAGCTCTGCAGGTGTGGCAAGATTGCCTCTGAGGATACAGCAATAGTGCTAAATAAAATGGTGTTGGGACGTGCACTCTCTGGGGTGATGTCTAGGCATGACTTGAGGGACAGAGCATGCCAGAAACCATTCTCAATATGGCAAGACTATACATAAGAGTAGACTTCCCCAAACCCTACATACTCCTTCACCACTAGCCTGGGAAGCTTTGCCACTTTAAGTGTCTCCACATACTCCCATAATACACATATTTCGTTTCATGACGTTTTGAGCTTAAGACGCATTCAAAAGATGTATTAAGCGTGTCTTAGGGCTGCAGGAACACCACACAGGCTCCAGAGCAGATGAGAGACAAAGTCCTTTGTGTTGTGGTTGCAGCCAGGTGGTGTCACTTGACTCTGGGGCCAGAGGGCAGTCCCTGGCCCTGTTTTCTTTAACATTATAACATAGTTTGATTGGA
The DNA here is from genome assembly GCF_030936135.1 of Gavia stellata. Lineage (NCBI taxonomy): Eukaryota > Metazoa > Chordata > Aves > Gaviiformes > Gaviidae > Gavia > Gavia stellata. The sequence goes on from NC_082594.1 coordinate 85,415,257, forward strand.
TGGCAGCATTGGCTCCCTGAATGTAACCTTGCAGAGCTGGAAGGGGCCCCGCATAGCCTTACTGTAGTCCCAACAATTGGTCAATTTCTGTGAAAGAAAGGTGTAATTTAAAAGCTCTTTTGTGGGCCGTGTACAAAGGCTCTGTAGGCCTGGTAGTTGGAATTCCTGGTCTGTGCTGTAGCTCTGAGGCCAAGAATTTTCTTGAATTTGCTGTTAGGGATGGAGGAGAAGAGAGCCTGGCTGCTGCTTCAGCCAGCAGCTTGTGTATCCTTTGTTGGCATAGTTTTATTACAGGAACATCCTGGGAATGAAAGAATCTAAGGCGCTCTTCCCCCACCACCCCCCCCCCACCACCACCCCGAGCAGAGTAAACTGCAAGAGCACGAGTTTTTCTCTCTTATTTTCTTTCTTCAGACCTATGCTTTTCTGGCAAAATAGGTTTCCAGGTTTGGAACTACAAGTTAAAATATCAACTGTAAACAATGATACTATATTAGATTTTTACTTGCCAGTATATGTGAGAGCAATGGAAGAACAAAACTGACATAATATCAACTAGCTATAGCTTTCATTCTACTAAGGTAAATCTGGATGTTAATCAGAGAAGTAGAAAGAGTATTGCCTTTGATTTGCAATTACAGTTGAGAATTCCTTTTTGGTGCTTATTTAAATCTTTTAGGGGCTTGCTTAGAGAAAACATGTAGTTCAGCTAAGCTCAGAAGTACAATCACTCCTCAGTAATTAAATAAAAATTAAAATCTGGTTTTAAAACTACTCATTTTACTTGTTGAAGGGGAGAAAGGTGCCATAGTCTTACCTTATGTATCCCATTGCTACCGAACTCAGGTATTTGTTTACTGATCTTGTTGCAGTATGGTAAGGAACAAGCTCTTGCAGTTTTTCTGTCACTGTTGTTCCTCTATAGCTGTGTTATGTTGAATTTCTATGTTTCATTTTAGTGAATATAGTTGTCAGATATCCTCTGAAGGAAGGCTTGGTCCTGCCAAATACTGGTCATTCTGAAATGGAGCTTGAGATTTCTTTGCTCTGGTTGACCACATTAGAAGCTGAAGTTATTTAGCACTTCAAGGGATCAAGCCCACGTACATGGTTACATAACTTCATTGCATACTTTGTTTTTATGCTTAGACCTTCTGTTACTCATTTTCAAATTAAACAGAAAGGCAGGGGAGGGGAAATACCTCCCCTCTAGCTTTACTATTCAAGCCTCATGATACACCCAGCTGTCCTGTTTTGGTAGCATGCAATTGTTTTGGCTTAATTACGTCCAAAAAGAGTATATAGCTTACGTAAATAATTGATAACTCACTATTATATACTTGTTTATTTTTAGACTTTCTTCAAGAGAATTATCCATCCTTTGATCTAAAGGAAACTGGATATGATTGGAAGGCATGCGTGGCTGCCATAAACAGCACAATCCGCAGTCTCAGACATGACCATAAAAAGGCTACAGTTGGAATCCGTCAGAAAGTCTTGGCAGTGCCAGCACTGAGTGCAAAGAGTCCTCCACAGAGTCCCACTTCAGTAAAGCCATTTGAAAGTGACACTATCAATCTCACGGACTGAAGCTCTCTAACATCTGTCTCAAATCTTAATTTAGCAGGTTTTTATAAATCCCACTTAGAAGCCTATTACATCGAGTTGTCCTATTATACTATTTAGTGCTGCTGACAGCTCAGTATTACTTCATGAGACCAAAGTTAGCAGAAGACTTGGGAACCCTAACTCCTTGTATGAGTAGCATTTGTGCTCCTCAGAAATTACTTCCACTGTTCTCTGAAGCATTTGCAATGTGCTCTCCCATAAAAGCACCTTCTTCTCATGATTCATTGACTCTGAAAGATTAATCTGATTAGAAAAGATGCACTGTGCATCAAGTCAGCAGAAGCAGATAAAAATGTGGAGAGAAAGGAATGGTCCTCCTTGGAGGAAGACTCATAGCCAGCTAAATTATCTCATTATGTGTGAGGAATGAAATTTGCTTTGACAATTGGATATTTTAAGCAAAAAAATCTAATGCAGAAAGGAAAAAAAAGTTTTTATTGCATCTAGCAAACTTGTTATATCTCTCTCACTTTTTTTTGCCTCTTATAGCAGTCTTTGTTGCAGGATAAGGAAAGCGGCAGACAACAATGTAAGTACAGTTGGTAATATTTTCTTTGCTCTGATTTAGTTCTACAAAAGCACAAAAAAAGCACCCAGAACAAACAGTCCAATGGTTTGTTCTGTTTTTTCTTGATGAAAATTAAAGAAAATACTTCTTCAGGGGCTTGGTCTGCTGTTCAGTGGCATATGTCTCATCTGCTGGTGTCCACAGTAGTCCACAAAATGCAAATCTGCTGCAACTTTCATCTAGAGGATTTGGATTCTGATTGAGATTTGAGAAATAATAATTTTCATCAGTTTCAAGTCATTAGTCCTTCAGTTAAAACTGAGGCCAAATGCTGTACTGTTGGTATCCAGTCAGAGATGACCAGCATCAGTGGTACAGCTTCTCAAGCTCATAGTCATACCTTTTAATACTCAGGTCTACAAGGCTAGGCATGTTCTCTTTGCTGTCTGGGTAAGCTGCTGTTCTAGAGACTTGTGATCCCACCTTTTTTAACTTAAAACTTTGAAAGATGTGCAGTGATTATTCAGAGTCACAGGATGGTTGAGGTTGGAAGGGACCTCTAGTGGTCATCTGATCCACTTCCCCTGCTCAAGCAGGGCCGCCTAGAGCCAGTTGTCCACCACCATGTCCAGAAAGCTTTTGAATATCTCTAGGGATGAAGACTCTGCAACCTTCCTGGGCAACCTGTGCCAAGGCCTAGTTGCTGTCACAGTAAAATAACCTGTTTCCTGATGTTCAGAGGGAACCTCCTGTATTTCATTTTGTGCCCATTGCCTCTGGTCCTGTCACTGGGCACCACTGAGAAGAGCCTAGTTCCCTTCTTTTGGCTCCATCCTCTTTGCAACCTCCCCTCAGGTATTTCTTTGAGATCCCTCTTGATCCTTCCCTTCTCCACACTGAACAGTCCCAGGAATCTCAGCCTTTTGTCATGGGAGAGATACTCCAGTCCCTTCATCATCTTCGTGGCCCTTTGCTGGACTCTCTCTAGTATGTCTGTGGCTCTGTTGTACTGGGGAGCCCAGAGCTGGACCCAGCACTCCAGGTGTGGCCTCAGCAGTGCTGAGGAGAGGAGAAGGATCACCTCCCTCGGCCTGCTGGCAACATTCTCCTAATGCAGCCCAGGGTACCATTAGGCTTCTTCATGGCAAGGACTCATAGCTGGCTCATGTTCAACTTAGTGTCCACTAGGGCATCCCAGGGTACACTCTGCCCTATCATCCAGATCATTAATGAAGATGTTAAACAGGATCAAACCCCATATTGACCCCTCGGATACACCACTAGTCACTGGCCTCCAACTAGACTTTGTGCTGCTGATCATCACCCTCTGGGCCCAGCCATTCAGCCAGTTTCCAGTCCACCTCGGTGTCGGCTCATCCAGCCCATACATCAACAGCTTGCCTCTGAGGATCTTGTGGAATACAGTGTTGAAGGCCTTCCTCAAGTCCAGGTAGACAATATCCACTGCTGTCCTTATCTACCAGGCCAGTCATTTCATTGTATAAGTTTATCAAGCTGCACAAGCATGACCTCCCCTTGGTGAAAACATGTTGTGACTACTACTGATGATTTTCTTGTCCTTCATCTGCCTGGAAGTGGTTTCCAGGATTAGCTGCTCGGTCAGCTTTGCAGGGATGGAGGTGTGGCTGACTGGCCTGTAGTTCCCTGGGTCCTCCTTGTTGCCCTTCTTCAAAATGGGAGTGACACCTGCTTTCGTCCAGTCCTTGGGCGCTTCTCCCATTTGCCATGATCGATCAAAGGTTATCAAGAGTGGCCTCACAAAGACATCAGCCAGCTCGCTCAGCACTTGTGGGTGCACCTTGGACTTACATAAGTCCAGTTTGCTTCAGGATTCCCTGACCAGATCCTCTTCCACCTAGTGTGTATTTGTTGCTCCAGCCTTTTCCCCTGGTCTCTGGGACCTGGGATTCCTGAAGGCCAGTCTTGCTAGTAAAGACTGAGGCACAGGACTCAAAGTGCCTCAGCCTTTTCTGTGTCCTGTGTCACTAGGTCCCCCGTCTCATTCAGCAGTGGGCCCACAGTTTCCCTAGCCTTTCTTTTGTCACGTGTGTATTCACAAGAGAAGCCCTTCTTGTTGTCTTTGACATCCTTGGCCACATTCAATTCCAGCTGGGGTTTAGCTTTTGTAACTTCGTCCGTGAATGCCCAGACAATGTCACTGCATTCCTCCCAGGTTACTTGTTTTTTCTTCCACCTGCCATATGCTTCATTTTTGTGTTTGAGTTCGTCTAGAAGCTCCTTGTTCATCCATACAGGCCTCCTGGTATTTTTGCCTTACTTGTTCATTGAGATGGATCTCTCTGGAGCTTGGAGGAGGCAATCCTTGAAATTTAACCAACTTTTTTGGGCCCGCCTTCTCTCCAGGGCCCTAATGCCATAGGACTCTTCCTAGCAGATCTGTGAGGAGACCAAAGTCTGCTCTCCTGAAGTCCAGGATTGTGAGCCTGCTTTTTACTCTCCTCCCTCCCCTCAGGATCCTGAACTCAACCATCTCATGGTCACTGCAGCTAAGGCTGCTTTTGACCTTCACATTCTCACAAGCCCCTCATTGTAGGTGAGTATGATGTCCAGCAAAGCACCTCTCCTTATTGGCTCCTATATCACTTGGAGAAGAAGTTATTGTCAATAATAAACATTCATGTGCTTGCCTTTCTGTCCACACAACACTAAGATTTAGCAGTGCACTGAATTATATATTAAAAAAAAAACACAAACAAACCCAAACAAACTAATTTTGAAAACTACTTGGATGTTGAACTCATAAAAATAAACAAAAATTAATGACTATATACATATATTCAATTTCACATCCCCCTTAGTTTCATTTGTAAGTTGAAATTCAATAGCAGTAACTGTACAGAAGCAATGGCTTTTTTTGTTGGGTGGGTTCTTTCTTTGGGGTTTTTTAGTTGTGTGTTTTGGTTTTGAGTTTTTTGTTTTGTTTTTTTTTTTTTTTCAAAAGAGGAAGTGTTCGGTATATTCCTTTCTGTTACCTGTTTTTTCCAGCATCAGTCACACAGTCCTCTCCCTGTCTACGTATTGGCCAACTGGTGCGTGAACTTGCCTTGCCACTGAGTGTAGTCTCAGATGTCCAACTTCTTCACAGAAGGAAGCTTCTCAGAAGGTTAGCACAGGGAACCAATCTCACCTTTGAAAGTTGATGCAGCTGTGGCTTCCAAAATTACGCCTGTGTACATAGCAGAACAAGATTTCACTAAATTTGTCTTCTCCAAATGTTTCATGGTTTGCTTTTTTGTTAGCAATAGGTTAAAATAGCAAAGTTACTTGTTCTCGCTTTAACTTCTGTTCATAACAAACAGGTGGTGTTTATTACATACAGTATAGGATCAGCTTTTTCTTATTGCAAGTTAGGGTATGCAATGGCCTTACCAGATATGAAATTAGTAATTTAAGTTTCTCCCTACCAGCTCCTTGCAGAAGTCTTCTGTAGGATTTAAGAAATAGGCTACACTTCTGATTTTTTTTTTTTTTTTTTACTAGAAACATTGTACTGCAAATTTGGTTGTTCTGGTTTACTACTAACAAATTCTGCTGTTGCTGTTCTATACAGTCGTTCTTGTAAATGCCAAGAACTTTGTTGTGTGTAGATATTACAAGTTCCAAACCTCAGAAAAAGCTAAAAATGCTTCTATTTTTTCACTAGTTTTCTGAAACTTTTTCACTGTCCTTCACATATTTTAATGGTAGAATGATATATTTATTGAATGACCTGTCTGGCACTGAAATCTGTTAGTGTGGTGCATACATATAGCTTCCATACTGAAAAGAGAATTGAGTAAATGTAGAATAATTGAAAAAGTAGAAATAGTTTTCTTGGTTTTGTTTCAAATGTATCAATTTTTGCTAACTTTTATAAAATAAAATTACAGTATTTTGCTGTTAGGAATAAAGTATTTTACAAATAAAACTAGCATATAGCTTCTTGACTGCATACATGTGTCTTAAATTTCTTGCACCGTGGATCTACACTTCAGGTACAGTTTCATCGGAGAAGGTTGTTTTGATCTCCTTTCAAAAACCAGGGCTTTGAGGAGATTTTCTGATTTCTAAATTTAGACTAAAGCAAACTGTTTTGGACTTTGTCAGTTACAGCTGAAATGGAGATTTCCACAAAAGCATAGGCGTTGAGTAAAATTTTTAGGAAACTCCTTTAAACCGGTGCATTTTTAGTAGGCTAGGCCTTATTCATGCAGTGGAATCAGTTTCTGTATTAGTCCTTATTCAAGGAATAAAACAGGGCTGCAAGCTAGTCTTTTCATTTGCAACACTGAGAATTCACCACCTGTCCTCTATCTTTGTAGTCCTAATACCTGTCCCTAACGCAATATGTGTCCCTCCTCTGTACAGCAGAGATGGGCCACTTTATTCATGCATTTCAGATGATACTTCCTAGTTCATCTGGTATTTCTGGCATCAGACTTGACAGCTCTCTAATCTAGTACTGTTCACATCCAGGAGCTGGTGCATGTTTCCTGATAACACGTAAAATCACAGAATCACTAAGGTTGGAAAAGACGTGTAAGATCATCAAGTCCAACCATCAACCAACACCACCATGCCCATTAAACCATGTCCCACACTGCCTCATCCACATGCTCCTTGAACACCTCCAGGGATGGTGACTCCACCGCTTCCCTGGGCAGTTTATTCCAGTGTCTCACCACTTTCTCAGCAGAGAAATTTTTCCTAATATCCAGACTGAACCTCCCCTGGCGCAACTTGAGGCCATTTCCTCTTGTCCTGTCACTTGGGAGAAGAGACCAACACCCACCTCTCTGCAACCTCCTTTCAGGTAATTGTAGAGAGCAGTAAGGTCTCCCCTCAGTGTCCTCCAGACTGAACAACCCCAGTTCCCTCAGCCGCTCCTCATAAGACTTGTGCTCCAGACCCCTCACCAGCTTCGTCGCCCTTCTCTGGACACGCTCCAGCACCTCAATGTCCTTCTTGTAGTGAGGGGCCCAAAACCGAACACAATATTGGAGGTGTGGCCTCACCAGTGCTGAGTACAGGGGCACGATCACCTCCCTACTCCTGCTGGCCACACTATTTCTGATACAGGCCAGGATGCTGTTGGCCTTCTTGGCCACCTGGGCACACTGCTGGCTCATATTCAGCTGGCTGTCGACCAACACCCCCAGGTCCTTTTCTGCAGGGCAGCTTTCCAGCCACTCGTCCCCAAGCCTGTAGCGTTGCATGGGGGTTGTTGTGACCAAAGTGCAGGACCCGGCACTTGGCCTTGTTGAACCTCATACAGTTGGCCTCAGCCCATCGATCCAGCCTGTCCAGATCCCTCTGCAGAGCCTTCCTACCCTCAAGCAGATCAACACTCCCGCCCAACTTGGTGTCATCTGCAAACTTGCTGAGGGAGCACTCGATCCCCTCATCCAGATCATCGATAAAGATATTAAACAAGACCAGCCCCAAAACTGAGCCCTGGGGGACTCCACTAGGGACCGGCCGCCAACTGGATTTGGCTCCATTCACCACAACTCTCTGGGCTCGGCCATCCAGCCAGTTTTTTACCCAGTGAAGAGTGCACCTGTCTAAGCCACGAGTCTCCAGCTTCTCCAGGAGAATGCTGTGGGAGACAGTGTCGAAGGCTTTACTAAAGTCCAGGTAGACAACATCCACAGCCTTTCCCTCATCCACTGGGTGGGTCACCTGGTCATAGAAGGAGATCAGGTTGGTCAAGCAGGACCTGCCTTTCATGAACCCGTGCTGGCTGGGCCTGATCCCTTGGTTGTCCTGTACGTGCCCTGTGAGCACCCTCAAGATGAACCTCTCCATAATCTTCCCTGGCACCGAGGTCAGGCTGACAGGCCTGTAGTTCCCTGGATCCTCCTTCCAGCCCTTCTTGTATATGGGCGTCACGTTGGCAAGCCTCCAGTCATCCGGGACCTCCCCTGTTAACCTGGACTGTTGATAAATGATGGAGAGTGGCTTGGCAAGCTCCACTGCCACCTCCCTCAGCACCCTTGGGTGGATGCCATCAGGCCCCATAGACTTGTGAGTGTCCAGGTGGCATAGCAGGTCGTTAACTGCTTCCTCCTGGATCATGGGGAGTTTATTTTGCTCTCCATCCTTGTCTTCCAGCTCAGGGAGTTGAATACCCTGAGGATACCTGGTATGGCTATTAAAGACTGAGGCAAAGAAGGCATTAAGTACCTCAGCCTTTTCCTCATCCTTCGTGACGATGTTCCCCCCTGCATCCAGTAAAGAATGGAGATTCTCCTTGTCTTTCTTGATGCATCTATTGTAGCCTTGTGAATGGTGGTGCATACAATATTTTCATACAATATATTAATGATTATGTGTATAACTATGATATGCAAAAAGAAAATATCTTTTTATATATATTACACAAGTATTAAAATACTTTAGTATTAATTTTCATTTTAGGATTGACCCTGGACATTGGCAGTGATACGGAAATAAATACCATGGCAAAATTCCATCCCCATCTCTAGTTCTCACTTGCAACTGTTGTGTATTTCAGCAGAGGTTTTGTGTACGTCAGACCTGCAGTACTGGGTCTTGCCCGGTTAGTGGTCAGATCCTTGTTCCTATAAATAAATCTTCCTGCAATACCACCACCTTAATGATTCATTTCTAACATAGCACTTCCATAGTCGCTGGAAAAAATTGCAAGGCAGTGCCCTTCCCTTCCTTCTACGATATGAAGAGGGTGGGGGGTTGTTTGGGGTCTTTTTGTTGTTGTTTTTTAAAGTTTAGATCCTTGAAGTAGCTATTGGGTGACTGATAAGCTCTCTGTATCAGATCCTCCTCTGCTCTCAGGCAGCATGGCTTCAAATTAGATATGCTGCTAGAAACTTCTCCAGCAGATTTCTTAGTGCTTGCTCCCGCGTTGCTGGAGAAGACAGGTTGATATGTGAGTGAGTGAAACGAACAGAGCAAACATTCATTGGTCTCCCTGAGCCTGGCAGTCCCTTAAAGGGTTTTCTGTCGGAGTTGGGAGATAAGTCTCCATGACTGCCCTTCTTCCTTACCTCTCTTGTAGTGTGGATGTCTTTTACGCATTTGTGAGATGGATCACCGCGTGCTCTTGTCTAACAAATGAACATAGTTGTTCATTGCACTTAATGTCAGGGAGCGGCTTGAGCAGCCCTCCCCCAGTGAGGGAGAGCAAGCCGGGGCCGAGGGCACCTGCAGCACTTCCCACAGGGTGCTCTGATCAGGGCTGGGGTGGTGACTGGCAGGGACCGGCGACAGTCCCAGAGGAGACAGGGTAACAAGTCAGGTCCGGAGTCCAGTCCAGAGACACTGCTGCAACATGGGTTTGAGGTTCATGCAGGAGGTGGGGCCAAGCAGGACTGGGGAGGTGACTATGACCGGGGTGCCCAGGTCCCCCTGCCCGGTAAAGGGAGGCTGCAGGGGCCAGGGCTGGGCACAGCCAACCCGCGGCATAGCCCTGCAGGGATGAGGTCAGGCTGTGCTTGCAGGGAGGACCTGGCCCCATGCACAGGGGTGGCCAAGAGGGACAGGGGCAGGCTGCTCAGGGCAGCTGAGGCCTCTTGGTGCCCCTTGGGGCTCTGATCGAAAATTTTGCAGGTTTTGCAGCATGTATGTAAATAACCCATCTCACAGACATGTTCAGCTGTAATAGCCAGAACTCGTCCCTTAGAACAATATCAATACCATTATTTTCTATTTTCTTCAAGTGTTTGTTCAGATTGTTTGATGGAATTGCTCACAGGATTTTAGAATATGATGTAGAAAGGGCTAAATATTTGTGCAGTTTATTATTTCTAATTTTTTTATAGATACAGCAATGTGATAGTTTTGTAGCAATCACCGATTTCTTTTGTTCCGTATAAGGTATGATGATATCTGTGCATGAAGTGAGATGGGAACTGCTGACTTTAAATGCCTTCTAAACTATGAGCTTATGTAGGTATTTAACTTACAAGTCCAGCGTAGATTTTTTTTATTCCTCTCCCCCTTAAGTGGTGAGGTGACATTGACATGACGCCATGAAATTCACTTCTGAACTGGAAACAGGGCTGCCTGTTACTCCTGGGTAGATTGCAGGACTACAGCACCACCTACCGAGGGCCAAAAGTTTTTCTGAGAAACCAAAAAACCTCCCTGATGGAAAGAAATATTAAATATTCCGACAGAATGACGCAGTTCTGAGAATTTGATTTTGGTGCTCTCACTAAACAATTGAAGTTTCACTTTTAGCTGAGCTTTATCCTTTTAAGCTAAGTCTTTCCATTTAGAAACGATCTAATTTGGATTTGTTTGTTCAGTGAGATACTATTTTTGTTTTAGTTACTTTTAACATCATCTGTAAATCTTTAACACATGGGGCAACTGTTCACATACAGTTTTGTATGAGCAATACAATGCGGGGGTGATGGAACACCAGGATCAGCATCCTCTTTTCTCACAGCCTGAGCAGATTCTTTGGCATTTAATCTTCTAGCGTGAACTTTCCAAGGGTGCCATCTGCTTTGCCAGCCCCATCGAGGAAGAGAACTCCAGAGCCATCAGCAGGCAGGCAAGTGCATGAGGCTTGGGAAATTCCCGAAACTGTGTGAAGGGACCACAGGTTGTCCAAGGGACATCTTTCTGCTTGTAGTGTCAGGTTTCAGAAGGCAGTATAACAATATTGTAGGCCAGAAGACATTTAAAGATATCACTGGGTGCCTAGTTTGAGATAGGAAAGGTTGCAGTTACATGACAGAAACAAACCAGCCCAAATTGAGGGGATTTTCAGATGTGGGAGGTGGCTATATCCCAAAGTACTTGGACAGGTGAAACTTACTGAAACAAACTGGCGTTCTAACTTTGGAAAGACTTCAGAATGACGTGGCAGTGAAAGTGTACCAAGGAAGTGCCAAAAAGACTTGAGAAAAGGAAGGGACCTAAGCAGATGTGAAATTCTGCAAGATCTTCTGTTTGGGAGCAGAGGTTGCTAACCAAAGGTGAAAAACTATACTGCTAATAGAATGCTGTGCGTGTCTTTTCTACTGAATGCCCTAAATTGCTTAGTTTAGGAATTGTGTGGACTAATACAGAATAAAACATCCAATATTTGCTGACTAGTGCCTTTCAGTGCGCAGAAGGTAGTCCACACTTCTAGTTAGTTCAAGCCAAAGGAGTTAAAGTTCAGGTTGCCACAAACATGGCGTGTTTGATGTACACTCTTCTTATGCAGTTAATGCCTGCTAATGTCATAGCTTTTAAACTTCATATAGGCAAAGCCTGAGTGTCTGTAGGAATCCAGAGCGTTATCTTATTCAAGTTGCTCTCTAAGGTTTTGACTCTGAAGGCTGTTTGAGGGTTTGGTGAACGGACCCAGAATAACATCATCTGGAGCAGGCCCCTTGTAGCCAACCGAGCTTCCTATCTGCTTGGCCGTGTGAAACACCCACTTCTATACAACATTACATTATTCACCTTGTTTGCTTCTTTTACACAGTCCATGTTTTGCCTCACTTGTGCAAACCATGAAAGCTGATGAGAAAGGCAGGCCTGTTTCATTAAGCATCAGTTTGCTTTCTGAGGTCTGCATTACCACTGGAGAACGTTTAGGGGTCTGCCAGCAATGGGCCTGGTAAGCTGGATTTTGAGAGCAGTTTTTGTATCGCCATCTACTTTGGTTCTTACTGCCCAGAGCATCAATCTTCACTCAGATTTGGCAACAAATATGCTAGAAGGGATTGGCTTAGTTTTCTGATCCACAAGATAATTCCTTTCCCTTACCAGTTACACTGGCAGGAAATTTCAGAAGGAAAGGGAAAGCTATTTAAGTTGACGCTGGGGGGAAAAAAAAATAAAAATTGTATTTTAAGTTCTTAACTGTTGCATAGTACTACGCTTGTTTTAATGGCTATAGGAAAGAAGTGAACAGAGTAGTCAGGTGCTTGGGACATGAAAATGAAGTACATATAGGCACATTTTTTCCCCGAATTGTTAGAGAAAGGTGAAAACACTGAGAAATTAATAGTAATGCATTACAGACATAATTGGATTTGTTTAAATGTTTTTACAAATAATTTATTGACTTCAAACTGAGAAAAGTGAGAAAAATACAGAGTTGTGTTTTATTTTAAAAGAAACCTTTAAAAAATACCGAAACAAACAAGAAAAACAAACAAAAATCTGGACACCACAAAATAACAACAAAAAACCCCACACCCCAATGACATTCTGCCACTTCCTCTAAGAGATCAAAGATAACATTTCAGTGTCGCTATTTTCTGTTCCCCTTTGCCACTGCTCTGAAGGAAGAGTTAGTTTTCTACTTTATCGTCATGACCTTCTTGGAAATAAATTCAGTCATTTAAAGCAGCAACCTATTAAAACATATTTGTTTTCCACACATGGCAGAACTCTTCTTAAATTCCAGTAAGATAATTTTCCATACAACATTCTTTCCATCCTTCCATGTATGTGGATTATAAGTGAGGATTATTTTTCTGCTGTGTGATCTCATGGAGGTGCTAGTTGAGCACATTTTGTCCCTTTTTTTTTTTTAAGTATGTAGTTCTAAAGAGCTACACTTTCAGAGTTCACTGGAAGCAGAGATAAACAAAAGCAAATATCTGTAAAAATCTTTACTTTCCTCCATGTAGCCAGTGAGATGTTTTTACATGGAGATATTATTTTGGAATGTAATTTCTTTTCCTCTCTTATACCTGTAGCAACAGTAAAAGATACCTTTCCTAGAACAAGACAACAAAGACAGCATATTTTTTATAAAAGGAAAAAACCCCACACCCCAAGCATTGAAACCTTTTGTATTTTTGTGGCTTTTATCAATTTAATTTTAAATATGCACCTGTCCTAAGAAAGCTTTTTCTCAGAAACTGTGGGCAAAACCTAGTCTTGCTTAGTCTGGAAGCAAATCTAGTCATGCTTTTGCTTGGCTTTGAATTTATTACACTGATACTTGAGCTTATGGCCCAATTTTGCAAACAGCATCTGAGTGTGTAACTTCCATCCTATTTATGATTCCTCAAGGTGGGAAAAGATTAACATATGGAAACATGGCTGAAGGATCAGGATCTAGGGTAGCAAGTAAGAGCTTCATTCAAATTAAAAAAAAACAAAGAACAAACTTACATATATATATATATGTACAACAACTTATCAAATGATCACAAGCAACAAATGTAGGAAATGGGTGTTGTGGGCACTCAGACAAGCTTTGCAAATTTAGCTATTCCATCCTCCTTCTGGGGGGCTACTGACCTCATGGCAGCTGTGTAAGTTACCCACTCCAGTTCGTAATTTGGCATGGGAGCTTGCACTGCACAGGAACAGGAGCTTGCACAAGTACCCGGGGCTCTGAACAGCAGCAGCTGAGCTGCCTGCCCAAGTACTCTTCTGCTGACTTCTGTGAAGGCAGAAAGAAAGACCAAGAGAAGTGACAGTGCCTGGGGCTACCACAAATCCCTGCTGAGGGAATGTGAGCCAAAGCCCCAGCTTCCCCTCTGCCATAGGGATCTAAGAATATGGTCACAATAGCAACCAGTGAATCCTAACTGCTTTGTAAAATGCAGAAACATAATCTTCAGTACTTTGGATTATGGAGATATTTCCCCTGTCTATCTTAACTTCTCCAAAGAAAATCCATTCATTTAAATGTCCGGAAAATGACAGCAATCGTTAACAAAAGTCACTCGTTCACAGAGTAGAGGGATGCTGAAACCATGAGAAGTACGCTTTCTGGGCCAAACTTTCTTTTTGTTTCTATACACAACACTTTGTGCAAAAGCGTTTCTGAGCAGAGCGCTCATCAGCGCTACAGTAATGAAGTAAATTCTGGTCTTTACTTGAAGGCCTGACTCAAACCCAAATGAAACTGAAAGTAATCTCTCTGCAGACCTTACTGGAGGTAGCAAGATTGTTTGAAGGGTTGCTATGTAATTTTTTTTTTTTAATATGGGTTATGTTTGAATAAACTTTTAAACTAGAACTATTTTGAAATAGCTTTTGTAATGAATATTAGGTCTTCAGCCAGGGAACAAATGCAAATGCATCTCATCTCCAACTGCAGGTGAGTTGAAATGTGGAGTCCCTAACCCTACATGCACACTTGGAACTATTTTTTTTCTTTCTGCTGACAGCCTTTTAGCAGCATCCCCTCAGGATGCTTATATTACACAGTGTAATCTATCTTCCTTTTGGTGAATTCTAAGGTATTTAAAGAAAAAGTGCTGAAAGAAGCAGACTGCTGCTGTACACCTTGTCCCGAATCAATTTCTGAGTCTTGTGTGCTTGTTGACTAGTGAAGCCCTGCTTATCCTTATTTTAGGATTGAGTTAAGTATCCTGTGTGCTAGAATGTAGATATTTCCTTTATTTATCTAGTGCCTCCTCAGTCTGCCTCCCCCTTATTTGCCTATACTCTGTAGTCCCCAGCCACCTTTCTCTATCCCCACTTCCTTGCAGAACAAACCCATCCAAATCAGCTCCAACTCAAGCAGTTCCCCACTGGGACATCCGTCTGATGACCTGGCTGCATAAAAGCACTTGGGTTTTTGAACACTGAGCACTTTTTTGTCTTTATATGCTTTCTGCTAACTTGGAAAGGTCATCTGGGAGAGCTGCTGTTTAAGCAAATACAGCTTAGCAAGTGGTGACTCAGTAATTTGTATTGTCTGGTATCTCCTGACTTGCATCAGAAATGGAAGAACAATAGCAGAGTCTGACTCCCTGGGGACTCTGTGGGTTTGGTTTTTGTTTTGTTTTTAATAAAGCCAAGAACATTTGTTGGTGATCGGAATGTCTTCGGATATTACACTGAGATCATATATTTTAGCTGAGCTTTAGTAGGCTTCCTAACTGGAAGAACTGCACAAAAAAGAATTGTTCTGTGCAAAAAGAGGAACGTTTTTTATGTCTGCAAAAGGCATTGCATTTTGTATGTGATCTCATGTTCTGAAGTGCATTTTGACTGTAACTGAAAATACGCTGTAAAGAACTGTGGAGAAAGATATCACCTCAAATAAGCTATGTAAGAGAATTTTCTTTAAGAGAGAAAATTTTATGAAAGGGAAAATAAAATACCTTCTAGCCTCTATTTTGAAAGCAATGCAAATGTTAGACTACATTTCATTTTTGTATGTCCTAGCTATCCCTTTCACTAAAAAGAAAAATTGATCCACACCTTTTCTGCAGTTAAAAAACATAGTGTTTCAACCATTTGTAATAGGTACCCTCCTCACTTCAGCCTTCTTGTAGTCTGTATTCTGATGTGCTGTAGAAGGGAATTAATCTCCTTACAGGTTTTTTTCTTTTTCCTTCCTACATTCATATGGCATTTCCTGTGAGACTGTGAATCCTCCTATCTGTGCGCGCCATAAAACAAATACTGGAATTGTAGGTCATTTTAAAGAAAGCCTTTCGAAGAATAGTGCTTTAATTAACATTTACTTTTATTTGCAAAGGAACCTTGAAGATCCTTTATGTCAGAATATAGGTCACGGCTCCCAAAGAATACCAATGATGTACTGTAAACTATGCTTCTGATATATTAGTGTCAGACTCCCAGGCATATTAAATCTGCATGATTGTGAAGCACTAATTATTTCTATTAATTTCGATTACGGTAATGTGTAGCGACTACAGCAGAGGTCTGAGCCTGGTATAGAAGGTGAGGGATGTAGAGAAGAGCCAGTTCTCGCCCGGCAGCACTCGCTACCTGGGTAAGAAGCGGGCGCCGGGCAGCATTGCTGTCCCGGCAGTGGAGGGGGAGCTGAAGCACGGGCGCTGTGCCCTGCCCAAGGTCACTGTGAAGCCTGTTGCAAGGCTTGGCCTGGAAAAGCAGGAGTCTTCAGCCAGTGTGCTGGTAGGAAACAAATGCTAGAGTGTCTCGATTGCTTTGGTAGCGATGATAATTGGCAGGTCATTAGAAGCAGCATGAAAGGGACCAGCAGGGCTGAACAAAAACCTGAAGTGTCCCCGAGGTGCGGCTTTCCCTGCCGCTGTGTAGCCGAGGAGGCCACTGCCTCGGTCAGGCTGTGCTGGGAGCAGGCTCTGCTGCGGCATTGCTTGGGCACACGTGCTTGCTCCTGCACAGTGTGGAGCATGGGGTGACCCATGGAGGGAGCCCCGGGTTCCTCCCCTGTTGACCGCATGGAGCAGAGACACTGCGGGGATTTTTTCCAGTGTTTGCATTGAAGACCTGAAGCTGTGGGGGTTTCTTTCCTTGGGTGTTGGAGCTAGAAAGGGTAAAAGTAATGAAAATCTACTAAAGACTGAAAATAATAGAATTCCTCATACTCTCCCCATCTTTTCTAACCCCCTGGAGCATATGAATTCATTGGCAAGATAAGCCAGATACTTTATCCACTTGGCCATACAATCTTGGTTTGTATCCAGGGGACTTTACAGGTGTAAAATTAACCACAGGAGAGCTCTTCTATTGTTCACTGACTGCAGTGCAAGCATATGGAGAACTACAAGTGAAAAATAATTAAAACAATATTTGAGTACATGCCTGTTCTCTCATTTTATATGTACAACTCATGTAAATCCGTCTTCTTTTTTTTTTGTTTCATTATCTTAATATGGAAAAGCAAAACTTTCTTGCTTAAAACATAGTTTTCTCTGTGAAATAGTATCTTTTGGAGATAATTTGCCTGTGCTGAGAGCACAGCAGTGTCCAGAAATGCACACAAAAAGAAAGGTTTTATTGCTTGGCATGAGCAACAGAATACCTTGGAATGATCCTGTGAAAATACTATGGCAGACTTCTCTAACTTGGCTGCCAGTGCCTTTCAATAGCATACCTCTTAAAAAAATAAATCTGGATTTAACTGATACTAAAAGGTCATGGTCCATCAGCTACACAAAAATGTTTTTAAACCTGTCCCAATACACACCCATCCAATAAACCAGGGAGGCTCCTTCTCAGATTTTCTTCTATCTGATACAGAAAATGTGTTTTAAAGTTCGCCTAGACACACGCTTACTCAGCAGATTGGAGTGGTTCCAAATTAAGTGGGTTTTTAATTAAAAAAAGAAATCTACCTAATTATATTATTTTCCTCAAGAGACAGGAACAGCTGCAAAGGTGCCATTCTGATTTCTCTGATAAATAGCCTGCATTTTATATACTTATTAAGACCATTTAGCACTCCTGAAAGGTGCCAGTTTGAGAGCTGTAGAGCATCCAATTCTTTTTTTCTTTTCCTTTTTTTTTTTCTTTTTTGAAGTGGCCAGAACAACTGTGGCACAGGCAGCTGTGTTATTAGCTTCCCCACTGTGCCTGGCAACCTCAAAAAAACAAGAGTGAGGGATTCACTTAAATTTCTCGCTCAAGTGGGAAGGGTGGCAGAGTCATTGAAACTTGGGTGGGACCAAAGGGAGAAGGAAACAAGCAATAATAGGGACAGCAATGTGTAGGGCGGAGTGTGTGGATGGGCAAACAACGATGAAGTGAAGCATTACTGAGGAAGGCAAGGATGCTCCTCCAAAGAGGGAGAGGACCGCACAGCAGCTATATGCGTACAGTGAGATGACAGATCTACTCCCACCTCAGACACTAATCTGTTGTCTCAGTTTTCCCCCCACATCTTTTTTCCCCCATCTGAATAAAAGCAAATCATGCTTTCCCTTTTGACAGCACTGTGCATTTGATTGAGGATCTAGAATATCATGTTGCTGTTAAAATAGATTAATATGCATATATATCATTGTATTTGTGTGCATAGTGACTGAGGATTTCTGCCCCAGAGTTTGCCATCATAAATTACAGTGCAACTGCCCCAAACTATCAGTAATCCACTATTGGCAATTGCTTGCGGGGGGGCATTTCATGGCAATTACAGCTGCAAATATGGTATGTGTTACGTTCTGGTAGCTCTTATTTTTTCTAAAGCAGCAAACAAAAAGAAACTTATGATACAAACCACTGCCTGGTTAAAAATATGAAATCCATTAGATCAATTAGTAGCAGAAGAAGGAACATTTGGGTCCATATTTGGGGTCATTATTGAATCTGCTTCTTACGTTTATTGCCGTCAGCTTAATCTAATGCCCCTCCCCCAGTGTGTGTGTGACTGCATGTGTGTATGTGCACAGGCACAGAAAACACGTCTATCAATAATTTGCATGTAGAAATACAACTGGTTAGCATTATTTCAATAGCATGCAGGCACACACAAACGGGCGTGTGTAAAATTTCATGTAGCGAAGTTATTTTTAAACACTGGGTTTGGAGATTGACCTCTCAAAACTATTCCCTTGGCCCAACTCCCTACCATGAACATCAGCAGGAGCAGGTTTATGGCTCAGCTGTAGTTGCATGCAGGTTTGCAGCAGCTTAGAGCTCTCCTTTAACCTGGATTTAATTTGCACTGCCAGTCCTGGTAGGATGGTGCTGGGCTGTGTGAGCTGAAGCCCAGGGAGAGGTCAGGCTGGTACAGCTGCACGGAGCCTGAGCCGGTGCCAGCACACCGCCCTGCCGAAGACCAGGTAGGTTCAAGAAAGCGTAGGTCCACAGCACCATACAGCTGTATCCCTGAATATGTTACAGACAGCACAGACCTTAGGCTAAACACTGTCCCCTGTCAGCTATGTCGAGTCTGGTCATCTGGCTTTTTCTCAGGGAATGAAACCCCCATTCTTTTTGTGCCCCTTGGTTTGGATGGGGACAGGACTTCCCAGGTTTCTGTTGGGGGCCCCTGTGCCTGTGCCCCCTTCCTCTGCTTAGGGCGGCTTCTGGAGGGAATCACGGTGAATTGCTTCATTTTCCTCTTCCATTGTCTGCGGTGGGGGGAGATGGCAAAATATCTTAGAGACAGTAATGCTAGAGATGATCTCAGAGTGCAAGTGGAAAAAAGGCAGCGGCAGCAGGCAGTCGAAGGAGGGGAGGGCTAGGCAGCACTGTTCCCAGCCCCAGAGCAGGAGCAGAGCATCAGGCTGTAAGGGCAGGCAAAAAAGCAGGTCTTGTACCATCCCTCCCTAGCTTTAAGGGGCCGGTGCAGAGTTCAAGGCTTCTTCACAATGAAGCAGCTGGGCAACACCTGCAGGCAGTTTACTTAAATTGTTACTGGATTATTTTGGGAATCTGACTGGGTGCCAGGCTGGCTGCTTCTGAGGAAGTAAATACTTAAAGACAAAATGTTCAAGTGTTTTGCCTAAACTGTGTGTGCTGGCAAGAGGAAAAAAATAAAACAAAGCAAAGTGTGCGGTCAACAACAGCCCAACTAGACTGGAATGTGGAGCTCACAGAAAGGAGAAACTACCGAAGCCTGAATGGGGCACAGTGGAGCGGAGCAGCCTCTGCCCAGGCATCCCTGCCCGGCCTGCCCACCCCCTGTGCCGCTGCAGCCCCCTTACCCTCAGCTCAGGCATCCCCCCACCTGGCTCCTTTGAACAGCACTGCCGGGTGACACGCAGGCATAAAAACATCAGGCACATGCTCCTCATGGAATCCAGCTAGTGATTTTAGTGGCTGGAGAAAATGGGGGTGATGGAGATTCCCCCCGAAGGAGGAATTACCCTTTTCAGAGCCTGGGTAGCACACTTTGATGGTACAAGGGCAGTCACCCTGGTCACTACCAAGCAACAAGGCGGTGCTAGGATGAATGATGGGGCCACAGGAGCCAGGTAACAGCAGCCAAAATTAAAGCTTCTCGTGTTATCAGGACATGACACTAGTGAGCAGGGCTGGTCAGACTTTAGCAGGCCATTTGGCAGTTCTTAAAAGACATCTTGGACATGGAGTGCCCACTTTTAACATTGTCACAAGAGAAGAGGAGCGTTTACCATCCTCGAGGGAAGGGGGTTTGAAGCAAGGTAAGGACAAAGACCTGGGTGCATGCAGCTGAGCCAGGGAAGGATGCACCAGTAAGGGACTGACTGGGATGCAGGGATGCCACTTTGCCCAGTCTGAGGGACAGAGGAACATCTGGTTAAAATGATCCTTCCAGCTGAGGGTCTGCTTTGCCCAGGAGCCCATTTGCCAGCAAAGGAAAGTCCATGATCTGAGAGGGAATTATACAGATGGTGAAGAGAAACCATATGGAGTCAGATCAGGTGTTGCCTCAGCCACTGATGAGCTCTTAGCATCAAGGCGTCTATAAACATGGGAGGAAAGAAGTTTGGAGGAACCACTGCCTGCCTCCCACCACCATAGCCTGTGGGGGCAAAAAAGGCAGGTTTTATCTAGGCATATTTACACATGGCTTTGCTTTTTATGCTTTTCTTGGACCTTATGAAACCTAAACAAGCGAAAGCTCCCTGTGGTCATGTGGGGAATGTCTCCTCCTGCATCTCTTGTGGCTGTGTGAATTCTGCCATCACTTGTAGCTCTACAGCAGAATGAAGAGTTCAAAGTAAGGCTGGGATGCCCCTGTGTCCATCATAGCGTTATACACAGAGAGTGAGCAAATTAGGTACTACAAGGTATAGGGTGTATATTGGTCCTATCTGAAAGTGCTGCCAGTCTATCTAGATCAGAGAGACGAAATGCCAGATAAAGGAGTGGGATTTACAGGCAGAACAAACAACAGGAAGGTGTGTATTCCTTTTAAAGTGTGCGGGGTGAGGGAGGGGGCTGTTGTTAAGTGCATGTGTGCTTTGAAGAGAAAAAATATTTGCCAACTTTAAGGCCTCCCTGACCTTCTGTGGAGAGAAATACTGCAACTGTACAAGCCTGTGTTGGACTTGAGCAGGTCTCTGCACTTCATGCTAAGCCAACGCCTTACAGGTCCAGTGACTGCTGTCGTCAGCCACAAAAGTAGTCCTGCAGAAGGCAGCTACCTTCTCTTCTGGGATTTAAATCCCTTGTCTTTGGGACCCAAAGCCCAATGGCAGCAGATAGGGCTTTCTGCCTGAAGATCTTTATCATGATAATCCACTAAGTCACAATATCCGCTGGTGGTAGGGGGCATGCTCAGCTCAGTTGGGAAGATCTTGGGGGCCCAGAGAAGCCATGGGGCTTGCCCATGGCCACATGGCAAGTCAGCAGGAGAGGGATGTGACCACAGGCACACAAGGAGAGATAAAGTCCCAATGCAGTCCTGGCACCTCCAGTACCAACACTGCTCTGCAGCACAGCAGCCATTGCAGTGACCTTCCCCTTCTCATGCTATGCTTACAAATGTTGCTATCCAGGGCTATGACAGAAGTGGGCTCACCTAGTTGAGCAGAAAGCACTGTTAAAATTGCAGCCTGGCTGCTTCAAAATCCTGCCTCCAGCAGTCTTTGCTCTCTATTTGCTCCTCTTGAGAGCCACTGCTTGTGCCTGACTCAGGCAGACAGATTCTCCATTCCCTGAAAACAGATTTAGAGCCAGGAGCTGCTACGTGCTCCCTCCCTGTTCCCACTTGCTAGCTCACAGCAAGCTCTCCCAGAGCCCCATGATCATGCTGCCCCCCCAGCTCTGCAGTGCCTTTCTGCTCAATGTACATGCTGTGTGTCCACGGAGAGATACCAATAAGCTCTGACCTATTTCCATATCACCCTCAGATCTGTGGGTAGGAAGGGTTTCCTCTTTCTCTCCTGCTGACCCTCAAATTGCTGGTTTTTCATGGCACTGCTGGTGTTTGCTTATTTGAAATGAAAGAGGGAGGTTCCCTTTCCCATTTGTTTGTTGGTTTCTAAGCCTTTTGCGCTTTATTTTAGCCCAGGAGGACAAGACTACTACAGCATTCTCTCATCTGTTATGCCTCTCTTCAGCAATGTCATTTGGACAGAAAATATCTCCTGTTAAAATGGAAGGCAAAGCTGGGAAAAAATGCAAGCTGTTAAATAGTGTTGTAAGCTTGAGAGCCTTATCATGCGTTCCTCAAGCTGGGATGCCTGCCATAACACTTCCTGAAACATGGCTTTCCCTCCAGGCCCACCAGCAACGTTAAGGCCCTTCTTCCCTATTGCAAGTGGCATCATCTGGGAATATCACACCCCAAGGAGCACAAGCCCCACAGCATGGAAAGGTTTTGTTGTTGCCCTCGCAGACAGGGACAGAGCAATTAATCAGAATATGTTTCATCATCTTTCTTTTTCTGTTACCAAGCCCTGTTAATGTAATTGCCAAAGAACAACTGCTAGCTTTTCAGTGAGCTCCTGTGCTATTCATTCAGTCTTCAGAGGATTTAAATGGCTTTTTCTCATGGCAGCACAGGGAGGACTACACATGCGTTGGTCTTGGGGAAAAGATGGTGATGCCAGCAGTGGGGGTAGGAAGCAAGACAGTAGCAGGGCCAGCAATGGATGCGTTGGAGACACCTCTTTCACTCTCCACTGCCAGCAAACACAGTTTAGACAAGGACAGAAGTTGCTGACCAGCACAGCTTGCAGAGACATGGCTAGAGATTCAAGACATCTGGTCCCTTCTAGGCGTATCCATCAGACCAGATCCCAGGCCTTTGAACAAATGGGAGAATTTTCTCTGGCCCTGGCTTAAGCTTTTTGGGAGAAAAATGCCAGGGGAGCCAGCTCCCCTCCTGCTCTGTTCCTGTGAAAGCCTATGCTGCTGAAAGCATAAGCATTACTTACTTGGGTGCCTCTGTGGGAGCTGAGCTCCTTGAGTAAAGTCTCATCCTGACCGTAGGTGCTATGCACTTGAAAATGTGGCCCCTTGGTGCTGCCTGAGTAAATCACCTGCGATGTGCTTGAATCAGATGCAGAGTATGCAGTCACCCTTCTTGATCAAAGGAGGGTTTCCCTTAGGCTTGTTCTTGAAATCTGCAGTTACGAGCCTGCTTCAGCCATCCATGCAGTCTGCAACGGTCAGCAAAATGTGTTCAGGTTTAATGTCAACAGCTCTTGGTGTAGCACTCCTTTGGAGCAAAGCTGAGCAATGGGAAGAGGCAAAATCTGCTCAGTCGTGATGACTCGTGTCCTGTCCTTTAGCAGTTCAGCAGAGCACAAAATACCCATCTCTTCAATGAGGGAAGGGGGTAATGAAGCAGTTGCAGGAGCAGGAAACCAAGCTGTGTATTGGGTTTGCGTGGCAAGGTTTTGATAGCTGGGGGGGCTGCAGGGGTGGCTTCTGTGAGAAGCTGCTAGAAGCTTCCCCTATGTCCGATAGAGCCAATGCCAGCCGGCTCCAAGACGGACCCGCCACTGGCCAAGGCTGAGCCCATCAGTGACAGTGGTAGTGCCTCTGTGCTAATACATTTAAGAAGGGGGAAAAAACATCTGTGCAACAGCAGCCGGAGAAGAGAGGAGTGAGAATATGTGAGAGAAACAACTCTGCAGACACCAAGGTCAGTGAAGAAGGAGGGGGAGGAGGTGCTCCAGGCACCAGAGCAGAGATTCCCCTGCAGCCCGTGGTGAAGACCACGGTGAGGCAGGCTGTGTCCCTGCAGCCCATGGAGGTCCACGGTGGAGCAGATATCCACCTGCAGCCCGTGGAGGACCCCATGCTGGAGCAGGTGGATGCCCAAAGGAGTCTGTGACCCCATGGGAAGCCTGCGCTGGAGCAAGCTCCTGGCAGGACCTGTGGACCCGTGGAGAGAGGAGCCCACGCTGGACAGGTTTGCTGGCAGGACTTGTGACCCCGTGGGGGACGCACGCTGGAGCAGTCTGTTCCTGAAGGACTGCACCCTGTGGAAAGGACCCATGCTGGAGCAGTTTGTGAAGAACTGCAGCCTGTGGGAAGGACCCACGCTGGAGAAGTTCGTGGAGAACTGTCTCCTGTGGGAAGGACCCCACACTGGAGCAGGGGAAGAGTGTGAGGAGGAAGGAGTGGCAGAAACAATGTGTGATGAACTGACCGCAACCCCCATTCCCCATCCCCCTGTGCCGCTTGGGGGGAGGAGATAGAGGAAATTGGGAGTGAAGTTGAGCCCAGGAAGAAGGGAGGGGTGAGGGGAAGGTGTTTTTAAGATTTGGTTTTATTTCTCATTATCCTAATCTGATTTTGATTGGTAATAAATTAAACTAATTTCCCCAAGTCTAGTCTGTTTTGCCTATGACAGTAATTGGTGAGTAATCTCCCTGTCCTTATCTCGACCCACGAGCCTGTCATTATATTTTCTCTCCCCTGTCCAGCTGAGGAAGGGGAGTGATAGAGCAGCTTTGGTGGGCACCTGCCATCCAGCCAGGGACAACCCACCACAAGCTGGAATGGGGACTTCAGATCAGATGTTAGTGCACTTTGCAAATAAATCAATGCACCAGTAAGTCAGTCCCACCATCACACTCCCTGTCCCCCCAAATCTCCCTTCACTTAAAACTTGAAGCCACATTTCTCCCCTCCAAAATTAGTGCATTGTAACCTGGGCAAGAATTTAGCTCCTGATTTCACAGTATGCTTTCCTGTTTCAAATTTGTGTTTCCTGGTTGTACCAGCCCAAATAACTGGGTTGCTACTGCTGCTGCAACTTTAATAAAATGCTCCTCAATACACACAAAAATCCTGTGTTTCAGAGGCTAGGAAAAAAAAACCACTGACAGATGGTGGCTTTTCTGAGAAAAATGAGGAGAGTAGAAAGCATCTACAATGATAATGTCCTTCTGAGACCTGACTGTGTGTAGAAAGGTATGCAGAAGACCTGTTGTGTCCCCTATGGGCTGAAACTTGGACCCTCTGTTAGTGACACCAGCTTCCTCCTGCAAGTCACCATAGTTAGTGACTACAACGTGCTAATTTAGTTGCTCTCAGTCTGTGTAAACTCAGTTTTTCCGTCAAACTGGCAATGAGTTGGCATGCCTTGCCTTTTTCCTCCATCTTAAGACAAGACAATGAAGCCACAGAGCACACAATAGTGGTTTTTTCCTGTGGGGAGACATTGTTTCCTGAGGAACCAGTACTTTGTTTAGGAGTAGCTTTATTAAAGAAGAGGAGACCGTGAGTATTAACCCCACCTCTTGCCATTTCTTGGGACAGCATACCCAGGGTCCCGCAATGGGGCAGTGGCGGTGGGATCCTTTTTCACCTAAGAGGTGCATAAGAACATAACTCCCATCCCCTACCTGAAATACTGTATCAGACTAAAGGTTTATCTAGTTCAAGACCTAATCTTCCACAGCGGCCAGAAGCAGACACCTAGGAAGAGTATGCAAAAAAAGGCTACTGCAAGTGTCACCTTTGTCCTGGCACACCTTTTCAGTCTCCACCAGCCAGCTATTGCAAGACTTCCCAAGCCGGAGGTTGTGTTTGCGATTCAGTTTAATAGACTACCAACAGACTCTCCCCCAGGAACTTTCCTAATGCCTTTTTCAGTTGCTTTGAGCCATTTATGGCAATGAATTGCACAGCTGTAATTA
Source organism: Gavia stellata (assembly GCF_030936135.1). Classification (NCBI taxonomy): domain Eukaryota; kingdom Metazoa; phylum Chordata; class Aves; order Gaviiformes; family Gaviidae; genus Gavia; species Gavia stellata. The sequence continues at coordinate 85,440,634 of NC_082594.1, forward strand.
TGCACAGTATGAAACCAACTTCTTCTCTGTGTTGGTTTTCAAATCTGCTGCCTGTTTATTGCATGGGGTGCCTCCTAACTCTTGTGGTAAGAGAACAAAATTTCCTCCCTGCCCACCTTCCCCATGCCATCTGTGGTTATATAGCCCTCAGGCAAAATCGCCTCCATCATCTCTGTTACTGCTGTAGGGGAACAGAAGAGTCTTCGTCTTTTTAGTCCTTCTTCATGTGTAAGAAGTCCCGTGCTTCTGATCACTCACTTCATCCTTCTCTCTATCTTCTCTACTTCCTCTATATCCCTTTTGGAAAAAACTGACCAGAACTGTATACGGTAACCATGATGTGTGTGCTCTATTGATTTCTGCACCAGCATTGCTTACTTTTTTCCTCCTGAACATGTACAGCACAATAGTAATGTTAATTATTGCGCCCTGCCTTAGAAATGTGTATTTCTCAGGCTGCTGAAAGCTAATAAGCTAATCTTCTGAGATAAGCAGGTAGTCTGTCCTCCAGTGCCCATTCACTCACTGAGGTTGTTCATGGAAGTTGGTCCTGGAAGAAGTTGCAAGTTTGTGATGTTGGTATGCACTCCCTGGACACTTAATTCGTTCTGAAAAGTCACTGAGGAGGTGATCAGATGGCAGTGATTCCGTGTGCTACGATGCAGGCTGGCCTCAAAAAGCATCATCAAAAATCAGTAGAACAGTTTGCTCTCCAGCTGTAACTCAGAGGATCTTCAGTGTTTTCAAAAGCTAAAAAACTCTGACCTTTCTCAGGGAGGTGCTTGAAATTTCCTGAAGAAATTTAAAATCTTTCTGTTAATAAATTTAGCCCAGATCCATCTCAGTAAAACATTAAGCATTAAACATCTGCTGAACATGAAGAACTACTAAGAATGCTAAAAACGTGTAATCCCATTCCTATTTAGCTCTTTATTCATTGTGGCAATTAAATATGTGTGTTAGTGCTCTGCTGCATTAAGATCTAAGTACCTGCATACAATTAAATGCTGTGCTGAACTGGGTCCCAAAGCCAACATTGCTGTACAAGATTTTAACCTATACTTCTGTCTAGTGTGCACCTCAGTTTAGTGCAGAGAATATTTATTACTTTAACAGATATTTTTCCATGAAGAGGGATTTACTCTTAAGTGTCACACGTGCTATTTTAATGATTCCAGCTTGCAGAATTATTTTGTGATAGGAATAATTAATAAGGTTTTATGTATACATATATAAAAAAATAAGGTTGATCTCTTGATTAACCACTTCAAGACCGTTCTAGGCAGCAGCATGTTTGCAGATTTGGCTATGTATACATCAAAGCATTCTGGGGCTATATGTACAGTAAACTAATCAGAGTTTCACATTGTTTTACATAGATAGAGATGTATATATAGATGGGATTTATTATAAAGAATACCTGAAAAACAGGATAGAAGCAATTTTAAATCTCATCTAATCCAATCCATTGCAGTTTGAGCTACAAGCTTGTATGACCATTAAGATCTACAACAGCACAAAGGCTTCAAGAGAAAACACAAACACTAATGTTCACACTGATGCCCCCAGCTATCCCTGGTTTCTTTTGGGTTTGCATTGTGAGCTTATTTAGCCAGGAATGCTTCTTTCAGCAGCGGCATCTGCAGCATATTGAATATTGGAGCATACTGCCATCCATTCTGCATTCATCCAGTTGAACTGCTGGACTGACTGAGATGCAAAGAAGTCCCACGACTTGCCCACAGCCACACAATGAGTCAGTGGCCCAGCTGTTTTAAAAAAGAGAATAATTTTCCTGTCTCTTTGCTTTAACAACTTTATTGCAAGGCATCCTTTATACACATTAGACTATTTCTCTTTTTCAGAAGGGATGGGTCTTCATGGATACTACTTAACGCTTCCACTCGCATGCTTGATCATCACCTTTCCTCATGAAAAAAATCTTCCCCAGGAATTACTAGTGAAATTTTTTATCCTTCTTCTATGAAGTCAATGGACAGAATAAGCTAAATAAGTGAATTTTCTTTGGCACAAACAAAAATACCCAAACTGCTGTCAGCGTTGTCTATTATACAGCCCCATCTTCTCTCTCACTTTGCAGACCTGGTGTTACTCTCTTCAGAAGCTTTTTTCTCCAAGACCTGCCAATTTTTCAGATCAACCTACATGGTAGTTTCATTGAATGATTGCATGACATCTGCTTATGCCTTGCAACTACCCAGCCATTTACGTCTAAAACTTTTTGCCTCTGATTTTGCTCAATTTCTTGTATGATTTTTAGTTTATTATTATTATTATGTCTAAGTGGCAACCAGAATGTTGTTCCATTCATGGGACTTGTGTCTTTGTCTTTTAAATTCAAATTTTTTTAATGAGGCTCGGATTCCACAGAGGTGATAGACTCATACCAATGGATGGCAGTGTTTGCGTCCTTGGAAATACAGCAGCACCAGTACAAAACACCATGTGCTGGTATGCCAAAGTGCTCAGATTTAACTTGATAACCTGATAATGCCTCAAGAGTCCTGAGGGTACCTGCAAATGTGCTTTTTTCCCCCAAAGTTCACTGGCATCCTAGGACACAGGGTTATTTTTTCATCTTTTAGGATAGATTTTGACAAAATTCATCAAACAGGAGTTGAGTTCAGCTGCAGTATGTATATGTGAACTTGTGGTCTGCCTCATCTTGGGTTGCTCCTTCACAGGACCAGCCCTGCTCACTGTTGTCTTCACTCAATGGTAAGGTCATCCTTGCTCTGTCCTTGGTTGTGTCCTCGCATTGACTTATTCCCAAAGACAATAAGAAACAGGTGAAATTTAAATTGGAATTTTCACTTGAAAGAATCCAGTGAAGAGTTATTAAGTTAGTCTGAACTGCTTGGTCATTGCTATTTTGGGTTACAGTGAGTGAACCCTCTACTTGTTAATACTAGTAGTGTTGCTTGCCACACAAGCTGGCAGAAATGGGCTCACATAAAGCGGTTTTTCTCACATGACATCCCACATTTCTAGTCTCTTATTGGCTTCCATGGGAATATATTAATAAATCCAATTAAAAAATATTTTTTACTCCTTTTTACTCCCACTCTGTTCACCAGATGTGCAAACTCATCCTGGGCTTTGGTTGCCAGCCGGGCTTCCTTTTTTTGTTTATTGACTTACCCTCAGTAATGTGGATTCCCTCAGGGCCAGATCCTGGGTTCACTTGGAGCCCTACAGCCCATGGTCCTCAGCAGGTGTTTGCACTCACGCGGTGGGTGGGTGTGGAGCTGGGAATATGTCCCTGCCCGTGGGGCTCACTCAGCATGTCCCCGGTGATGCATAAAGTGGACTAGAGCCAGTCACCCTTTCCAGGCTGTTGGGAGTACTTGGCTTAGCTAGCAAAAATTAGGACAACTGAGATCATATACATTTTCATTAATCATCATGAGCCTTAACTAAACGCAGCACTGCTGGCAGCTCTGATTAAGAGCTTTCCATTGATCATAAAAGCCTAGTGCTAAAATGAATTGTTTAATGTTGAAGGATTGAGATAACAGCCAAATAATTTGATTTATCTCAAAACCAAGACATAAGAAGAAAGAAAATGTTTTAAAATAAGAATGCTACAGTCTCTGTGGCAGGCCCTGAGCTAATTTGAGGCAGACCAGGAAAACACCCCAGCCTCCATGGCCAAGTCTGCACCACAGTACAGGGTGGTCACAGCCCCTCAATGCCTGATGGGCGCCTTGGCCAGCATTAATGTGGAGGAAGGAGGTTTGAGATGCCTTAGCTTTGCACAGTAAGTCCATTCCTCTCCTCTGTGTGTGTGTGCTTTCACATGCCCCTGCTGTAATAGATACACATTTTTATACAAAGCAAGAAAATGAATACAAATATTATATATTGTGAGTGGAATTCACCTCGCCTGACCATTTCAGCCATCTGAAAGCTGGGCACTTGGGCTGGTTATGTATATTTAATAGCCCCTATTGTTACTGGAAGGTGAGAAAGCAGCTCTTTGGTGAATAACTATTTGAGGGGATCTGAGTCACCTTCTGGAAGTGTCTGTTTCTGTTCACTGTCTAGGAAGGGAACCAAGACTCTTAGGTTAGATTAGACACCTAGTTTTTAGATTAAGCTAGATACTGGTACGCCTATATGTGTTCGCAGGATGATAGGAAGTGTGAACAAATAATACAATATCTCATCTTTAGACCCTGATGACCCCCCAGAACTCATTCACATGAAGTAATCTGCTGTTCTGGTGTGTACTGGAGGCTCCCACAGAACTTACCATCCCAGGCACAAAATGCACTTGCAAATCCCCTACCATACTCCTGATAATGAGTAAAAAGACAGATCCCTTCTTCTGATCCTCATTCTGACTACGTTCATGCTGCTCAGCAACATGATTTTGTTTCAGGATGGTGGACTCCTTGGAAGGATTTTGGCAATTCATCATCAGCCCTGTAGTCTCTGGGAGTAAGAGAATAGGGAGGTGGTGGACAAGTCATTTGGAAGAAATGAGACATAATCCAAACTTCTCTATGCCTACTTAGCTACCAAAATGGCTGCTTTGGCTCTGTTAGCAGCTAAGCATCTGTCAAGTTGCTTTGCTGTAGCCAAAGCTTACTCAGCGGCCAGCCAACTGCAGGCTGGGCAGTGGAGCTCTACCAGGGCTTAAGGCAGACCGTGCCTATGAACTGTGTGAGCTGTGCAGAAAGAGTTAGGAGAAGTCCAAAGAATAGCCATCGTCTCCTTCGCTTGTCCATCAGAAGAAAATACTTGCCTCTGCATGGGCAGAAGTTGCAAAGGAAGTGTGGAGTCTAAATGTGTGTGCCAAGTGTGGGGACATACACACTGAGCCTGAGGCATGTTCAGAAAGTGTGTGTCCACCTCACCAGGGCTTAGACTACAGGAACTATCACTTGGAGTGTGTGTGTGAGTGGCATATCCTCCTAACCTTCATTAGCTTATCTTTAAAGTTCTTTCAGTGTGACTTTTTCATAAATGCGTGTGTATGTCTGTCTGCTTGTGAGCATATGTCTTAAAAATGAGTGCATATGCTGCTGAAGTCTGCCACCCAAATTCTCCTCCCAGTCTCCCACCTGGTTTATTCAGGACTTGTCCTGCTTTGGTTCCCACTTTAATGATTGCACTCCTTTTGCTTTCTCCATATGCATGAGCATGTATAGATGCCAGATAGCATCAAAGATCCCCACTATAATTTCCTTCTGGAGATGTGCCAGTGAAAAATAGGGTGGACAGCAGCTCTGTCTGTACAGTGTTGCAGTGGAATTAATCCATTTCTTTGTTTTTCAGGGGGGCTGTGGTGTAAATCAGCCTGGCTCCCACCCTCCTCTGCAGGAGGAATAACATTCCTGGGTTTCATTATTCCCTTGCTGGTTGTTGCGCATCAGAGCTGAAGCTTTCTTTTCGAGTCACAGTTTTCAAGTACTGACCCTTTAAACTTCCCGGCATCGAATCACTTTAATGTCTTTGTGCTCCTTATTGCCCGGTAGATATTGACCTTTACAGCACCACAACGGTTATGGCTTTGCTTTTGGTTATGGCTCTTTAAATGTTTTAGCAGGGCTCAGTCACAGGCAAATAAGCATAGGGGAAATTCCTTTTTAGTGTTAGTACCCTTGGTTTGGTGTCCGTGCAGCTCACCGTGGATGAATTTGCATTTGTCAATAAAATAAGTGAATACTAAAGCACAAAGGGAGCGTTCTTTCCCCTCTGTTGTTGTTTCTTTGTCTGTTTTGAAGTTTATTCTGAATTCTAATGTGATATGCCCAAGTGAATAGGAACATTTCAAGCACTGTCTGCTTGCTGTGATCCCAATAAAGAGCGGATGCCACTAATGGAGTCCCTAGCACATTTTTGGAAGAGGAATATAGATGGCATATGGCACAGAAGAACAATTTCATAGTGATAAGCAAAAGCCTGTTATTAGCAAGACACTGCTTTGTAGTTAATGGCGTTGTGGATAATGAGGGTGGTGAAGGAGAACCTGTTCTGACTGCTGGGAAATAGCCGATTGCTCCCCTCAACAGAAACAATACCATTCCTAAAATGCCGTCGATCCTTTGATAGATTTTGGGGGAGTTGTCACAGTGCTCAAAGAGGAGCTGCAGCACAGCTTTGGGACTGGGCTGTGCTGCAGCTGGCGGGAGAGCTTGCTGGCAACTCTACTACAAAGTTAGGCCAACCTGAGCAGCAGTACAGAAAACAAGAAAAAAAGAGAAATAAAGGAAGGGAGGAAGGCAGGAAAAGAAAGAAGAAGGAAAGAAGGAAGGAAAGGAGGAAAGAAAGGAGGAAAGAAAGAAAAAGGAAGGAAGGAAGGGAGGGAGGGAAAGAAAGAAACAAAAAAGAAAAAAAAAAAAAAAAGAAAGAAAAAGAAGGAAAATATGGCCCAACTAAAACAAGCTGAAAAACCCTACTGTTTGTGACCTAGATTTTAGGCAAAGAAAGGACTGGCACTTGAGGATATGCTGACGCTGATTTGTGATGATGCACGATGGCCAAACTTCTCAAAAGTGACTAATGATTTCAGGTGCCTTGGTTCCCAGCAACTGAAATGAGCCAGGCTTGCAGAGAGCTGCGTGCCCAGAGTGCCCCGATGAGCCACAGGCGCCCCACGCGCAGCCATGCTCCTCTCTGGACAGCCTCGGTCCACCGACAGGCTGGGTCAATGGGCCTCTGCAGCAGCTGCGGGGCAGCGGTGTCCTTCCCGCCCCTGTGCTCACCAAGCCAACCTTGGGCTGGACCCCTGTCCCTCCAAAAGAGCCCAGCTCTCACTGCGGAGGGGCAGCGGGTCCGACTCACACCCACCCAGCCTGGCGGTCCCCCCCCTCCCCGCAGGAGTCGTGGTGGCCCCCCAGCCTCCCCCTGCAGCACTGACACCCCCTGTCAGAAATAAGGGGATGGTTTTTTGTTTAAAAATAAAGCCATCAGCACATTCCTATGGCAGCTGTCCCCGGCCCCAGGCCCCCCGTCTCACCAGTTGCCATGCAAGGGCGCCTGTGGGGCCAACCTCCCCATGCCCCCCAGCCACTGACATCTCCCCCCACCCCGCTAATGGCAGCGCCTTCCCCAGATTATCGAGGGCCACGTGAAATTATTATTAATAACAATAGGAGCAACAGCAGTGCCAGTGTCCCCCGCCCCACGCATGCAGGCCTGGTGCCCACGCTGGCCTGTGGCAGCCGCCCTCGGTGGCCACAGGAGATGCCCTGCTGCCCGCCCCGAAGGGTTTCCCCAAGGCTTCTCTCCCCCACACCCCTGCATAGATATGGTTCCCCTGCACATACAGCCACCTCTGGAGCAGCTGTCCTGCAGCTGCTGTCACCCAGAAATTTCTACAGAAAGCTGTTTCCAGCGGCACTTGCCCAGAGTATGGAGCCACAGCAGGGTGCCCATGCGCCCAGCCTGTGCCACCTTCCTTGCCAGCAAGCCACACTCAGCTGGAAAGCTGAAGTGTCACCCATCAGGGCTCACAGGACAGGGGTGGTGGAGAATTTTGTTCCCCCTTTCTGGAAAGCACGGGCCAGCCGGTGAACGTGAGCCAACACAGCTCAGCAAAACCCACCCCCTGGCCACCTGCCATCTTCCCCTGATGAATGAGCTGCAACATGCTCAGAAGGTGAGAAGGCCCAGCCATACCCATATCTCGCAAACCTCAGCAAAATGGATGGTAAAAACCTGTGAAATAGGCGCTTTTTTTTTTTTTCTTCCCCGTTCTGTTTTTATTTTTGCTCTTGCTTTTGGGCTCCCTGCCCCTGTGCAGCATGCCGGAGCGGGTCGGGGCTGTGGCAGGGACGGGCAGAGCCCTGAGCCTTACAGGGTGGGAAGGAGGGCAGATGTCGGCCTGAAGTGTTCAAACGAATGCTGTGCTTTTCCTAGAGTGACGTCAGGCCACCTTTTCTGCTCGAATTGTAGTAAAAATAAATACCGCTAGAATGTGTGGGCATGGTTTGGAAAAGGATTAAGGGGACGTTTTAACACTGGTCTCACTGAAGTGGAAATGATTTCTGATAGCCAGCTGGAAGCTGGCAGAGGCACTAGGCTGAAGTTGAGAGTTCGTGCAGCTGGGGTTTCATAATACGAAATTGCTAGTCTTTCATTTATTGCTCGAGTCAGATCCTAAAATCTTATTTATATGATTAGTCCCTCTGGGCCATATCCTTATTTCTCTTACACCAGACTGACTCAGAGGAGGGGACGTCTGTGAGGCAAAGCCTCCTCATTAAAAGGTCCCTCTTGAACGGAAAAATAAAAGCCAGCTACAGTAATGTCCTCTAGCCTGCAGCTAGAAGGCATGGACCAACACAGAAATAAGCTACACACCAGGCAGCTCTCTTCAGCAGAACTAGCACAGCCCTCCAGAGCCCTCCACTAGCTACTTCTTCAGATGAGGGTTCAGTTCAAGTACCTGGTACTAATCATCCAGGTCATTAGTTTTTTGGGTCCAATTTACCTCAAAACCTGCTTCCCCCTCCACACTGAGCAACACAGCAGCCATTACTAGGGAAGCATTCGGTGCAGAGATGGCTGGTTTCAATAGCCTGGCTCCGTCGTTTGAACCCACAGCCAGGTGCCCAGGACATTGTGGAGTTCCTGCTAGTTTGCTGCCTGACACTCACTTGGAGTGAGCCAGCCCCAAACGTTCTGAGACAAAACTTGGGTAACATGCCAGGGTAGTGCCATACAGGCTGTGTGGACCAGACCATAACAGGTCTGACCCTGCTTGCACAGTCCTCCAGTGCTATCCCAGCAGGCCTGGCACCTTACACCTTCCCTCAGGCCACATCCACATCCCCACTCCTCGCATCCCTTTGGAGCCAGGCTACAAAGCGACTGTTCTGGAGAGCTGCAACACAACTCTCTCATTGATTTGTGCACTTCAGACTGCCTCCCACCTCCCCAGCAATGCCAGTAATAATGATGAACAGGCCGGTGTGTCGCGTAGTGTGGATTCTGCCGTTTTGCTGCAGACAGAGCCAACGCGGAGCAGTGTGAGCAGCAGATGCTGTATGATGCTTGGCCTGGAGGCCAGGGGCCACTGGCAGTGCAGGTGCCCTTAGCAGTGTAGTATCACCCTCATTATGGATTTGGAGAGAGGATATACCAGGTGGGACCTCGGGCATGGGAGACCCCTCCAAGAGCAGAATGACGGGCAGAGGGCGGGGAGGCACATCTACTCCGAGTGTTAGCCTGGTACAGAGATGTCTGAAGTCATGGAGACCTCAGCTAGTCCATCCATATGATGAAACACAGGTTTGCCAGCTCAGACCCACTTGCTGCCCAGGCAGCTGAGCCCACTAGGCAGGATTTATTCACATGGGGGCAATGGGAAGGCAATTCCTTCAGGCTTGATTCTGGAGCTGGGGGAGTCCAGCACGAGTGGCCCTGTATGTGCCCCTCCTGCATATCTAATCCTGTGCCTATCTATCTCCCACACAGACAGTTTGGGTCTCCTTGCACCTGGTGGAGTAGACTGCCATATTTTGACTCCCAAGCCTGCACCTTTATCAGCAGCCTCCTGCAGTAACTGTTGTGGAATGAAAAGGTGGGGGAGAAAAGGCAGGAGGAGGAAGATGAAGAGGAAGTGGCCAAGGTCTCTGGCACACAACATGAACTCAGATGAAGGCAGCCTGCTTCCTGGACTGTGTTCATGCTGTCTAAATATCCCCAACAAATCAGAGAGATGGGGAAAAGACTCTGAAGCAAGAGCCTGCAGAATCAAGGCTGCAGGGGCACGTACAGGGATGTGAGAGGCTCCAGGATCCAGGGCAGAAATTCCCCAGCAGAAATGTTATGCTGGGGGGAATCCACCAATTACTGCTGTTAGCACCTGCAAGCATACTTTTTAACAAAGCAGCATTCTTTCATTCTGTGGAAATGCATAGCACATCCCGCTGGGCTAATTAAATAGCAACCCATCCCTTACAAATAAGGGCGCTGCAGTGGGTGCGCGTGAGCTCAGCCCCTGTGCTCAAAGGGCAACCATTCCCAGGTCAGATTCCAACAGGGAAATAAAAACCTCCAGCAACAGGGATCTGCTCTGCGCCTGATGCCACAGCTCAGCTCGCTCTGCAAAGCAAGCCCTCCTCCGCCTCCCACCCAGCCAGAGCAGCTGCACGGTGCGCTGCCCCCATCCAGCCTGCATCCGCCTGCCCAGACTTCATGGGAGCAGGCAAGCTCCACCGGCTTCTTGGCTCAGCTTCCCAGGCCTTGCCTAATTGACAGCCAAGCTGCGTGTAACGCCATGTGCTGCAAAGCAGTTATGTTTGTCAACCTGGAGGGCTTTGTGCAAGTCCTATAAAACACAGGCAAAGTATATCCAGCACAGCGTGATTCAGTGTGCAGCGCAGTGATGTCGTCTGCACCTGGACACCTCTGGGACCCATTACTGTTGGCAAGGGTGGGATAAAAAGTACTTTGTTTCTTGACTGCATTTTTGAAAACTGAGAAGACTGCTCAGGGATTTCTGAAGCTTGAGTTGATTAGCAGTTAATGATGTGTGTCCTGAAGAAAAAGTAAGATTGAATATTGTGCTCGTATTGAGCAGGGCATTTTAAGCTTGAGATTTACAGCTATTTTGTTGGTATTTCATGAAGTGTTTAGGTCTGCTCAACTCTTGGTTACACAGCCGCTCAGTATTTTGAACACTCATTTTATGCAGATGTAACTTAAACAGCCAATGATGTATTAAAGCTTATAAGTGTATGTGTTATAACAGCATGTTAACTCTCAGGGAACGCTATTGGAAAACAGACATGCAGTGGGACAGGAGTCACTTCTTCGGCAACCTGCAGATCTGTGCTCATGAGCTGCTGGCTCATCCCAGGGCCATCCCAGTCCCAGTGCCAACTGCCTTGCAGCTCGGGCACTGCACCTTCCAGCCTGGGAAACGTGCTGCAGCAAAGCTTGTCCTCTTTGCTTGTCGCCTCAGCCCTCACCACTCTCTCTTGACTCCTCTTAGCTAGAGTTGCCTTATACTCACTTCTGAAGCACTGCACAGCCCTGCCTTTCCCATGTGTTGTATTTGAGTTATGTTGCCCACCTGTGGCCTCCACCCTGCAGGCACGTCCCAACTCAGCTGCCTGGGTGTCACCCCCGCACCGTTTCTGTCCACGGCCCTTAGCATGTGGTGCAGCTTTCCTGCGGGAAGCTACCGTGCTCTTACTACTTACCTATTTTGATGCCTTCCTTCCTGAAGACCTGCTCTGTCACTTTTCCTCCAGGCAATCCCAGCCGTACATATGTTGATTTAAAAGAAAGGTGAAGAAGGAGGATGTGGCATTTCCTAATCTCTTAGGAGAGAAACAAATCATGCCTTCTCTCCCTTTCTAGGGGTTTGTCTCCGTAACAAGATGAAGGTATGCTTATAAAGATGTACAAGAGCAACAAAGATGCGGTGGAACAGGATTCAGGCCTTGCTGACAAGTCTTGGAAGGGCAGTTGGGTTGCTGAGCCATTCTGATTCCCATACACCATCCTGTCACTCCTCCTGTTACCCAGGCTAAGTAGATTCAATGAAGCATAGATATGCCCAGCCATGCTACATTCGTAACTTCATTCTGCCGTGGAGACATACTGCAAGATCAACACCTAACACATCATGCTTAGCAAATGATGACAATACAGTGCATAAAATGAGAGCACTAACTTTTTCCCCTCACTTGGAGTAATTTCCCTCACACAGTACCACTTGTGCAATAGAGTAATTATTTGCCAACATATGAAATGTAGCCAAACAGGCTAAGCTGGACAAAAGCTTCAGGTCCTACATGGCTATTAAGAGTTTCCAATTAATTGAACACTCGACTGATAAATGCACACAGCCACATTTGATAGGTATCTTGTTAAAAGCAACCCTTCTACCCTGGGGAAACCCTAGGGAAATAATCTATAGTGCAAACCTGTGGTGTACTTTACAATATATAAAATGTATATCTCAGGCTAAAAAAAGGCTAATGCTAGAACTGGCTGAAAGAAATGAAGCAACACATCTCTCAAAAGTTCTGAATCTGCATGTATAAAGTCAGTAGTCTTTAATACATATGAGCTGATAAAACTTGTACTTCCAGTTTGCTACACACAGAGACACAAAAAGCAGAGTAACTAACATTACTCAGTAGATGCTCTGTGTTATTACCATCATTGCCAGTATGGAGCTCCCACAGATTTTGTTACCAGGATAGCTGTGAAAACCTTCCGACTTTCTCTCCCCCTCTCTCACTTTCCAAATGCACAGCTGAATTTCTATCTTGCAAGAGGTACTATAGCTCACATTATAAATTGGCTCTGCTCCCCAGCCTGACTGAGCCCACTCTGTGTGGCCATGGGGATTAGCAGAAGTCAGCTTAAGTGATTTTTTTTTAGAGGAAGCAGGATGCATTGTATGTATGTGAGTCTTCCGAGGCAGCTTAGCAGAAGCACGGCAGCGCTGCCGACAGGGATAATAGCACTGCTAATAGCTATGGCACATCTTCCAAACGCATTCAACATACTGATGTCTGCATCTCTTTTTTTTTTTTTTTTCCAAGTGACAAACACCGATGAAAACCTATAAAATAAAACTTTATTTTCACTAACATCCTCTTGAAGGAAATGTGACTTAGTCTAGAGTTATCTGCTGATTTGGGAGAGAAAGGTTGTTCTAATGCATTGTAAAACAAGAATTTGAATTGTGTTTTAGCATTGATTTTCTGCAAAAGTCTAAAGGTCATGGTCCTACTTACTGTAGGACTATATCTGGTGTATATCCAGATTCACAAATAGCTAAAGAATAAAAATTCTTTCTTTGGCAGCTGGAACAAAGTGTCTTAAGCAAAATCATGTGTTTGAATCTACATCCAAACATGGGTCTTACTAGTACAGGTCTGGAAAATTCTCCTACAGTCAGATGTACATTGCAAGCCCTGTATTTTAAACAGAGCACTGAGCTTAATTTTGATTGCTTTGTCCATACAGAAAAAAATTATAGATATTCACAAACATGACCCTTGGATTATTCCGACAATGAAGTTTGAATCTAGAAGATTAAACTCACATGGCTGATTTGATTTGGCTTTCTAGGAACCCCCTTCTTTAGGCAGACCTTTCTATGTCTAGAGCTGGGGATGGAACACGTCTTCAAACACCAAACTATTGTACATGCCAGAACTTGAAAAGCATTTTGAAAGCAAAAGGAAGTGGAATCGCTTCAAATGCTATCACAAACTTCCTTCCTTTTGGATTAAAAAATGGTTCATGACTTACTACTGATTTCCTGTGAACATGTTTATTGGCTGAGAGTTTTACCCAATATTTCGATAGAACATCAAAATTGTGGGTTCTTCTACCCGATGACTCTTTGTGTTGCACAAATTTCATGGGTTATATGGTAAGGTTGTTTTTTTTCTGATTGGATGAATAAAACATCTTATATAAGAAAAAACCAAACACCACTAGTGAATGAGGTGCTTCTGGCACAAACACTTGGAGGACTACTCATTCATTCTTAAAATTCATGCCACTTTCCCACACAAGGGTTGTCACATACTTGGCAGTGGTCCAAATAGCATAAAACATAATCTAGGAATAAAAGCAACTGAATGCAGGTCTTTTAGCTGCAAAACATCTACAGATCAGATTCGGAAAAAATATATTTTCAGCCATTTCTGTTAAGAGTGTTTGCTGTAAAACAAAACCTACTTACACAGATGGCTGTGTGTTAGTCCTTCTGGGATTTTTTTTTTTTTTAACCCTTAACTCCTGCATTTTATCTTCTTTTGTGGGTTTGAGTCAGACCATCAGTGTTATTTTCATAGAGCTGTTTGTGTTCTAATTAAGCAATAAGGAGCAGAGCCCGTCCTGGGGATTAGGAGTGACTTGGAGTGTTGACGCAAAGCTGAGAGCCATTAGCGACACCTGGCCATTAATTCCCCAGGAGATGCTAGTGCCAAACTCATCAGGGCTGTTTCTAACAGTCCTTGCAGTTTTTTTAATGGGGAAAAAAGTATTTTTTATTTTTGGAAAGTACTGGAGGGCAGGTGAGATTACTACTGTTTGCCATCAAGGAGATGACAAGAATAAAGCGAATATGGATGACCATGATGGTGTCTACAGGAAAATATTTTCTTATTTGTCAGCCCACACACACATTCCCATAGAAAGTAGATATTCAAAATACAAATCTGAGAGAAGAGGTGGGAGATATTTTCAGAGCTGCCAACTTCCAATAAACCAAATTTCATTAGACAAACCAAGCTAACTTCCAAACAGCACAACACTTGATGTTTTTCAGTTTTTAAACCACTCCCATTACTGTTGCTCGATAGCCATATAGAATAATGATATGAAAAGCTTATCCAATTAACATATTTATGCTTTACTTGGCAGAGAGGGAATGGTGGGTATACCCATCTAAGCAGTTTTGCATTCCTGCTGGAAATATATTAACCGTTCCCATCCCTTCCCCCCATCTTCCCTCCATGCTATTACAGCACCTTCATGTGAGACAGCCTTGCATTGCTTCTGGGAGAACACTTTCACTAAATTCTTACAGGATATTAATGGACATTCATGTATAGTATTGCCATATGAATGTTTCAATGACCTAGATAAATGTGCATAATTTCCTTTGTGTGTAATGGGCATGAGTGTTTAATTATGACAAGTTGTGACTTTTGTAGTTTATCTCAGCCCCCCAGGGAGTCCTTGAAAATGAAATTTCCTATTCCCTGGTATGCAGCGAGTGCAATTTTACAATAACTCTATACTAGGATACCATAATCCATGTTGCTTCCTCCTTTTTCCTCCATTTAGTGTATGCAGAGGAGTACAAACACTGAAACTGAAGTTTGTGTGAGATGGTGGGTTTGTACAGAAAGCAGAAGGTTACAAATGAAAAGAAAGATTTAATGTGAAATGGGCTGCAAGACAGCAATCAGGATGATTTTTTTTACAAGTAGCTTAAATTACTGACCACACATTAATTCTGAGGTTAAATCTGTTGGTTAAACTAATCACTATTAACTAATGAAGCTGTTAATCAAATTGCTGAGACCACAGGACTGAGTAAATTGGACAGTCAGATAATCTCTTTGGCTGACCAAAGATGCAGAAAAGTTTGTGTTCCCCTCAGAAAAATGAGCAATGAGCTAACCAGTTTGCATGCTGTCTGCAGATGATGTCTGCAACAGCATTAAACCCTGCTATGCCTTAGTTTTTGGGGGGTCTTTTTACTCATCGCCTGTTTTTCTTCCAAATGCGTGCTTTTGCCCCCACTTGCACCCTTTCTCTCTCACACATACACAGGCAAGTGAGGGTGGAAAAGGCTCGCAATGGAGAGGTTTCAAGTGGAGGGTTGATGGCCGCTGATTGTGAAGCCAAATCACTCGCTATACTTGCTTTGCACTACACGATTTCCTGCTGTTGCTTCTAGTTACAGTAGGTAATAAAAACTGTTACAAAACCCTCTTAACAAGAAAACAAAACACAGATGGCATGTTGAATGTAAGGCATCTGGGGATGGCAATTGACTCTGGCCTCAAAAGCTATTTTGTTCCATCCCGGTTTTCTTGAGAAAGTGGGAAAGAGATGTCAGGAAATGCTGCCCAAGTTGCTGGAGTGAACTTTGCCAGCTACCAAGAAACTAACCCTATGCTGGGAAGTAACTGGGTCTGCAGGGGGATCGTGGCTTTCAGGAACGCTTAGGGCTAATGTGTAGTGTTATTACCCTCTTATCTCTTGAGGCCTTGGCTGGGAGAGCCATCTCTAAGATGTTCGTTCCTCAGATTGATAGCCAACTATTTGAGGACCTGCATGGATACTTATAAAAGAAAGAAAATGTGGTTATTATTTGTGCTATAAATTCTGAAAATGGAATAATAGTCAAGGCTTAAAGAGGAGACGATGCCTTACAGAAAACTTTTAAAAACATCCCATTGAGAAATATTTATGTTTTGCATCATATTTTAAGTCTTTCTCCTCCTTTGTTCTTTGGTAATACAGATAGCAAACCAAATCTGGAAATCAATTACACAGCGTATGTTTGGCATAACTTCACTGACCCCTTTTGTGTTCGTTAGCCTGTCTTTACAGCCCAGCGCCACAGAGATCAGCCGGGTTCAGTTCCAATGCAAAGGTCCCTGCAATGAATGCATTCATCTATTCCCGGGGGCCAGCCTTGGAGAGTGCTGCCTGCTGGGGGAATATTACCCATTTGTTTGTGAGAACATGAAAACAGATAATGACAGATAACAAAACGGCTATGCCCTTGTCCTTGTTGGCAAGCAAAAAGCAATGGAGCGTATCTCGGGGAAGATTTACGCCAAGATGCTTTGGTCTTATTCCCTGGTCTGAGCTGATGCAGGCCGCGCAGGCTGCTGCGATTTATGCTGACTGTTAAGGCCTCCTTTTCCAGCGGACATGAATTTCACTGAGGAAGAAAGCGGCTTCCACATTTGCTGTGCTGGGTGTCTTCAGGCCTCCAGGGTCTGGATGGAAACGATTTACTGACAATAGGTGTCAGCATCTGCATTTGGCCACATATTTAGGTGGCTCTTTCCGGCTCTTTTCCTCCATGGGGGCTGCCAGTATTGGTCTCAGGTGGTCCAGAGTCAGCTCAGCAAAAGCAATATGATGCAGAGTGGACTGAAATCTGGACAAACAAGAGGGTCAGCATCACATATTTCTTTGTTCCTACTGACAAGAGGCTATTCCTCTCTCACCAGATGTATCCCGAATGCACCGCCACATCTACGAGCAGCTTGGCATGCAACAGGGGACAACTTGATGACAAACAGATTGAATGCAAGTCACAAGGGTGGCTTTGAAGCTGGCATGGATTTTGCTTGACTAGTTTGGGTATGGAAAATTCATGGCAGGTATACGGCAATGCGCTGGGCGTAGCAGAAGAGTGACTGGGTTTCATATTTTGCTGAGGACAGCTGACACTTGACTGGCTTTGTGTGTCTGGAACAGCATCAGCCTAGAGTTCGCAGTTATTTTGAAGATGGGGGTGTTAGCTTAATCAGCTACCTTACTCACTCTGGTGTTACTCGCTGCTTCCCAGTGACTCCGAAATATCAGAGTTCAGTGCAGGTGCTCTGGCCATGGGGCATGCTTTAGGCCCTGTTGTTTGAGCATCATATGTAGTTTTTGAGAAGCAAAAGAGATCTGAGTATGGAAGACACTCATTGCTGTTCTGCTGCATTTGCCTGAAGGTGCCACTTACCAAAATTTTCAATGATACTGGCATCTCTGATAGTCACAGTAGCCTCCCATTCACCGAGTCCAAGCAAGGCTGTCATTTGCCAGAGGGAACCTCTGAGGGGCTGTGTGGAAGGTCGTTACAGCAGAGGCTGAGCAGTGCGCTGAAATCCAGCAAGAGCCTGTGACTCCTCTTAACCATGTCCCGTGTAACTCTGTTTCACTGAAGAGGAACAGGGTTTCAGAACCAGAAGGCCAAGTGGATTGTGGTTGAGAAAATTTGCTCCTGTCAGTTTGTAGCAGGGCTTGCACCCACTGGCAGCTCTTTGAACCCTGTCCGGGATGTCACAGAAACTGGGAGTCAGCAAGGAAATGGCCTCAGGACATTCAGTGAGAGCTGTGACACACGTGTCCGACATGGTTTGTTAGTACCTCTCAGGTTCCCTGCTGAGATAGGGGTCTGTTGCAAGGGGATGCTTGCCCCTGTATGAATTGTGTGAGGGTGTTGTGCTTTGCTGCTGACTAGTCCCTGGTGTTAAGCTGCGGGAGCAGCTGACTGAGAGTCCTACAGCGGTGCTGCAGAGAGGCCTGGATGCAAGCTAGGGGCAGTAGATAGCAGCATGAACAAGGTTTGGCCCATTTGTCCACTGTGGACTGTGAATTTCCCCATGAGATGGCACATGCCACTCAGGGAGTACTACAAGAGCACGGATCCCCTGCACCTGAAAGGGTGGTTGCAGCCTCCCAAGAACACCAAGCTACAGACAAGACTCAGGCCAGGCCCTCTCTGATGCCCCAGCACTTCCCATGGTACGCGTGTTGTCAGAAAAGCCTTTTCATGTTTATTGGCAGACAAAACATTTGTGAGCCTGGAGTCACAGAAGGAAGCCCGGGTGAGCAACGTGAGCACACAGGGGCTTTAATGGCATATATGGCCAAGCAGAAAGGTTAGTGAAGGCTTCATCTGCTCTAGGAGCTGAATTTGGAGCACAGCTCGGTTGGTGATGAGTTAGGAAAGAGGAGAGGAAGGTTTTGGTCTTTGGTCAGCAAGGCAAGCCTGGGTAGGAAACGGTCACTGGAGAGTCCAGAGCCTGTCCATGCAGTCGTCAGGTGTGTGCCTGCACAGGGCTTTCTTACAAGCGGTGGAGGCCCCTGGGCACTGCTGCGATGCACAGAGCAGCCTTCTCCGGGAGATGCGGCAAGTCCACTCTTCTTGTGCCTTTGGTATAAAGCTTCTCTGTGTGCTTTCACCTCAGCTATGTGAGGTTGCACAGGTGGTGAGGTGTATGTGGTGTCCGACCTGCTGCATACTGGTAGAAGGCCTTTACAACATGGGGGTCCAAGGCCTGGTGCACCAGTGCAGCAGGGCTTCCTCACCAGAGGACAAAGCCAAAAAGTCTTCATGGAGGTTAGCAATGAAGATGGGAGGTGCACTTGGCCTCAGGCATGGCTCTCAGGCATAGGCACAGATGACTGCAGACATGTCACCTCACTCATGTGGAGGTCAAGGGTTTGAACCTGAGGTTCTGATACACTGTTACGTCATCCTTACCCTTCAGATTCCTTTTCTTTACCTCCTCTGCCTGTCATTCTGGATCTTTTCTCTCTGCCACAGATGCCTCAACTCTGAAAAACATTTCAGACACAGCTTCATTCTGTATGTGCGTTTTGCATTGTTTTGGTTGGTCAGATCAAAAAGGTGGAGGTTGTTGGAAAATTCAGAAACACTACAAGGGAGCATGGACCCGTGGCATTCACTCTTCATGAGGCCAGCCAGTGGCTTAAAGCCTCACCCATCCCTCAGGAGGCAGGTACCTCTTTCTCCTCCTCACCGTCTGCTTCTCCAGGCTGCCAAGCACCTGGCCTGTTCCTGGGAATTCCCCAGTGCCATGAGACGCATCGCCAGTTCTGCTCTCCTCTATACTGATCTCATGGGCCCAGATCATAAAATTATAGTACGTACATGAAAAATACAAAAGTTGGCATAACGACAAAGCACTACATTTAGTACTGTAGACTAGGCATATATATATGCGCGTATATATATGTAAACAAAACCAGACCTAGTGTTTTGTGGTGTGTATTTTCAGCAGTTTGCCCACAAAATCAGAGATGGCAGACGGCTAGCTTCTCAGCAGGATAAGGATTGGGATTATTTGGGTACCTTAGCTGTTCCTTGACACATACTCAGTTCAGTTTAATGCTAATTTTGATAGCTTTTTAAATCTGGGGTATTTTATGTTCTTTGATGTGAATGCAGAGTTCATTCTTGACTTTTCTTTTAAAAGCTTCATGTGCATGCGCCTGTGTTTGACGAGGATAGCAGCATAGGCTAAGGAAGAAAATGATAGTGTGTGAACATGCATTACCCTCCCGGCAGGGAAATGACTTGCCCCTGAGGGTCATGTTGGCCTTAGGCATTTAGAGAGTGAGATACCTGGAAATTTCTCATTGGAGGGCTACAGACACCGGGAGGGATAACTGGAAGGGGCTGGATGCCTAGACATGGGCTGGGAAGCAGACAGTCGAGGACTAGCACTAGGCAGTCCTGTCTGCTGCAGAGGGGAGGGGAGGACATGCGGGGACACCCCTCCCCCCCATCTTCAGAAGGCTGTTACTGCCTCTATAAGGAGTTATCAGTTCAAACACTCTGAATATTTCACTGGGGACTATGTTTCACTTAATTGAGCGGAAAATAAAAATTACATAGACGTGGAGGGTTTATATCAATGCAGAGATGGGGGGTACATGTGCTTCTTAAAAAAATAAAAGCCAGCAGTCCCATTGCTATATAGAGTTCTCAGGGAGTAAAATATTGGCACACATTGCAACGGCTGGAGCTAGACATGTCAGCGTGACTTTGAAGGTCTGTTTGATTCCCTTATAAAGTATTTAAGCCAATTCTGGCTTGAAGTTAATTCCTTTTACCTTTTAATTGCTGCTCACATAATAGGAAGCCAAAAAATAAGCAAAGAACAGCACAACAGGTTCTATGGTAGATATGTACCATATTTTCCCCCAGAGGTGACCGGGCTAGGAGTCTGATGTGCTTCACTGACATGGGAATAGTGGCATTTGGATAGCAAAGCTGTAGCACCTATTTCGCAGCAAGACTGTGCACTTCTTCACAGGATGATGGGATAGCTGAGGTACAACGGTACCTCTGGAACTCATCTAGCCCAACCCTCTTGTTCAAATGGCTTTTTTGATACTAGGTGTGTACTTCTCACCTTGCAGGGCTTTAAGCTCTAGCAATACATGGGCTGAGAGGGAGAAAAGAAAAACGCCCCCCTCCAATTTGCAAAATACATTAATTTTTCTCTCTTTCTACCAGAAGGATGAGAAGCAGACAGAGCCTATTTTGTAATCTGAAAAACTTATTATGTTCTAAAGATTCCTCTGAGGGTGAAATTCTAGCCATTCCTTAAACTACTATAAACCATACCTATTCCTAGTGAACTGTATGCAGCGAATCATATTCAGTGAATGAAAGAGCAGAGCAGCGATGCACTGAAGACAGGGGGCAGAACTGCCTTTCTGCTCCAGGGTCTTTTATACAGACACTGCCTCTGTTTTTCAGTCCTTTCCTGGATAATAATGTCCTACATAAGTGGCTTGTTATTGTCCTGCTGCAGTTATTCTCAAGTAATAGCTGTGCATTGTACAGTGCCTGTCTGAGAGCCGGCATTAAGGAAAGACCACCCTGACCATTGCTGGTGTGGCTCTGCAAGGAGGCTGCATTAACATTGCTGGGTGGCTCAAAGTGCTTGAATCTTCAACAAAACGTGCTGGCGCTGCATTAAGATGGCTCCGGATTTTTTACATTTCATCTACCTTATCTGTTTGAATGCAAAATATACCTTTCATCACATCCTCTTGCACTCAGACTGTCGTGATCCATTTCATTTTCCACTGTGTGCATCCAGATGGCTTTCACAGGTTAGACTTCTCCTGCTGATTTTTTTTCAATACAAAGATGTCACTGTTTACTTTAGGCAGTAAGAGTGCTTAACCAGGATATCATTTTCTGCTGAAAGTTTTACTTTCCTAATCACGGCTGAGTGACTTTCACAGACACATCCTCAGCCACTGAATCACGGCTCAGCAGCTTGGCATTTGCCTCCATCCCTCTGAAATATGCAGCCTGCCGTGGCTGCTTGTGAAGACTTCACTGTCCTCTGGGATGCCTGCAGGCTCCAGTCCTCCCAGTGTCTGAAGCATCACAGCAGGTGAGGGACAACCTCTCTTGGCACGCAGCTCGAGCTCCTCGCTGCACATCCCCAGCATCACAGGGCCCACCAACTGCTACCTGGTTTTGGCTCCACATCAAAACCTGTGGGGTTTGGTGATGTGCTGCTGATGGTGTGGGAAGCTTGGCAGCTCTGCCTCCCTGTAAGAAGGCCCATCAGCTGAAATCCAGCGGGGAGAATGTCTGAGGACAGGGCGTTTGTTCTAGTTGTGTCCTCCTGTTCCGTTAAGCAGTTACTGAAATGTATGATGCATTCAGCTTTTTTCATATTACACTCCATTATTGTATTAATAAAAGGTATTTACCCTTCATTATTTTCATTCTCCAGAGGATTACTGAAGACAGGATATAATTAATCCAGATGCTCATACGAATCCAGGGAGGTTGTGTGCAACAACCACTGTCTTTACTAAAAGTAATTGCACACATTCACCACAATCCAACCTCTGTGGCATTTTAAGAGGAGCATGTCTAATTCATGAAAGGGAAGAATTGGTTATTATCTATATTATCTGTGGCAGTCCAGCTTAATTAAGAGTGTTAAAGAAAGATAAAAGGTAGGAGAGAAATGCAGGAAGATGAAATGATTTGCCCAAGGTCACAGAATAGAGATTAGCACCTGGGTCTTTACAGTCCCAGTCTAGTGCCCTGCCCATGAGATCAGATGGCCTCCCAAATCACCCTTCCTGAAGATCAAATACCTTGAACACCCATGTAAGCCTCTCAAGGAGAAAACCAAAAATGTCTCAGTGCAGTCTGATAAAATTATAGCAATGCACAAGACATCATTGGAATTCATTAAAAAGAATATTTATTGAGAAGTAATGTTAAAAAGGAAACATTCATGCTCTAAAGCAGTCAAGGCAATGAAAGCTTCTACCTTGCTTCAATTTGGAACTCATATTTTTGTAAAACTAATCAATTAGATCATGCTCCTAATTTAGAGTACCGATGCTTTCAGCCACATTTCTCAGCTATGAACAGGCTTTCTAGAATTCACAGCTTCTGAAATAAAAATAATTGGTTTCCGAGGAATGTAAAGTGCTAAGGAAGTAACCACTTACCAACCTATTCATCCGGGAGCATTTTAAGGAGCAACTTTACATCTCCGGGCATCTGCAAGATAAAAAAAGATACAGTTCATTAGCAGACAACAACGTTAACACTCAGGTTACAGCTGAAAGGGAAAAGCAAACTTCTTGGGTGTTTCAGTAAGGACAGCAGCATAAGCGTCATCCCTTCTGAGCACCTCTTGTTCAAACAAGTCCCTTGGCTGTGTCCTCTGCCCAAGCCACCCCCTCAGGCCTCCAGGAGGCCCCTGCTCGCTGAAGCAGTCCGTGCCTCTGCCTCTTCTCCCCCACCCCTACCCCCGTGGGGGATGCCGAGGGGCTGTTGGGAAGATTAGACCCGGGTCTGTGGCCAGCTCCTTCGTCCCTCTGAAACAACATGGCGAAGGGAGCAATTGAGGGATAGAGCACTGGTCCTGATGGCAATCTCAACAGGGGCAGTAACCTCTAAAATCGATAAAAAAACAAACCTCTATCCCCCAAATTAAGAAGGCAACAACTAAAATAGTGTTTGCATTAAAAGATCCGTGCATTAAAAGATCGAGCATCTCCAAGGAAATCCAGATGGTAGTTTTCCAACATAGAAATTTTTGTTAGAAAATGTTGCTTTGCTGAAACAAAAGATCTGGAGGTGAAATCTGCCACTTCTGGGATGGAATTTCTGCCATGGAAGGTCAATGGCCTGTGAGATTAAGGTCATTTCTAGCTAGTATGATGGAGTGAGCTACAGACTGTACCAAAGCCAACCTAAACTGGCTAATCCAGACTTCCTGTAGAGACAGCAGGTGTGATTTGGTTTGAAATTGTCACATAGACCTATGTGAGCTGGATATTTAAGCTCCCATTTGCAATCAATGGTGATCCAAGGCTTGGTGCAGCTGCCTAACCATAAGTGTCTGAAGCCATCTGCGGTATCATAGGTTGTCTGAGACATCCACATGAGACTGGCAGATGTGGCAACACATCTGTGGCTGACCTGTGCCCTTCTGGACCACCAGCTGGGGTCCTGTTGTCCCTATGGCATCTCAGCTGATAGTAAGCGCTGATGTTTAGATAAGAATGGAGCTTTTTGCTGCCTTTTAGACACTTTGATGAGGACGCTTAAAGTTAGACTACCTCAGTCTGAAATGCTGCCATGGGCACACCTTCCTCTCAAACACAAGCCCGTTTGATGTGCCTCTCTTGGCAAGCCCCGCTGCCCAGCAGGGCCAGCAGTTTGGGTGCAGCTTTCTATTGACACAGCTGTAAAACCCGCCCATTCTGGCAGCGAGGTAGATCCTGTTGGGCTGGGGCTCTCTGCTCCGTGTTTTGTGGCACAGTATAGATGCGTCCTTTGTTTCAAGCCTCTTGTTTGAATCAAGTGAAGCAAGACCGTGAACTTTGGGCTCCCTTATCCCCAGCACTACCCGCGCTCTCACATCTTTGCTTCTGCAGGCTCTCTGGAGAGGGAAGTCACCTCTAGCCCTCAGGGCATATGATCCTAAACCCCACCAGCCACTTGTGCAGTGAACAGCTGTCCAGTGGCTCCAGCGCGAGGTCTTGTGTGCCGTCTCAGTGGGATAGGTCAGTCTGTCTCAAGCCTCTGGAGTCAGTGGAAAAAATCCATTAAAATTTATCAGAGTGTGGAATTCCGTCAGGTTTTTAATTGGAAATGCAAAAGAAAGCACAAAGGGTAGGATTCATGTCACCTAATTTTAGTGGGTGTCTAGTGCAACTGACTGTCAAGGCACTTTATACTGTATGGGAAGATAAGTGCCTCCAGCGGTTAAATCATAATGTTTCTCTCTCCCTTACATTATTTTTTATGCTTAAATGGCTATCTATTTCAGGGGAGGGGAAGAAGGCAGGTGATGGGAAAGTTCATTTGAAACAGACATCTCATATCTAATGGGCTGGGTAAGCTAATTCCCTGCCCTGCTATAGCAGCAAGCCTGCAGCTTTTCCATCTAATGCCTCACTGCCGCAGTGCAAGCGAAGGCTGCCCTTGAGCCTCCTAAAGCCAAACTGCTCGGCACCACTGAACTGCCCTCACTTCACAGTCCCTATTTTGTGTGATCAGGATTCAATTCTTGTTAAACTTACCGCTCACTTGACTTTAATAGGAGACAGATTTGAGTCCTACAAGACTGTGATACAAAACTGTACTTCAGAGCTTGGCTCTTTTTTTGAGTACTCAGTCGTTTTCCTAAAAAAGTGGATTTTAAAATCCAAAACAAAGAAAGATTAAATTGAAATTAAATGGGTCAAGCTGAACACTCTGGGGATTATGCTGACCTTGAGAAGGTGATAAAGGAATTACACTTTTCCTTAGGCACTTGCGTTAAAGACTCATTTTGTCACTTCTGCTCTTCCCAAAAGATGTAAACCCACTTCTTGATGTTCGCTGTAGCTCCCATCTCAGATCCACATACACCGAACTTTTGATATTCTCATAAGGGCCAAGGTTTCCTAACTCAGCAGAAACTGGCCTAGATAACCCAGCAGACTCTCCTCAGGAATAATTTTTTAAATGCATCTGTTTAAGAAAAATCCACCTGAGTCAAACGTTGTGAACAATTAGAAATTATGGTAGGTACACGATACACTACTATTGATTTTGCCTAGGACTTTGCTTTTCCCCAGGTGTGCTTGTGTGATTCTTCTCCAAGGGATCATTGCATTCCCATGTCTCCTGGTTATGTTTTTCATGCTCTTCTATTTCCAGCACTAATTTCTTCAAGCATTTGAAGTGGGTCTGACAAGACTGTCAAGCAAGTGTTTGTGTTTTGCAGAGTCCTGTAGTATCATAAAGTACCTCAGGCATCTGGATACTAACCAGTGGGCACCTAATGGCATCTTTCAGCCACAAACCAGGTACCAGACTCTTTCTGCAAGGGGAATGGTGAGCAAAGGATCCTAAAGAGAAACACTTCAGAGCTACAGAGTGGGCAGCCAGACATGCACTGAAAACAAAGAAAAAATTGTTTCCTCCAGCCAGCACACATGTTTGTCTCAGACAGGGGAGATGGGTGACTACACTGTGCCTTGCTCAGCCCTGACCTTTCTGTTAGTGTGGAGTTAGGTGTGCACACTGGATCAGACCATCTGCTTCTGAAGGAAAACAGCAAAGACTCTCTTGTCCAAAATAGCCAAGAGCCCTAAAAGTGGGAGCATCTAGACTTGTAAGAATACTAGGGAGACATGGGCTAAATGGTGCCCTTGGAAAGGGGATACATATCTGGTTAGGAAACTTACTTTAAATTTGTCTCCTGGGATGGTAGCTTCAGCTAAAGAAAGATACAGATACATTACAGAGAACACAAAGGACAAAAAAAAAAAGTTGTGAGACATCTGGGAAATACAGCATGGGTGGGTGGGTGGATGGATGGATGGATGGATGGATGCGAGGGAGGGAGGGACTGAGTTATTTGTTTCCTGAAAGGGAATACTGAAGGGAGGACAGGGATCTCAGGAGTATCTTAAAATATGTATAAACTTGCTACAAGTAGGATGTTGCTCGTTTCTTCATCATGACCAAAGGCAAAACAAGAAATTATCAGCTTAAATTGCAACATGAGAGATTTAGGTTAAATGTAATGATTGTTAAGAATTGGCATGGGCTATTGAGACTGAGTATTTTAGGGCTACACAAGACACACATCTCTCAGTAATGGATGTTCACTCCTGCCTGAGGACAGGAGGATGGATTAAAATTAGCTGACCTCCTGAGGTTTAAGCTAAGCCCACATTTGTATAATTCTACAAAATCAAAACCAAGCAGTTTTCAAAAGAGATGTCATCTCAAACCAGTGTCTCTGAGGATGCTTGCTGTTCCACTGTTGCTATCGGTTGGTAATATTTCAGGCTAATTAGTTGCATCTGCAATTATTTACACGAGTTAAGCAGACATACAAAGCAGCACGTGACGGGGATTTTTTTCAGTGTAGTCTTTGTTTTAAGCCAATCAATTAATTTGGAATCTAATCTCTGTTCCCCTTCTTCCCTGGGATTAGTTTAAATATTTGAACATGTTAATAAAGAATTTGAAATAAAAGCCAGAACACACATTTCGTTATAAATCTCTTTGTTTTGCAGAAATGTACTTTGACATTTTGTCAGTTATTAAACAGCTTTTCCCAGGTACTTTTTCTACCGCAGTATTAAAGGCAAGGTCTTGTTGAAATAAGAAAAATTTACACAGAAGTATGGAAATCCACTGCATTTCAGGATAAAGCTCCTGCCTCAGAATGGAACTCAGAATTTTATTTCAGCAAGATATGTTGTTTTTTCTTGAACAGTAAAAATCGTTTCTCTTGCAGGCTTGGGGGTGTGCAGGGAATTTTTCCAGAAGGGTTTATAGAAATGGTTATAGAGGATACTATTTTTTAACAGTTTGTTTTTGTTTAGTTTTTGAAGGAGTGGGTTTCTCAGGTTCAAGAACTCTGTGGCTCAGATAATGAAAAGTAATTAAATCATAACCCGTGATTTGATAACCATAATCTGTTCATCTCTAGGAAATGCAAAAATGCATTCAATATGTGTTCTCACATGACTGTTCCTGGAGTGTTACAGATCCAGGAGCAGCAGTCTTGCTAAAAAAAAATAAAATCTAAACCTCCTACAAGGTGCAATGAGATAGTATTGACATTAAATTAACTGGAAAATATCGAATGATAGGATGATTGAATACTTTCTACTGGAATTGAAGGCACCGCTTGCAAACCCAGCAATATTTTCAGTAATAGCTGTTCCATCGTGTCTCATTGGTGCCTCTATTCCCTGGGCATCAAGTGTGTAAGTGTCAGACCGCTGTGACTACCTACTTGGAGCTCAAGCCAGCAAGCACACAGGAGCATTTGAAGTTCAGATATTCCTTGCCCTTTCCTGCTGGTAGGGCCTTTCATTTAAAATCCTCTGAGGTCGTTGTGTTTCTAGCTTTAACAGCACTGAGGGACAGTGATTAACTGTGATGAACTGTCCATGTCCGCACCTTGGTGTCTGCATGGGCATGAGGTTTCTGCACTCCCATTGCAGATGCCGGGGGCATACAAGGTTGGAGGGAGTTTGGTAAACACGGCTGTCCCGTGCCCCCTGAGATGCTTGAGGTCCATCCCTGGCCTCCAGCTGCCACTCCAGAAAGGCATCCGAGGCCACGTCTCATATGTCAGCCCCGTATGAACACTCTGGACACCTCAAGGAGTCCCAGATGGCACAAGGTATCCAAGTTTAGATGCTAGTGTATAATCTGGAGAGGAGTTAATCTAAGCTGCCCATCAGTGTCTACTGTGGGATGAGGCACATTGCTCCCCACCCTCCATTGACTGGCTCTCCACTGATGAAAATGGAAATTTAAGCACCCAGCTCTGACGTCGAGACCTACTGTCAGAGACCTTAACCTGGACCTGAATCCCAGCTGTGTCTCTGAAATTTCCCTGTGCTTGTGTGAGTGCTCAAAGATAATTGCTATCACTTCTGAGATTACCCCAGCAGCTCCCTTCTGTACCTCGAGCAGCGCTTGTCAGACCCTGCTGCTCTGCTGACTGGAGGACATCTAAGTGGTCTAAATGTTCTTCAGCATTGTTTTTTTTTAATAAAGGCAGAAATTGCTTCGCTGATTGTCTTCCAAAGAAGCAGGAGCCTGGTTATCACTGGCACACAAATAATAAAAGGAAGCCTTTTGAAATGAAAATTAAAGCCAAGTCAGTTACATATCCACAGCTTTTCTTTTTTTTCAAATTAATCCTAGCTAAGTTTCCAGGATGTCTTTCCACACTCCTCCAGCCATTTGTTTTTGCTTCCTAAAAAGCTGGGTGTTGTTTCTCTTCATTATTTAGCAGTTGCTGTTTTCCAGAACATAACGGCTGTGCTTCAGGTTTTGGCAGGAACAGCCCCTTTTTCTACGCTTCGTGCTGTTTGTGAAATGCTTTGGGAAACTTTCCACTGAAAAGCATTGTGAAAACGTAAGCTTATTATTCTTGCAGCAGGGAATAACAGGTTCGGCTGTCGACTCACTCTGTGAGCAGGTGCCAAAATCCTGCCGGGAAATACTGATGGATTTTGCTGATTCACTGCGGCAGATGGGATGTGTTAGCCGGGCTCTGCATACTGGGGTGGTGCAGGGGGCTGTCTCGGCTCAGGGGTCTTGGCCTGGAAGCGGGAAAGTGAGCAAATCTGTGATTTATACTACAGTAGTGCATAAAGCACAGGTTTTAAAAGCCCATCCCCCAGGAAAGCGGATGGGTTTTGGCCTTCCTCTGCACCTTGGAGCTCAGTTTCGAAGCAAGCTGAGAGAGCCATCTGCTTGCTGACTGCTATGGAGCCAAGCGGTGCTTGTCTCTCCTCCACCTCCCTGTAATTGTTTGCGGCATGCTGAGCTTATCCCACCTCTCTGTGGGAGCGCAAGGACCCGGGGCCAAAGTTTAAAAGATGTGCAGGTGCTGCAATGTGCAAGGCCCGAGTGGCTCGCTGCCCGGTGTCCTCGGCACAGGGCGGTGGCAGTGGGCGGCTTGTCTTGGGCGGGTAAAGGATGCTGCATGGGGAGGCAGGATCTGATATCTGGGATCCTGAATGCGGTAGGGCCTTATGGGCTAATGTGACCTCTGGAAGGCAAATGTGCAGAAGCGAGGGTGGCTTCAGTGTATAGCGAGTGGCACATCTGAGCTGAGCGCTGTTGGCAGTACCAGGCTTTGCCATCTCTGTAAAGGCAGGACCCCTGCAAAGCACTGGTGGAGCTGGGTGTTTGCTGATGCACCTTCCTGGTCACCCTTCCACCCACTTCTGTTGGACTGGACAGGATGTGGCCAGCAAGCTCGGGAGGTGTAAGCCATGGGCTAAAGCAACAGTGAACTGTTGTATTCTGCTCTGTTAGACAACCCATGCTGGTAATTCCCAGGGACTGGGTGTGAGGAAGGGGGTGCCTCAAAAACGCATGCAGGGATGTCACCCTTATTCCTGGATATGTGGAGAAAACAAGGTTTGATGTAGGAACTCAGCTTCCACAGTATCCTGGGCCACATGTAGCACTGCAGGCTCTGCTGGGCGTTGTGCGGGGCTGAATGTCTGCACTAGGACAATGGTAATGGATGGAAACGGTGACAATTTTGCAGGAAGAGGCTGGTCAGCCTTGCCAGTGGAGCTGGAGCTTTCTCTAGGCGATGGGCGCAGGGGGTGAGAGCTTTGCAGGTGCGCAAGGTGTCCTTGCTGCTACTGTGTGTTGCTGGCTCCTGCATCCGGAACTGGTGAGCCAGCTGCCACTGTTAGTGCCCGACACCGCAGGGCACACCAGCACACGGATGCATGCCTGGTGTGACAGACCCCAGAAAGTGTCCGTGCGCCCAGGGGAAATGTTTCACCTTGTCCCCCAAAAGCAACCCCCTTCTGTTGCCCTAAGGATAGTCACTTCTCTCATGCAATGTGTCTCTGGGGCCCCGGACCGCCCCGCTCCTGCCCCTCTGGCGAGCTGAACCAGAGGGCGCTGGGACCCATGGCCGGGGAAGGCTGAACTGGGGGTGCCCAGAGAGCAGGGGTGGTTGGACTGGGGGTCAGCAGGGACCATTCAGCCCTACAGCTGTTTCTGTCCTGCCTGGGTGGCCCTGACTACTTCTGCATCTCCTTTTTTTCTTGCTTTCCTAAGAGTTCCTGATTCCTCCTCATCTCCTGTGAACAGCCATCCAGCCCCGACTGTGGAGAGCGAGCATAGCTCCAGTGTGGGTTTCAGGGGAGGTGCTGTGCTCCCCAGGTGCTGTGCAGCTCCCCTTGCCTGACTGGGCCACCTGGAGGCTTTGAGCTGGGAAAATGCTCTGGAATGTGGGAGGTGCCTCTGCTGTGGATGAGTAGTTCAGACCTGACAGTGATGCCCAGCAAAAGCACCTGGGACCCTGTGGAAATGGGACACTGTGGAAATGCTCCAGAGGGCACCTGGGGGGCTCAGGTGACAACTGAGCAGCAGACCTGAAAATGTCAGCATGTCCCCAGAGCAGTGTGAAACGCTGTCAGCACCTTTCCTCAGGTGCAAGGAAGGAAGAGATCCAAAAATGTTACCTCCTCCCATGTTGTTGAACTGCTAGTGAAACTGGTCATTTGCCCCTAGATCATGTTGCTCCTTCTGTCGGCCTCCCAGCCTCCTAGTTCAGGGGAGCTGGACAGCCTCGGTACCCCCTTCTGCCACGCAAACTGTCCCAGGGGCACAGTGCTGTGCCACTGGCTTCACTGGCAGCCGGCCCTCGCTTGCCAGTGCCCCTCATTGTACGGGGAGTGAGTTGTAGGGGCTGCTCCACTGCAGAGCAGATAAGCTTCGGAGGGGTTTAAGCTGCCCACAACAGGGCTGGAAACACTTCTTGGACACTTGCTGCTTAACAGGTTAGCAGATAGCAAGGAAAGCAGGAGCCGGAGGGTGGCAAGCAAATAAGAATCAAGAGCGGTATAGGGTGCTGTGCCCACCCTAGGAATTGCATCCTGATTTATTAATCAGCATTGTTGAAAGTACTTTAAAATGAATACAGCAAGTTTGCTTATGACACAAAACTGGGAGGAGTGGCTGACACACCAGAAGGCTGCGCTGCCATTCATCGTGACCTGGACAGGCTGGAGAGTTGGGCAGAGAGGAACCTTATGAAATTCAACAAAGGCAAGTGTAGGGTACTGCACCTGGGGAGGAATAACCCCAAGCATCAGTACAGGTTAGGGGCTGACTGCTGGAGAGCAGCTCTGTGGAAAAGGACCTGGGAGTCCTGGTGGACAACAGGATGACCATGAGCCACCAATGTGCTCTTGTGGCCAAGAAGGCCAATGGCAGCCTGGGGTGCATCCAGAAGAGTGTGGCAAGCAGGTCGAGGGAGGTTATCCTCCCCCTCTACTCTGCCCTGCTGAGGCCGCATCTGGAGTACTGTGTCCAGTTCTGGGCTCCCCGGTTCAAGAAGGACAGGGAGCTGCTGGAGAGGGTACAGCAAAGGGCTACAAAGATGATTAGGGGACTGGTACATCTTTCTTATGAGGAAAGGCTGAGGGACTTGGGTCTTTTTAGTCTGGGGAAGAGAAGACTGAGGGGGGATCTTATTAATGCTTATAAATACTGAAGGGGTGGGTGCCAGGAGGATGGGGCCAGTCTTCTTTCAGCGGTGCCCAGTGACAGGACAAGAGGTAACGGGCACAAACTTGGTCATAGGAAAAAAAAATACACAGAAAGCAATTTAAAGTATCTCCCTTAGTGTGACATTTCTGGACTTCAGGCCTTCCAAGGGAGGCTGTTACAGTATTAAAAAACAGCCTTCGATTTTATTAGTAAGATTGCTACCTCCATCTCTCAATTCATTCTGAAGAGAGAATCTGCGTTACTAACATTAATGTACCCAGACAGAAATAAACCTAGCAAAGGTAATGAGCATTCACTGGCAAGTAAGAGAAAATCCTACGAAAATGGTTTTTCCTTACATTAGTTAGGTTTGCCATTTTTCAAAGGAAAAATTGTGATACAGAAACATCCAGTAATCTGCCCGAAGTGTCTGAAGTGTCCTGTACATGTCTCAGCTGTGCCCTCACTGTTCAAGTCTCCTTCACCTGGTAGTTCACTCTCCCCTGACTCTCCCTCCCATTTCTTCACACAGATGGAGGAGCCAGCAACATTTCCACATCCTTGACTATTCCACTTTTAGCAGCCATTTCCTCATTTTTCTTCATAAGGAAGCACTTTTCTTGCTCTGTACTTCCATTAAGAAAATGTACAAGCCTAATAGTTACTAAAAAGAAAGTGACTAAAGCTATCCTAATGTTTTTATGGACTCATTAAAGGTCTTATTAATTTTTCTCCATATTGGAAAAAATCTAATTTTTTACTTGTGACATAATCAGGAGTGGTACCCAGGTTTTCAGGGGTGAAGCGTTCGCATGTTAACCTTTCCTTCTGCTTCGAACAATCATTCTTGTGAACTTGCTGAACTACAAATCAAACCAGGGCTTTTAAAGGAAGCCCTTCTCCTCCCGACATCTGTTGTACGCTCCCTTCGCGCTTTGAAGTGTTTCTCTGCGTAGCCAAGCTGGGACTGAGATGACCTGTGGAGAAGTGCCAGGCTAACGACACTTTAGTCCCTCTGTCCCTGGGCTCCCCATGTCCTTGGGCTCCCCTGTGCCACCATGGGGCTTTGCTATCGAGGCCGTGACCCTGCTTGCCAGGTGTCTTTGGGGGTCATTTCCAGCTGCTGCTCCTTTTTTGCTTGCTTCACTTTGCCTTCTACTTGTTCTCTGTGGCAGGAGCTAGAAAGGGGCTCCAGACTGTATTTGGGGCCTGGGGTAGCCCTGAGGACCCCACGTGTCAGCCCAGCACCTTGATGGGAGAGCTACAAGTGAGGATGCTGTTGACCCCGCTGCTGGGATGGGGCCGGGAGATGATCCCCACAGACGGCCCCATGTCCCAGCGCTGGGGAGGGAGGGGAGTACCCACACGTTCCCTACCCAAGGGTGATACGCGATAAGTAAACTTTTAATTGATTTGGTTACAACAGCTAGCGGCTAAAGTAAAGCAATAAAACTACAAAACCATAAAAGCAAAGATAGAGCGAGTGATTTACGGCGTGCTATATCTGCTCACCACTTACCAGGGCTCCAGCACAAGCGGGCGATATTTAGTGACGTGGCGGTGTGAATGTTAAGCACGGTGTTTCACAAAGCGCCCCAACACTCCTGACAGCCAGGCGTGAGTTATTTCAGAAACGTGTGGCATGTCTGTCTGATCCTGATGCATCTCTTAACAATGTTACTTCATAAATCCCTGGTTTATAAATTCACTGCCAATGGAGGAAAAAAGCATCAGTCCATAATCTGTTGTCATGGAAATAGTTGGGAAGTTCAATGTGCAAAGGTACGTAACTGGGATGGGAAAATACAGTGTGCTCCTCTTCATTTTGCCTCTTGGAATTTTCTAATCTGGAAATAAAGGTAGAGGCTACACCAAAGCCTAAGGGAAATGCATTTACTTTCTGGACAGATGCATTTCACTAGCCAAGAAAACCACATCCAACCTAATCCCAGGAATCCCCGTGAATCTGCTGTAGTGCAACACTGCGTTTTCTCTTGGATGTCATCTCTCACCTGCTGATCATTAAAGCCCTGTGCTTTCTGTCCTGGGAATAAAATACCTTTTATAAAAAATCCCACACAAGATGAAAAGTGAGACAAGGACAAGCAGAGATAAAATGAAGAATAAACGTTAGAGGAGGTGAGTGCAGAGAAGCATATTCCACTTAGGCTATTATGGAGGTTTTTAATTTCCTGAAAACATTTTATTTAGGCCAGGCAGGGACAGGAATGGAAGGCAATCGAATTATCAGGCCTCTTATCAGTGTTGATTTTGCTCGGCCTTACCTGAATGGATTATTTTTTCAATAGTTCAGTAACTAAATTAAAAAAAGAACAAAAACATTACACTTTGGTTCAGGATGATATATGATGTGTTGTTTCAGTATTTCTCAATTCAGGAGAATTTTAAAATAAAAACATCCTCTCAAAATAATGTGCTGAAACAATTTATTCTGAAACTGTCAAAACAAAATATTGAGGAAAAATCAAGAAAATTCTCACTCCTCCATTTTTCTCCATTTATCCATTTAATCTAACTCCAGTCAGTGCATAGTTCTCACTGGAAACTGAATTTTTCATTTGTTCTACTTACTATTCATCAAAACAAATCCTGTCTACTTCTATCGTAGTTATTTAATACTCGCCGAGTTGCCGTTCTGCTGCTGCAGGGATAAATCTTTCATCCCCTTTTACGGCGGCTCCACAGGGGCTAGTGAGATGCAAAAACATTTTTTTTTTGAGGAGCACTATAAGGTGAATTTCTTGAGGTGTGCCAAGACGTGGAGGCTGAGGTCACTTAGCTGATGTTCACCTGGGAGTGCTGGTCAATAACAGTGACCTTGGCACAGTGTCACTGGTGGGACCGGCAGCATCGGCTGCCTGCCTCTCCTGGCACCCTGTAAAGGCGAGCCTGGGGGACAGGATTTATGGCACTGGGAAAGGTTTTGCAGCATGGGACATGTGGAGATGATGTCCCAGGCACTCTTCTGGCTGAGGCATTGTCCCTAGGCCTGCTGGTGACAGCAGGGAGCCAGGAGGAACAGCCTGAGCTGACCTCGAGTCACAGCCACGGGAGCAGGGGTACGGGTGATCCTAGTTTGAATGTCTGCAAATCTGATGCATGGATGTGACCAGGCTTGATTTTCAGGCTTGATTTTCAGTCCAGTGTCCTGTTTACTGTGGCACAGGCTGTACAGTATGGCACTGAAAGGTTTCCCCTCAAAAATGTGGCTGTCAGGAGCATTGAAATGCAGGGAAACCAGAGACAGTCAGAGAAAGTTTGTGATGAACTGCTCACGTTTGGAGGGTTTTTCACTGTCAGAGTGAGAGTTTGTGGGACTGTTTCAGTGATTGCATCTAAAAAAAGAGAACAACTTCTGATCATGTTTTATTCATGCTGGGAGATGCTTTTTTTTTTTTTCTTTTCAAGGAAATGACTGGATCTGGACCATTTTCTTTGGGAAAGGTTTCTGGGGCCCTGTACAATGCAACAGCAGGGCTGTGAAAGACCCTGGACCCCATTTTTGGATAAGGAGCCGAGGATGCTGGGCCAAAGGTCACAGAGCTTCTGCTGGGCTGGGGACCTGCATGCAGCTGGATGACACTGTTGCTGAAATGAAGGGGAATTTTTTGTTAGGTTCTTTTGGTTGCAGAATATTTTAAGAAATATAGTCTGTTCTGGAATACTGACATTTCCTGTAATAGAGAAATCTCTATTTTGGTAAGCATTACAGCTGGTCAATTAAAAATCTGGATCCCTGGGAAAAGCAGCTGAAAACCTAAACCACAGCTTCAGGAGGCTTTGTCTTTTGGTTGCTCCCTTCACTGGTAGGCTTTGGGCACAATTCTGGGGGAGGAAAATGACATTTGGGCTCTTCCTTGCAAGAGGGGGAAAAAATTCCTGCTGATTTCAAGTCGATCCTCAAGCCTGGACTTCTGGAAAGAGGAGCTCTTGGGTAGCCACACCAGCAGGGCTGGGTTTCAAGCCCACTGGGGGGATGCACAGGTGGTGGGTACCACCAGTCCCAAACACAGCACCGAAGCTAAGTGGCCCTGCTGGATCAAATCACACGGGAAGGGGGCAGCGAGACCCACATGCCTTCGGTTGCCCTGATCGCCCGTCTTCCTGGGAAGGTTTGGCACTGACACAGACCCAGGAGCACAGCTTCCCCCCATTTTCTGTTAAACACTTCAGTTTTTCCACGGAAAGCTTTTAAATCATACTGAAATTCACACAGGTTTCTTTGCGGTCAGTACTTTTGTACAAGGCTTAAGTAATCAATACATAGTTTTCACCAACACTCCTTTGTCACACCCTTTTTTTTTCCCTTGCCCAGTCATTCCTGTACCATCACCAACTAACAGCCTAACTGATTGCGTTCCCTCCTGCCGTGATTGATGTCTAGGAGCAAACAAGGAAAGAGAACCGCTCTTGGAAAGCTGTCCTTGAAGTCCCGTTCTACAATAGTTTTCCTTTTTTTTTTTAAGCAGAGATCAGAAAAACATAAATTGCAGTATATCTTCAAAGTGTTCAGGGGGTTGTTTGCCACATGACTCATATTGACTTTAATGGGAGTCACATGCTAAACTCCCATGCAACACTTGGAAAGTTTTAAAGTGCCACTGCTTTGCGCAAGAGCCCCCAATGAAAAGCTACTTTTGTTTTCCTGCTCCACAGCACTGGCATTGTCCAAATCCTGGCCCTCCAGCGGGAACATGCTGGGTTGGGGGGAAAAATCCAGTTGGGGAGGTAGCACTGCTGCCAGATCCCCCTGCCTTCTGCCTTCGAGATCTCCCCACCTGATAGCACAGCAGGCAGGTGAAATCAATGCTGCATCTATGCCTAGGAAGCTCTGCCAGAGCCCCCCAAAAAACAGGGGCAGGCTGAAGATAGGTCTGGCACTGAGGTATTTACATTCCCTCTCCTGTACTAGTGCCTGCCAGTTACCTTCCCTCTTTTTTGCAGGGTTACGTGTGTTTTCAGCGTTGTCTGTCCCTCCCTTCATAGTTCCCACTAAGGCTTTTTGTTACGGAGCCTTAAAGTCATTGCCATTATCTTGGCATCTTAAAATACAAGTACCATTGGGAAAGAACGGAGCAAATACAAAGAAAATCCCCCCCTCCCCCCCCCCAAAAAAAAAAGAGCTCTCCCAGCGAGATGCAGGCAGGGTTTTTCTGTTTTGTACAAGAAAAGAGAAAATCTCCTGCCCTTCCCCACCCTCCACCCCCGAAGCAGGTCATGTATTAGCCTGCTGTCAGGTCAAATGGCTGAGCGTGATTTAGAGGGATAAAAACCATGTTAAAGCAAACTAAGAGCAGATTGTTCCAAGCGTGCACGTGGTTAATCCTTGCCTAGGACTAGGCAGCCTGGGCACTGCTGATACGAGAATCTCTCCGAGTTTCTTTGAAGTATGGGCAAGTATATTAAAGCGGGAGGAAAGCACCAACTCCTTCAGGTGGTGATTTGTGTTTATTGGCTGTGATTTTTATGAGTTGGGGAAAGAGGTAGAAACACCAGCATATGGTAATTGAAATGTACGGGGTTGGTGTAAGAGACCGTTTCACGATCAAGGGAAGGTGACAAAGACCTTTCAGAGGAGTGTTTTTCAGCCTTCACTAATGTTGCTGCATAAAGGGTCCCGGCGCTAATGCTACCTTTAATGGTGTAAGTGCGAAGCCGTGAATCATCTGCCCGGTGATTATAAATAGCAATACATCCTCGGCCACTCAGAGCAGGGACCCTGCAGCATTTTAAAACACTTGCTTTAAAAAGCCTTTCACTGCTGCTGGCAGGATGAGGGATCTGTACAGCCGCCCGCTACAGCTACCCTGGGTTGATTCGTTACCTTGGGGTGTTGCCTCATCCCAATTTGAGAGGGAAGCAGAGGCCCTGCTGAATAACAGCTGGCCAATAGCTTTTTCTTCCCTCTGCCGTTGTCAAGCCACGTTTGGTAGGGAGTTATGCATGCCTTGAGCTGGGAAAGAAAAAACACATGGGATGTAAATCCTGCAGTCAGGGACTCCGAAGAGGTTCCTCAGTGGTTTCGGTGAGCCATTTATGTAAGCAGGAGCTGCCAGAGCAGGTCCCAGCAATACACCCTCAGCATGAAGGTGACAGCAGTACTGCAGTGGCTTTCCATGCATATGGCTATTTTTCTGGCTGGAAACAGCACGTAGATAGGATTGAGGATTTTGGATATCGTTTCAGCAGCCCAACTGGCATTATGTCTCTGCTGGACATCCAGAAATGCTGGACAAAAGGCCACTGCCTGCAGATAAATCCCCTCTGCGGTGCACGTGCCGTGAGCCCAGCATGACCGGGATGTTTATCACACAGGCATTCTCATACCCTACAGATGGCCTATACAGATGCAGTAAATCAGCCCCATCCTGACATGCCCGATGCAGCACATCTGGGCAGCGCATGCTGGGAAAACCAGCCCAGAAGCTCTCCTTCCCCAGGGGCCGCACACATGCAGCCCCCACACATGCTGTTGGCCTTACCGGCCCAGTATTCAAAGTCTCACCCTGCAGGGAAGCCGAGAGGAGACTGGAAATCTCATCCTCCATCTTACTTTCCAGGAAACGTTTCTTCACCCACTTCCCTTCTCTTAACAAAGCAGGAAAGTGAGCAAGGTGCTGTTGAAGGCTGGGAGCATCCCTGTGCTCAGCCCGGCCCCGACTCTGCGTCCCTACAGTGAGTGCTGTAGGACCACCTGTCCCCTTCCCTGCTTTCCCCTTCCTAACCCCCCTAAAGTTTGGAGAGCGTGTCTTAAAAATAGAGTTTAATTTCCGATCTGCGCTGGATAGGGGATCCCCTCACAATCCTGTGTGGAAGGAGGGCTGGCGTGAAGGCTGTCCCATCTCAAAGTGCATATCTCAAATTCAAGACTGGGGGTGTTTTGCACTGCACCTATTCTTTTATGCACTTGTGCACTATGGCAAATGCCAGGACAAGACTGATGCGCCGGGTGGGAAGGGCTGGAGGTGAGATGGGTGCGTTGTTCCCCTGGGAACTCCTCTGCACAGGGACACAAGGCAGCGCCCTGAAGCTAGGCAGGGCAGCTGCCAGCTTTCACCTCCACATGACAACACAAATTACAGTAACTCCTTGAATATTTTCAGTGTGTGCTGGTGGGCCAACAAGCCCTTTGCTGCACCAGAAGCCCAGACA
This sequence comes from Gavia stellata, assembly GCF_030936135.1. Lineage (NCBI taxonomy): Eukaryota > Metazoa > Chordata > Aves > Gaviiformes > Gaviidae > Gavia > Gavia stellata. Next base: position 85,479,362 of record NC_082594.1, read on the forward strand.
GAGCGTAAGGATGTCTCATCAGTCCTACGGCCAAACCTTCTGAAGGTACAGCTCAGTACGGGCAGCATTTGTTTGTATGCTTGTTTTTTTTAATTTCTTCCTTCACATTGCTGGGAAATAGTCTGCCTGACCTTGACAGCTGGCTGAAAAATTTGGTTGCATGGTTTCTTGGCACAACGTGCAGATTTTGTCTAAAGCAGACTGTTTCGTAGGAAACATTGACTATTGCCACCAGGTTTTTTGACAGGGAAATGTTGAAGCATTGTTTTTTGAAAAACTGTGACCGTCGTGGTCAATTGTCAGTCCTTTCGCCGTGCTAAAGCCTTCCCCTACAAGGTGATTATTTTTAATACTAAAATATGTAAAATATGTAGGTAGTCAAAATAAAATCATCAGTGGTGTCCAAGGAAAATGGTTTGAATCTTTCAAAAAATTCTATAGGCTATTTACAATATTCATCTGTTTATTATTAAAATTAAAATGTTATGTCAAAATTGTGCTCAAATAAAAAATGTCAGCATAACAGCCCAGTGAGGTCAAACAAAATGAGATGGTGGGAGGCTTCTCTTTGCCTATTTAGGTTCTTCACTGCAGTTTTATAGCATTTGATTTCGGGGCATCCAGTGTATCACTGCATACATGTGAGAAGAGTATGGGCATAGCAGTGTGTGTACATTACCTCATCAGATCCATAGTCAAATTTAGGAAATGAGAGTTTACGAAAGGGACCTCATCTCAGCCAAGGGAAACACAGGCACACTGTATTGCTCATTTTGTTGAATAATTGGAAGAAATAAGTGTGTTGAGTAAGACAGTGAAAGTCACTAACAGTCCCATCACGAAATAGATTATTATTAATGGAGGACAGCTTCCTGGCCAACCTACTAAGGTCTTCGCCTTCTCAGAGGGGCCTAACCAATGAGTTAGGAAGTTCTTTGTTTTCTGGATTAATGAATATTTATGTCACCAATTAAAAACAACTTTAGCAGAAAAGGCTGAGCTCATCCTGGAGCACCCTGGGGCCCCATGGTTGGATCATGGTCCTAGGAGCTGGGCTGAATCCTCTCAGGTAGAAGGTGGATGTAAGACTGAGCTTCTAATATATATTGGATGCTCCCTGAGTTGGACTAGGCACAAGGAAATTTTGCAGGCAGTTTTGTGAATCCAGCTTTCATTCCCTTAGCTTTTATGACATTGTGCTGATTTTGGCTGGGGTAGAGTTAGTTTTCTTCATAGTAGCTAGTATAGGGCTCTGTTTTGGATTTGTGCTGAAAACAGTATTGATAATACAGGGATGTTTTAGTTATTGCTGAGCAGTGCTTACATAGAGTCAAGGCCTTTTCTGCTTCTCACACAGCCCCACCAGCGAGCAGGCTGGGGGTGCACAAGAAGTTGGGAGGGGACACAGCCGGGACAGCTGACCCCAACTGACCGAAGGGATATTCCATACCATATGATGTCATGCTCAGCATATAAAGCGGGGAGAAGAAGAAGGAAGGGGGGGACGTTCATAATGATGGCAATTGTCTTCCCAAGTAACCATTACATGTGATGGAGCCCTGCTTTCCTCGACATGGCTGAACACTTGCCTGCCGATGGGAAGGAGTGAATGAATTCCTGGTTTTGCTTTCCTTACATGCGTGGCTTTGCTTGCATGAAACGAAAATCAGCATGTTGTATTTTAGGTTGTTTGACCAAAATCTAAAATTACCTTTTCTTGGTTTTCCTTTGGTGAGGGAAATCAAGTAAAAATTATTTTAGGTTGATTTAACCCTATTTTCAGATTCTTCTTCAGTTCATCTGATGAATCAAAAGGTAATGACTCATATAGCGCTACCTAAGCCCAAAGTGGTTAGCAATACCCCTCCCTTTAAAGATGCTAACTGTTTTTTTTTCCCACTGAAAGTCTGCTTTGCTGTCCTGATACAAACTGGGAATCTATCACACCCAAGCTTACATTTTGATGACCAGTTGTTTCATTAACACTGAATAACTGGGGAAAAAAAGTCATTACTCTTCTGTTGGTCTAACCTAGTATCCTCCAAGGAAGTATTTACGTGTGAGAGAAGTTGTTCATTGGCTTAGCTAGGATGTTTATTACTATCCCTTGTATAATAAAGCCATCAGTCAGGGTGGAAAGGGGAGAGGGAGAAGGGAGAGCCAAATCACTGCAAGAGAATTTATGTGTAGATAGTTGTATATAGGTTTGCTTTTCTTTTTAAATGTTGATTGGAATATGAGGTCCAATAAGATATACAGCCCCGTAGCCATACACATGTGCTGTTATAATGCAGCCATTCATTCAAAAAGGCTGGCAATGGTTAAGGTGGCAGATTTATTGTGTGTACCACAGGTTAAGGATCATAGGTCATTTTGCAAATATCCTTTTCAGGTGTCTGTAAATTCCTGTAAAAACACACACAAAGTGCTAGAACACTCAGAAGAGTTATTTTTTTATTACCTTCCTGACTCAGAGCCCATACGAAAACAAGATAAACATGTCCTTACTGGGAACACTGGGAACAAGCTAACCTCTCAGGGTGGGAGTCCTCTGCTAGCCTAGGCAGCTGTGGCACCTGAAGTTATCTCTTCCCTGCACGTAGGCCTCTATTTCATTTAACAAAATGCCATAGCAGACCATAAACTTCCTCGCCATTGAGCAAAGTCTGCTTTTAACTCCTGTTCAGGATACATACCTTCACCAAGGGGCAGCATAACCAGCCCAACCATCTTTTAAAAGGCCTCCCTGACCCCACTTCCCACACCTACAATGCTTAATGGGAGGCTTAACTGTATCCAGCCTTAATTTTAAATTATTTATTATCGCTTATGCAGATGATCAGACAGTAACTAAAGTGGGGTCGCGCATGCAGGGCTGGCTGCGAGCATCGTCCCAACGAGGGCTGCCAGCCCCTGTTGGGGGGGGGGGGTCTCCCACCGCCTCGAGGTGGCCCAGCTGCCAGGCAGCACTGCCTGCCCTCTGGCTCCTGCTGGGGTCCCTGCTCAGAGGGAAGCCGCCCCGCTGCCTTCCCAGCCCTGGCAACGATGGGTTCTCATCGTGGTGCCTGTGTACCCTCCAATTTCACCGACACAGGACCAAAGATGCTACAGTAAGTCATATGCTAGCCTCTTCCATGAGGAGGCAAAGGCTCAGAGCCACGCTAACTAATTTTATGGCTCTCCAGAGGTTCCTGAAGAACAATTAAATCACCCAAACTCCTCAGCTCACCGTCCAACCAAAATGCCCCCCTGAGGGCCTCTCTCTCCATACCTGATGGCCCTGGCTTACTGCAGGTGTGCTAGAAGAGAAGACGCTGCACCAGCAGTGCAAGCACACGAGAGGGTGAGAGACGCAAGGTGGGAACACACTGGCAAGAGGCAGTGTGGAGGGGTCCAGGCGGATGCAGTGGTGCATCCATGCCTGCCTGATCCAGCTGTGTTGGCAGGATCCCCATACCCCTGCTGCAGCTGGGCAGTTCCCACTGCAAGTCATATTACAATTCCCAGTGCAATTCCCAGGACTGTTCTCGCTGCAATTCCCAGTGCAATTCCTGCTGTGATTCCCAGTGCAATACTCAGTGCAATTCCCAGTGCAATTCCCTTTGCAATTCCCAGGGCAATTCTCTTTGCAATTCCCAGGGCAATTCTCACTGCAATTCCCTTTATGATTCCCATTGCATTTCCCACTGTGACTCCCATTGCATTTCCCACTGCAACTCCCATTGCAATTCCCTTAGCAATTCCCAGTACTATTTCCACTGCGATTCCCCTTGCAATTCCCACTGCAGCTCCCTTTGCAATTCCCAGTGTGATTCCCACTGGAAGCCCCAGCAGGACCTCAGGGCTGGCCCCGCTGGCCCATCACCGAGCACAGGGTTTATCTCAGCCTCGGCAGGACCTGTGGCAGTGGCCAGTCCTGAGAGATGAAAGGCACCCGAACGACTTTTTTTTTTGTTTTTTTAAATGTAAGATTTGGCAGACAAGCTAGCCAGGGGCATTTAGTGGCATAACATGAATAATAGTTTCTGACAGAAGGAGGTCACACAGCCCATTTCAGCCTGTCCACCTACGTGGAGGAAAGAAGCATGACGAGGCAGGAACACTAAGTTCTTGTCTGAGTTTTCTGACCATTCACTGTGCTACTGTAGATGCTTTGGCAGCCTTTTGAGCTTCATTGCATGTTAATTAGTGTAGCTGGTAAGATTTTTTTTTTAACCAAAAAAAGGAGAATTTTGCTGACAAAGTGCCTCAACTCCCTTCCAGGTTTTGGCTGTAATTGTGGAAAGTCTCCTTTTTCTGTGACAACAATATCGTCTTAACAGTGTACTTTACCTCACTGGCATGGCTCTACATTCACCAGAAGCAATGGTTTTGGTCAGTGAATCGCACTGACTATCATTTTGATGAAATAATTCACACACTGAAAAAACGTCTGGTCTCTTTTGAGCACTTCAGCACCAGGTGATGCATTCTGAAAATGACTGGGTTTTTGTTTCTTAGCCTCTCCTTGTAATTACTCTATACGGCATATTTTTCCCTGGATGTTCCTATCTTAACTAGAGTTCTTTAAACTCCATGAATAACCTCGCCTGGTCTGAGAAGGTATTTGTTTTATGCTGACGAAGACGATCCCAAGGTGCTGCCAGGTGGTATTTGCACCCATGGGCTGCAGACCTCTGCGCACTGACGCTGGTGATTTGGAAAGTAACATTTTGATTAGCAGAATCGATATTTTGGCCAGGTCCCCAGACGTGGCCCTCTTGCCTTCACCCAGGGCCCGGGCGGGCGCAGTGCAGCCAAGGCTGGCTCTGCCCCTCAGGGTGCCTGGCCTGTCCCTGAGGTGGCTCTTGACTTGCTGCTGCAGCACAGCAGTTCTGTCCCCTCCACGCTGTCCTGCACCTGGGGAAGAGACACCTTTTATGAAGGTCCATGGGCGGCTTTCATCGCTGCGTTTATTGTTTGTGTTCATTCGTGTCCCTTTTGCCAGCCTGTTTTGCTTTTGCTTCAGTGTTATTTGGCTGTGTTGAATAACTGTACACCCTCCAGTTACATTAGATTGGCTTGTCACTCTGGTGGGATTTTATCACAATCAGTAGCACCACACAATACCCTATATTTTGTATGCGACTTTCTTATACGCTTCCTTTCTAAGGTGAAGAGCTGCAGGCATGACCCAGGGCTGATTATTCAAACCATATATCGAGATGGAGATTTTTTGTGGTATTTATTTCTAATTTCCACATAGTATTTTTAAAATAAGTTAAACACACACACACCAGTTTGAAGAAGGTGTTGCAGGCATTTTTCATAATACTTCATCTGCTCTTAAAGGGTTAAAATCCAATAGAAAAGCCCTCCCTCACCTCTCAGGTCCTGTTGTTTGGAATGCAGGAAAGGCTGTGCACATCTTTTACCTTCCTTCAGCCCTTGTCCCTGAGCACCCTGTGCTTGGGCAACCGAGGGCAGGGATGCGGGTGGGAGCCAGCAAAGGGCAGTTTCATAGCATATACGTGAGCACGGGCCCCCTTCCCTGTTGCCCTAAAACATGGTCTTTTTCCAGTGCTGCAAAGTAAGTTTGGAGCTTTTTGGTAGTATTGGGTCTTAGTATTAATGGCAGCACAATATTCAGAAGAGTGGAAAAACATGTTGGTGAAGAGAACCACTTCAATCCCCATCACGTAATACTTTCTATTTCAGACTAGGCCTAAGTGTACTGGTAACACTAATATTAGAGTTATTGCACTCCATTCAAAATGAATCTTTATTTTTAAAGGAAAATCCATACTGAAGCCAAGTTTTGAGTTGTCAAATTTTGTAGCTGTTCCCACTTCTACCACAGTTGGAGAAACACATTACAACGAAGTTTTTGAAATGACCTGCAATGAGGTTAGGTTCCCAGAGTCTCTCTGCAATTCAAAATCTCCAGACTCTTTTAGAAATCACCCTTTATTTGCTTCCCCACTTTCTTCACTCTAGCAAAAACGTGTTTCATTCATTTCTTTGCAACTTCTCCTTACGTAATTTGGCAAAGAAGAAAGCGCGAGCTGGTTCCCCTTGTTCGAAAGTGATGCAGCAGTTTCTCAGCGTTCACATTGAGCCGTGTCCTTGCATTCACTTTGTCTGATCAGGAGCCATTTTTCAGTCCAACTGTACTTCTGGCACAGCCAAGTCAGGCTGGGAATGAGCAAAGCCAACGGAAGATCATGTCTCTATCAAGCAAAATGCCTGGTTCCCTAGCTACAAACAAGGACGTGCCAGAAACCCCAGCTTAAGTGAGAATTTTGTGCTAGGCAGTGAGGTCACTGTGACCTTCACAAAGATTACTTCATGCATTTTTATTTCAGTAGATGTCAACAACCGTGCTGAGATAGCTTGGTTTGTGCTGCAGCCCGAAAAGGGTAGGAGAAATTAGACACTTTGCATTGGCTGGGATTTTAAATGGAAAAGTCCTGCTCTCTTTTTGTTTGCTCAGCCTAATACAAACCTTCTTTTGCTTTTATCTTATCATGACATTCAAATTCAGAAGCAGAGCACAGGAGCTTAGGAGGGCAGCAGTGACTGAGAGACCTCCATTTGCAACCTTTCCAGACTGCCCTTTCACTGCTACCTCTTGGTTTTGTCTAATATGAACTAACCCCGCCAAGGCACACATGGCAGCCCGACCAGACCATGGCTTTGCCTCCCCGCTGGGCACCCCAGGCCAGCCTGGATGGCCAAGCATCTCCCTCCCCACCGCCCCTTCTGGCCATGGGAACCATCATGTGGGCTCCCCCACGCTGATCTATGTCCTCCACGGGGGCAGAGTGGGCACGAAAATAAAATCCTGAACAGGAAGAATAAGATTTTATCAAAAGGGGTGGTTGGCAGCAGGCTCGGCCTCCCAGATCAGTCTGGACAACTGCTCACGTCATCGAGCCGCACTACAAATACCTGCCGCTACCTGGCCTGCAGGTGCAACAACCTGAACAGGTACAAGTGTACCGTGACGGTTATGGGAAGCAAGCAAGCAGCATTTCTATCAAGCACAATAGCAATAAATGAACTTTAATTAAGAGCATTAACTCTTTCCAGGCTATTTGACTTTCCCTTACTTCCTGCTTTCCAAAATTACCTGTCCTCGGTGCATAAGCATTACCACACAGCAGTAACGCAGCGTTGACAGTGTGCAAACATAATCAAAATGTTTTCATGTGAAATGTTGTACATACTATGAAAAGAATTTCTAGGAATAACACCCTGAATGCTTCAGACAGAATCAAAGAAGTCATGGTTTCTTTTGTGTTTGCACTGTTGCATACTCATACGGCAGGGTTTTTTTGGCATGGACATTTGTGGAAACTTAATTTCAAAAATGTGCCTGAGGCATAGTGAGAAATGAATCTTACATTTGCAGGAAGGATAATTCCCACTGAAATATCAATGTGGCAGTAACCAGGGGATCAGAAACACTGTCCTACGATCTCTGCCTAACCACGACCAGCTTGCAGCTTTCAAATATTGAACACCTGCAGAACAGTGTTTGGAATCAATTGACCCTCTGAATTTAAGATTTGCAATGTCATTCAGATAATCAAATATATATGAAGGAACTGCAGCCCATTCTGTCACTATCCACAGGTAGTAACAGGAGACTCAATCCATCAGACAAATTATTCATTGCCAGCCACCCACTCTTCTCAACTCTGAAGGGTCTGTTTTGGCTGGAAGTGGCTATCTCTGATTGCATTCTCTCACGACGTGCAGCTGGATTTACCCTCCACAGAATAATTTTCTTTGGCACTAAACACACCATCTTTCCACCATATCTCTTTACCAACTTTTGGGACTAGAATTTAAATTCGGGGCATCATGCACAGACACTCCCAAAGCAAACTTGCACCCTCAGGTTTTAAAAAGAGAACGACAGCCTAAATTCAAAACATCTAATGTGCCGCAGAGAGGTGGATGCGGACATTGAAGCTGTAATGTGGCATTTTCCAGCTCTGTCATCACTCCCACAAATTCAGCTTGCAGTTAGCAAAAACTGGCTGCTCTATGAAATAGCTCCCTCCTATCAGCCCAATTTTTCATAGGTTATTGAGCTCACTCCAAGCTTTAGTACGGTGCAATTTGAGTCCTTTAGAGGCAAGATTGTCTGGGCAGTCATTTCTCAGGGAGTTCAAAGGCTCTGTGTTTCTGGCCAGGGCTGGCAGAAAAATGTAAAGAATTTGGTATTTCCACTCATCTGGTAAGAAATCATAAGGACTTTGGTCTACATAATCTGTCTATCAGTAGTATTTTTTGAGACAAAACACAGATAATCTTTTTCTCTCCTTCCTGTCTCCTTGTCAGCCTTAAATGAGCAAAACAAACCTGCTGCTTTGCAAACCCGCAAGCAGAGTATCGCCTGCAAGTACAGCATCGGGCATGGTGACTCTGGAGTCAGGGTGGAGGTTAGGACATGTGCTGTGTCCTGAGGACATCCCAATACATTTCTCTTCAGTTTTTCTTGCTTATCTCTTATCACAGAAGCTGCCTTCTATATTTCAGATGTGAAGACTACTTGTTGTAACTCAGCTGGGTTAACGTTACCCCTTACGGTACAGGTAGCTCAGATGATCTTCTGCATGTGCACCAGGCCCAGTCAGAGAGAAGGAAAAAGTCTCTTTTACATCATTTTTCTATCCCTCTCACCCCAGCTCTATGGCAGTTGGTGTACAAGACTGATGTATACTTAAAAAATTGTACTTCTATCCAAGTATTCCCTATTTTCATTTCCATCTAAAATAAAATTAGGCTCCTTTTCCTAAAATTAATCCCAGTGACTCTTACTTTTCACGTGGGCATCCTGGTTCCTTATACTTTTCTCCCAGTCTCCCCATTCATCTGTCCTATAGCTCTTTCATCTCTTGGGCTAAGCTTCCTCATGAACTTCTCATTCAAGACACATGCCTGGGCAAAAGTTGAGGCTCTGACCCTCTGTGTATTACTATTATTATTACTACATAATAACACAATGTAATAATACATTGTAATAATACGATGAGCCAAGGCCCCCTCTGCCTCCTGATGATGGGTCCAGAGCATATTGCCCTCTGCTCTCTTCCTTTTGCCCTCTGCTGTCTTCCTTTGTTTGGTCTTAACTTGGAAAGCTTCTGGTTTTGTTGCTCCTCACAATTTCTTAAGCTTTTTGCCAGGCTTTTTCATCGCAACATCTGCTGATATCAGCCACAAGGCCGGCTCCTGCACCGTCCCCGTGCTCGAAGGGAAGAGGGCAGAGAGAGGAGCCGTGCAGAGCGGGGCTCGGAGCTCACAGCTGAAAATGTCCAAGCTGCCCCGTGCACTCTATGGCATTACAGGAAAGCAAACTCTCTCCTGCCTGGCCAGAAGGTTGCTACACAGCCTGTGCTATTCTAGTCTCACCTCTTCCCGAGCTGTCCCGTTTTGACAACACCTGGCCTGTCACTGGGCACTAGCCGAGGAAACAGAGGAGCTCTCCCTCGTGGTCTCTCTGTAGCCATCAATGGCTGCTGTGTTCGTAAGGTCAGTCACACCTGGAGGTGTTGGAGGAAAAACACCCTACCTGAGGGGTCATTGTGCCCCCTTCATACTCCTGGCGTGCTCCTCAGCCGGAGCAGGGGATGCCATGCCTTTGTGCTCTCTAGCTGTATATTTTATGATCCCCAGTTCATGACTCTGTTTGTTTTCTACCCATGGCCTGCCCATCTTAAGAACTGCTGATATGCTTGTAGGCTAATAGCAAGGCTTCTTCAGGCACATGACGCAATAAATAATCTTCCAACCAGCTGACACAGGCAGAGAGAAGGCAGGGGTGGGAGACCTGGTGCTGTGTCGGGGAGTGAGAACAACCCACAGTAGGTCAGGTGAAGAGGATATGGTCAGGCTGTTGCACATGCTGCTGTTCTCCCTCTCTCCTCCATCTGTCAGGAATGTACTTGCAGTGGAAAGATGATTTTTCAGAGCTCTGGACCCTCCTCCTGGGCCATTGAGATCTGCAGGGCCTTCTTTGGTCCCCTTGGGCTTTAAGGACTAGCTGGAAGGAAGCGCCGTCAGTGGTTCCTCTGGATGCTCAGCAGCCCCAGGCCTGTGGCAGGAGCCAAAGCTGTGACACTGTCTGCTAGGATGTCCCCTGATGTCACAAGCCAGAGCTCTGTCTAACCTCTCAGAAGAGATGGCCTAGGACAAACTGCCTCACACCTCCACCGTCCCCCCCTGGACAGCCATGGAGGTTATCCTGTGCCTTACCCAGGTGCTAACATTTCCCTCCTGATATCACCTCTACTCGTTTTGAATTTGCTTCCAGAGCAGGATATTGTGCCACTTCCCCTCCCAGGAGGAGTCCTTGGAGGCACTGGCCCACCTCAGAATCAGAATCACTAAGGTTGGAAAAGACCTGTAAGATCATCAAGTCCACCTCCTCCCACCCATCTCCATCTTCACCTGCCTGCGGTCCGGGCACCAGAGAGGGGGAACATGTGAGTTACCCGGGAGAAGCAGCACAGAAATTGCACACTTTAAAACTCCAGGAACAGTGAAACGAGTGAAAACATACACACACACACACACACACACAAAACCTGCCAACAAAGCACAGGCTGGTCCTTGCCACCTCCATCACCCCAAACGTTCCCCTTTGAAATTACACCCTCGCTCCCTTCACCCGTTCACCCCATAGCAGTCTGATTTCTCAGACGCTAGCACTGTATTGCTTTACATTTAGCACATTGAGGTCACAGAAAGTGCTTTGTAGCATGAAGAAGTTATCTCCACTTGACTGAAAGCTTTCTGCAGCTGCATATTGCATCCAGTGTTTGCGGCCGCTGATTCATTATTTGTAAAGGGGACAAATCCCATCCTTTGCTTTTCGGCTGGCTGAAGATCTAACCTCCCTTCACCGAAAGAAAACGTGATGATATGAAAGATTTCCAACCATTTTTTTTGTTTGTTTGTTTGTTTTATTAATATTACTGTTTTTATTGTTGTTGTCTGCTCTAGCTGTGATATGCAAAACTTGCGCAGTTAACACCACTCGGCATGACCGAGTTATTTTCACAGTGATGCTGCAAGAGGGTCCCTCTATCCTATTTCATTAAAAGGCAGAGCATTTTATGACTTCTCCACTCCAGCCGCAATGATAAGGTGCCAGGTGCTGTAGCTTATTCGCCTCTTTCCTTTGCCTCCAGAAGCAAATCAGCTCGGATCTGCAGAAGTTGCAGGTAGGACATTAATCAAAACCACAGCAGGGATCCAAAAGTAGTTCCTGGAGCAGGAAACTGTTAGAAGAGTGTACAAGATCATTATTTTACCTATGTGCTCAGTAAATCCACCTACAGACAAGAGCTTAGGAATTATGTAATCAAACCCTAGTGTTAATAGCGGTTTTCCATAAAAACATATGCTCGCTCGGATTCAGTTGCTATCCCTTTCTCCACAAAGGCTAGGTGCTAAGTGAATGAAACATACACGGTTTATATTATACGTTAATGCGTACATATGTGTATACATGTGCGTTTAAATGTGCTATGTGTATGCACGTACACAAAGCAGTGATCTTTTACAAATGTATCTTTTCTAAGACTGCTAAATACCTTCGTGTGAGATGAAATATTTTCTTTAAGTGATCATAAAAGGTGTCCCTAAAATGTCACCACTTATTTTATTTTCCCAGCTTGCCCCACAGTTCACTTTAGACTGAAACTAATTTAAATTACTTTGTAGCTCCCAGCAATAAAAGGAATTTAGTAATTTGCAGTTCATTTGCCCTTGCTATTCTTGGAAATGGTATTTGAGGTTGTCCAATCCTTTGCATTAGGAAATGTGCGGAGCGCAAGTAGCAGTCATGTCATGCCTGGCAGATTTTGCCAAGGAAACTATTGGTTTTTGCAGCTTTGAAATTCTGGGATAATTGACGTGTGCTCCATTCCCACAGAATAGCTGCGATCCTCGTCACTGCCTGGCTGTGGATGAGTTTAGCGAACATTGTATTTCCAGAGTGGTGGTTAAGCTAACTTAATTAGGGAAGTGCCTTTATCCCAGCCCGGACAAAGGCTGCCCTTGATGGAGCACTGTTGAGAAAGCAGCTCTGAGGCAAAAGGCCTCTGAACTAGATGTGCAGAGGTGTCTCTTCCCTGGCCTTGAGCTTCTGGTGGGGATGAAATCTTGGGGGGAAAAAAGGAAAAAAAAAGAAAGAATGACATTTCGAACCTTCCCAACTGCTAACGAAATATGCGTCTCTTCACCTGGCGGCAGCCTGAGAGGGGAGCACAGCAGGACCCCCTTGGAGCCCTGGCACTCCCAGGGCGCAGCCTGGCAGGAGCGAGGCGAGGAGCCAGGCAAGCCCCGCCAGTTTCCCCAAGACGTGCCAGAGATGTGCCCACCATCCCCTGTTGCACCAGAGAGGTTGAGGCTGCCGTGGGCCCTTCCCATGCCTATGATGTCCCACAGCAGCCCTGGACAAGTGTCTGCAAATCAGCACACCCACCCGAACAGATTTAGGTTGCCTCCGGGGCAGAAGCTGTGTTGGCTGGGGCACCATCAGCTGTGCTCTGCTCCACATGGGACCCACACCACCAATGCTGGAGCCCCATGTCTCTGCTGCCACATAAATCATCATTATTATTGGGCCTTGCAAAAATAACGAGAGGGGAGAACACTTTCACTTAGAAATCCAGCTTCAGTGCTAATAAAAGGGAGGAGATAAAACAGTGTCGTACAAATGAGATCTTAACACTAATGGCTGCAAACAAATGACTGATGTTGTACATAAAACAGCGTTAGAGAGAAAGCGTTGCTCTGGATATATTAGCTGCTTCTGCGTGTGCCGTAGGGTTCTTCCCATCATCTCTCTTGATTATTCAGTGTAAATACATGGGAGGAAAATGTGTGTATGTGAAGCAGCACTATGATATTGGGGTTTGTTTTTAAAGTGAAGGTCTCTTACCCAGCCTGGAAAGAGCTTTGTACTCTCATGATTCCCCAAATTTATCAGGAAATAAAAGCCTAGTTCTCACAGTCTCCATAAAACAAATAAACATGTTTTTTCTCCTTTTGCCTTAAACATATTTTGGTATATTAGTTGCTCTCAAACCTTAACTCTCAGCAGAGGACTGAGGTTGCTTGCCCCTCCTGCCTGTGCCAGGCACAGGATCAAGGGATCAAGGCTGCTGATGGCAGCGGTGCAAGGCACTTCAGGCACCTCACTCACACCATTATTTAGACTGACAAGCACCCCAGAACTCTGCCCGCTTTCTCATTATGAAGAGAAAACAGTTCCTCCATGGGAATTTTGGTCTGTGCTTTCAATTCGATCTCTAATCTCACAGCTCTCCATGTCCTACAGCAGTGATAACTTGCGCAATTAGGATCTGAGGGTGAGGCTTAGTCTTGTAGATTGAATATTCCCCTATCCTGATAACCACACATGCAGAGAAAGTTTGGGAATGGGAGGGAGGGAGCAAAAAAATCTGTGGAATGGAAGTTAACCACTGGCTTGAAGATGTTTTTCTGGAGAAAGAGAAGATCTACAGTAATGTAGTACATTGCAATTTTTGCTTTTAGCTGAATTTTGAAGCAAGTAAAGCTGATATTCTTCCTGATTTTTTCTGCCTTGTTCCAGTTTCCCTCTCAAGAGCTCTCCCAGGGCTTGGAGTCTCCGTGCTGCCCATCCACGGCAGTTTCTGAGTCTCCAGCATGTCCCTGAAGTTACTGGAAACTATAGGGTTGTACCTTCCCATTGTGTCACGGTAACCGGGGACCAAGACTTCAAGCAAACAAGAAATGTCATTAAAACAACTGTTGTGGATTGTTTTAATTTCATTTTCCCCCAAACAGCCCAGCAGCAACATATGGCTCTCAGTGAGATCCTGCTATTACATGGTTTGGCAGCTGGGCTGACTGAGACATGAGAAGGTTGGGCACCTTGCAAAGGGCACAGTGTGTCAGCATCTCAGACTGGGGGATAAAAGCCAAACTTTGGGCCCAGTTTCCTCCCTATATTGCTCTTGGCTCCCAGGGCTTAGCCCTTGGGATGGATCCCAGCTACAGAAACTACAGATGAGATCTTGCCACAGATAGAAGGCGGCTTCAGACGCCAAAGCTAGTGTGTTTTATCAGCACTACCATTTCCATAATAAGCAATAAATGTACCAGCTCATGACAAGCCTGTGATAAGGGTTTTGTGGGATGTTTTCCAGTTGTGTGGGGTGGAAGGCTTGAAGGAACTGTTAAATCATCCAGTCCGGCTTCCTGGAGGTTGTCAGCTACTGCACCCCCAAAATTTACATCAAACCCAAAGATCTTGGTGAGGGCACAGAGCTCAGACTTGAGGAGTAAAACCTGTGTCACTGGCAGAGGACACCCGGTGCCCACTTGTCTCAAGTGCCCCGGGGGCAGGGGGCTGCCTGGGTGCTACACACTGCTGGTGATGCTCCCAGCTGAACCAGCCTCAGGCTGTGGGGTACGGCTGAGGGCTCGGTTTTCACTTGGTCTGCTCTTCTAGCATTTGTTTTGTTCTTTCCATGTCCTCGAAAAAAATCCTCCCTAGCCCATCATGTTCTCCCCACTTGTGTTTACAGGTCCAGGCACAGCCGTGGTTAACCTAAGCAAAGTCAATGCTCAGCCAGAAACCTGAGAGGAAAAAACGTTTTGGTGATGTGCTCTGAATGTCAAGGGAATTGTACCCCAGCTGAGAGGAAACATTTCTTTTATTATCTGACTCTGGCGCTTTCACACAAATGGAGCTGGTTAAACATGTACCCTGTAAGGTCATCTGCTTAGATTACATGCTCAGCTTATCCTAGTAATGTGCCTTGGCAGATAAATATCTGATCTTCTTTAGCTGGATGGTTTCTAGTTGCATGGCAAAGTAGCTTACCAAGTGTGTTTTACACGATCCTGACACATCCTTCACCAGAAATTTACTTTTTCTTAATGTTCCTCTTTTCTGCCTGATTCCCCCTAGGAGTAAAATGCTGTGCACCTGTTGAACAAGGGATGCCTAAAAATCAGTGGGTAACAGAGATTTGAGGGTGATACTGCACAGAAGAGGTAGGATGAGTGAGGGGCCAGGGGCTCATGGTGCCAAGCCACCCTAGTTGCCTTCCTCCCTCTGACCCACTGTGTGCGACTGCCTGGAAAAATCACTTAAAAAAAGATTTTCCCTCTTAGGCAGATGGGGAGAGATGCAAGTGCTTTGGCCTCTTAAGACAGGTGCTGGCTGGTGCCGGCTGGTGCCTTCTCTTTATTTATGGTGACTTGCACAACACCTCACCCTGCACACCTCCGAGCTCTGTTGAGGTCACGCCAACAGGCACACGTGCTCTCATGCTTCCCTGCATTGTTTCTTAAAAAAATAAACACTGCACAGTAGATAGCATACCTTGTTCTTTGACACTGAATTGGGAGCTGTGGCAGGAAGAGTATCTATTGCATTAATTCAGTGCCAGGGTAACGAAGGTGCCAAGGAGAGGAGGGTAAGATGGGATTTAGTTTCCAACTTAGGTGTCCAGAAGTTGCTCATACTGTGGGTGGCTAGGGGTGAGCCTGGAGTTTAAGCTCCCGTGGCAGTCAGCCTACACCTAATAAATACCACCATGGAGCCACAAATGTAATACTACAAATGTAGGTGTTTCTGCACAAGCCTCCGGGGTCAGTGATGGTCTGTTGCCTATCTGCAGGCACCTGGAGCAGTCAGAGATGAGCAGGACATCCCACCAAGTCCCCGTGGGCACTGTTGTCCACTGACCCTGTGGCATAGCTGCCAGCCCAGCAGAGTCCACCGAGCATCCCCAGTGGCACCAGTGGGGCAGCTGCTCCTCCGCACACCCTGCCTCCCCTCTCCGATGCCTGACTTCAGCTGTGCAAACGTTACCTCAGCCACCACACTCTGATTTTAAGGAACGAGATTTCATAAGACTATCAAGCTGCTGTTCTGAGGCTGCTACCTGACCTCTATAAACAGTATTCCCATGTTGGCATATCGTAAGCTACACGAAGAAATATTAATGAAGTGCCTTTCTTAGCAAATGGTTTCCTTACTCAGCAATCTGCCTTGTAACTCAGAGCTCGAGCATTGCAAAGCTGAGGCTCACACTCACACACGGTGACTTCCCCTACATCGCTGATTGCAACATGATTTTTTGTGTGAATTGCTAATAAGGCGCTAGCACAGAAAAAGCAAATCTGTTTGCTGTCTGGGTAATTTCTGCATTTACCTCAGCTTGGGCAGTAAGGACCGGTAAGGGCTGCTTGCTTTTCCTGTTGCAATTAACTTTCAGGTTTTAATGAGCTAGTGCTTGAACTCAGTCAGCGCAAGGTTGTGAGGATTAAAAAACTAACAAGACATTTGTGGTCTCAATTGTTGGTGCTGTTATTTTAAAGCTTGCTTTAATATTGCCTCAGATAAACACTTGGGCTCGCTCTTTAGGCTGAGAAAGGCTGGGGAAATTGTGCTGCTTTCAGATCTGGAGGCTGTCAGCTAGGCCTCCCGTGACATCCCCTTCCACTCTCTCTTTCTTGTGGTTTCCCCCTGCACGGTGCTGAAATACAGCATTTTGTTACCTATTAAAGTGTCACTCTCAGCGATATTGTGCAGCTATTAAATTCTGCCGGATCATCCTTTGTGAACAAGAGGATGTTGACAGAGCCACAGCCTCATCCTTCAGCTATTATCTGGTATTCAGTGTCCTCCAATTAGTATGCACAATAAGTCTAGTCCAAGACCCCCCATTGCTTTATGTCATTTCTGTATTAACCTCACTGCTTCCCAACGTGTTCCTATTATTAAGCCATTTAAAGACTTCCCTTCATTCACTTACTAGAGCTATGTCTCATTTTCCTTCTTTCATCTATTTGCATACATTTCCAAAGGTTTGCTTGACATGACTTCAGTTGTTGTTGGTTATTTTTTTTAATTAAAGATTATTTCCAATATACTTTCTTTACTCCATCTTCCTTACGTGTGTTATCCTCCTTATCTCTATGAGAATATAATGACGGTTGAGAACAGATTGTCATTTCATTTGCTCAAAAAGCCAACCATTTAAGGCTGCCTTGGTAATTCCCAGGCTAAAATTGAGTTTTGAGACACTTTCACTCAATGAAAAAATGTAAAATTGTTAAGGCGTTGCATTACGTGATCCTGTGCAGTTCTTACCCTGTGGGTCTGGCAGGCAATAGAGTCTGGCAGGCAATAGAGGGAGTGTGCTCCCTTTGCTGTACAGCCTCCAAGGCAGACAGTTCTTAGCTGGGTCGGAAAGTTGGAGGCAGGGGGTACAGATCCAAAGATGGAGCATAGGATTTCAGGTCGAGGAAGGCTGAAAATTACTTGTTTAACTATATCTGTAACAGTGATAGTTTAGAAAAACACTGATGGAGATGCCAGAGAATAACCGTTGGGTTTCTATAGATATGTTGGATTTTATTTTTGCTGGTATTTTGCATCCCTGTATTGTTTTAAGTGAAGGCTGAGGGAGCTGGACTTGTTCAGTCTGGAGAAGAGAAGGCTTCAGGAGGACCCAGCAGCTCCCCAATGCCTACAGAAAGGTCATCAGGATGGAGCCGGGCTCTCTGTGGTGGTGCACGGTAGGAGAGCAAGAGATGAAACAGGAGGGTCAGGCTGGGTGTAAGAAGAAGCCTTTCACCCATGAGGACAGCCGGGCAGTGGAGCAGGTTGCCCCTCGAGGTTGTGCTGGCTCCATCCTTGGAGGTTTTGAAGACCAAGCCCTGAGCAGCCTGGTGTGAGCCCAGAGTTGGTCTGGCTTTGGTATAGAGACCTCTTGAGGTCCCTGCCAGCCTGAATAATTATCCCATGGCCCTATGAGAAATGAAACACTTAGTTTAACTGGGATCCAGACACCAGGCAGGCCACTTGCTGCCGTTTCAAGGTGGTAAGGGCAGCGAGAGGCCGGGTGCCACTCGTCTCTCAGCCTCAGTTCAGTCCCTGCCTCCCTGTACCCCAGGCTGGGGATGGGGAGGCAGCAGTGTGTTACTGTGCACCGAAAAATTCCTGTAGGCAGGCTAGCACGCTTGCTCGGCTGGGTGAAGAGCTACCATGGTGATTGGGGTGGCTGAGCCCTGCCAGCTTCTTTGCTGTCATGCCACCGAAAAAGATGTTCCTCAAGGAAGGCTGTGGAGGGAAAACAGGAGATAATGCTCCCCTGTCACTCTTCTCCGTAAATGAACAGAGTGGAAAGGAAAGGTGCTTCACCCTGTAGTAAAAGGGAATGTCCTCTTGTCCCTTCCTTTCTCAGCCACTTTTCTACAAGACTATGACAAGGCTATGCACTCTTTCAATGTGTTATATGGTTAAAAAGCTGTGAATAACCACAAAACTGGAGAAAAATAATTGGAAAATAAACTCTGGGGCAAATTCCCCCCAAGTTCTGAGCATATCAATGCAAAAATGTTTGACAATATCAAACAAAGGGTAACCCCAAGGAAAGGTATATAAAGGATAAATTATGTATCTGCTTCCTTTTTTATAATTTCTGGTAGAGGAATGAGGAGCCAGGAATATTTAGAAAATTCTCCACCTATTTCTTTGCAAGGCAGGCTGGGTACTACACCATTGCTGTACCTCTAGCGTGTCAAACCACATTTCACTGTCTGGAGCCCAAGAAGTACCTTTTGTTCCCCTTATCAGTAGAAAAGCTGATTTTAATACTGAATAAACTATTTCTAGGGTATGTAGGGCAATACAACACCAGAAGAAAGCCTTTTATGTGGGTTTCTGCATCCTAATCTAAACTGACATCAGAGGTGATGTTGAACTCCTGTATCATAAGTATGAAAGTGGAGAGTGGTAAGCCTGGCTTTCTTTGTGCTCCCAGTTTTCAAGGGAGGCACTGGTTTGGTTTAGATTTGAAACCCTTTAGTCTGGCAAAAGGGTTTCCCAAGGCTTGAATAGGAGACGAGCATCTTTCCTCCACTCCAGTGATGCCCAAGGCCCCCAAAGGCATCCCAGGGCACAGGGCTGGGAGGTGCTCCTGCCACTGCTCCCCTTCGCTGCCCTGACCAAAGCACCTCAATGTGGGCTCTGGTTTTCACAGGTTTGGTTGGAAACAGCCACAGCAATACCAAAACGTGACGTTCCTCATGCACTCCATGCTTGCGCATGGCTCCACAGTCACAGCCTGAAGGGCTCATAGCCATGGCCCCAAAACTGCCATGATAGCATCAGCTTTGTTAGCTTTTCCCCCACACAGAGGAGCGAAAGACCAACCATATTCCGTTCCCCAGCCGTTCATGATCCTTTTTTATTCTAGATGATTAAAATAAAATAGCATTTCCACCAGCTGTGGTAATCTGCTTGAGAAACAGATGTTTCTTAAAGGAGATGGAAGCAGCTTAAACATCTATGATGGTCTGATTCCTAATTCCCTGACCAAGAGCTGAAATTATCTTCATGTAACTTTGAAGAGGACATGGTATTTGTCTCACTGGGCAGGCAGCACTCTGCAATGAGCCCCTGAGCAGGGCTGTCTTTAAAAGAATTTATATCCCCTGAGGGACAACGCCTCTGGTTTATCTACTTTTTAAAAAAAGTAATTTCACAGAATAAATTGATTATGGAAATTGTTTAAAGTACTGGAGATATTAGGTTTGGTGACCAACGGGAGCTTACTGCAAATATTCCAAGTCAACTTTCATGACCTGCTTTTCTCTGTTTTGCTGCTGGCTTCTAAGAGCATTTGACCAATGTTGGGATGTAACTGCAAATAAAAGTGGTATGTTGCAGTCTCATTATGATAAAAATATATGTCAAGCTAACACTTTTACAAAAAAATTTTTTAAATCCTATACATATATGGAAGCTATAGCTGTCTCAGAAAAACGTCTTTGGGATTTATACATTAAGAATTTATTGTCGTTTTGCAGAAGTTGTGTGCGATGTCTCCATCAAACGCTGCCAGGCTTGTTCTTAGCATCGCTCTCTGGCAGCACAAATCCCTGTCTGTGCGGGCGGAATCGCGTTTGATCCGTCTCCGTCAGACACATGAAGTGGAATGATCTCCAGTTATGATGCTGAACTTAAATAAAATGAAAGAGCATTTGTTCTTTTGTATTCTTAAATACATACCTGCATAACATGGGGAAAAAAGGAAATACGTACCTGCATAACATGGGGAAAAAAGGGTCCTGTGAAAGAGTATGTGTAACAGCCACATACAGCTGGATAATATGTCCTCTTCCCATCTGGATTTATCCCAGTACTGTCTGCATTATCCTAGTGAAGGTGATGGAGTTGTGCACCTCATGCCTCACCGGCAAGGTCTGGCTTTCAGTAGTTTGGGACTAGCACAACCGCTGTTCAACCCTTTAAAGTAATTAGGAGAGCCCTTTTCCCCCAGGGAGCTCCAGCTGGGTGGCTGGCTGTGCTGTGGGCCAAGCAGCCGCTGTTCCACTATGTCTGAAAGCATCTCAGATGTGCACTGCGTGATTGATAGCACCTAGAGTTGGATGACAATTTTATAATTTGAAATGGAAAAAAAAAAATCCACCTTTACTGCCGCTTTTCCTTTTGCTTTGTTGGTGGGACTGCTGCTCTTTGGCTGGCTATCTGCTCCAGCTGTGGGCTGACTTGATGGTACAGGGAGATGGGACCCAGCTCTTTCCCCAGTACGCTCACCGCGTCCCCCTGGGAGTGCCCTGCCACACTGCTCGCACATGCTCGGCTGCCGCTGCAGGAAGCTGTTGGGTTGCACCAGTGTGAGCAGCACCTGGGCTCTGGGTTGGTTGGGCAGGGAGGAAACAATGCAGGCAGGAGGCTAGGCAGAACCGTGGGCTCATGGAAGCTGCTTTGGGTCACCCTGCAACCACCGAGCAACAGCAGTGCCCTTGGCTTGCCTACCAGGATGAGGAGACTGCATCCCCAGTGCTTCTTCAGCAACCCCCAGTGTCCACCTCCAGCCTCCAGAAGAGGTGGTGGAAAGAAAATTTATTTCACACTGGTTTACACTGGGTTGGGGTTTTTTCTTCTTTTTCTCTCTAGGGACCCATCCCGTACATGCAGCTTCCAGCTGGACGTGGCAATGGGTTGCAGGAAGCTCTCTAGACAGTGGGGGCTTCAGCTCAGCATTGCCTCAGAAACCAGCCTGCAGCAAGCCCATCAGGCTCTCTCCTCTGCCCTCTGTCCTGGCACCCCAAAGACAAAACAGTCAGCCTCAAGGTCTCCATACTAATCTCTAGTGCCTTGGCCCAGTGTATCCAAAACATCACCGCAGCTGTGTGGGAATGGCACCCGATGGTGCCGGTCCCCTGATCTCCCTGAGCCGAGGAGCCGCTGCAGCACGATGCAGACATTGGGGTTCAGCCACCCGCCTCTGCACCCCCTTTGCCACACCGGTCTTGTGGCTGGGAGGCACTCCTGTGGCCCATCATCTCAACCCACCCACAAAGCACCAAGGATGTTTGTCAAACATGATGCACTCCACAGAGCTGACCAAGCCGTCTCTTTTAAACTCATCCGGGCAAGAGAGAGACTTTTCTCAGTCCTTTTGTGTCTGAGACTGCAGTACCAAATCCCACAGGGGACTAAGAAATCTTTTTTTCTTCATGCACACAGTGTATTTCGTTGGCCTGAACTTTCCTCATTTGAACGCAGCCCGGCGTGTACATTAAAAGGAAAAAAAAAAAAGCCCAATGCAAAATACTCTCCTGCAGACGTAGTTCTTCCCCAGAGAGCAGATGAGAGAAAGAGCAAACCACATGTGACAGATGTTAGTCACGTCGCTGAATGCACCGCTGGCAGGAGCTGTGGTGAAAGGGCAGTCGGAGAACCCCTACAATATTGTTGCCTTAATAGTTTCAGGTTCCAGGCAAAGATGCTATTCTGTAGTCTTGATATATACACAACTTGTGATTGTTTTTTCTTCTGCTGTTAATGTCAAGAGAAATTGATTTTACAGATTATTAAGATACTATTAATTTGCAGAAAATCTATTTTTAAGTAGCAGTTATTCGTTTTATTGAGCAATCTATGGCCATTTATATTTTGGTTGTTTACGCTGTGTGCCATATAGGGCTAGCAATTTCCTAACTTGCATGACATTCTGTGCAAGGGTGTATTTTGGTTTCTGCTGCTGTGTCAGGCTAATGCCACTGTTGCTATGGTAATGGCGATGTTTGAGTCTGCTTTGTCACCTTTGTCCTGCAATTTTTTTTAAACACAAATTCATGCTGCAGAGGCCTGAAAAGCAGGCGGAGGGTTTGCTGCAGGAGTTCAGCCCTGTCTCTTGTTTATTTATTTACAATAGATTATAAAGCAGTGTGGGAATTTCATAGATGAATAAAGTTTAAAGACAGCAGAGCTCCTCAGATCTGCTGAAGCCAACCTCTCATATAAATGCCACCGAGTTATCCCTGTACAGCAGTCCGGACATCCTGGATGGGAAATACCGCAACGCATCCCGTCTTAGTTAGAAGATAGTCGTAACTATGAGTCCATCATTGTCCTGCGCAGTTTCATCCAAGGTTTTAGAAATTCTCCATGGTTTAGAAAGAGAAAAAGTCTACCAGATTTTTATCAGCTCCACCATTACCTCCAGTGCTTTTCCAGTGTCGCCGCCTTTCCTGCCGTTTTCCCTTGTCCCCAGGTATCACCTCGGAACCATGCTTTTCCTTCCCATTTGCCCGCAGTAAAGCACATTTTCCTTGTCCGGGTGCAGCTGGCTGTGTGATTCAGTCAGCCTTTCAGCTTTATTTACCCTCCCGCCTTTCTTCAGGTATTTTATCAGCAGTGATTTCATATTTATTTCCACATCACTAACGAAGATGCTGGGGAGTGGCTGTGCGTGGATCTCTAAGAAGCTCCAACAGCAGCTCCTGCACCTGAGGATACATCTTATTTTTTCCACCTTGTCACTCTATGCTGGCATTTTCCCAGTATGGCAAAGCATATCAAACATGACGCAAGGCACAGGCTCCTCAGCCAGCTCTTCTAGGATTGCTGAGTTTAATCTATTTTAAAATGTGACTTTCTAGTGGAGTTGCTGCACACTGTCCTTGACCGCTGGTGGATGGACAACACTCCATCATTCCCAGCTTGGACTTACCATATGTGTGAAGCAAATCAGGCCTGACCTCTTGTTTGATTTCTAGAGAAAAAGTAGGGAGAAATGGTGAAGGTGTGCTGGCCGGCTCAGCTGCCCTGGGTGCCTGGCACACACGCCTCCCTCCTCGGGGGCCAGGGCAGCACGTGCAGCGAGGGAAGCAAAGCAGAGCTTGACCTTTAGTGAAGGAATATGGCATATCCACCCCAGGCCTTCCAAAACCCCTATGAGCCCGCACTCTGAAAAATGATAAACCAGTCCTGTTTCGAGGGAAGGACATGCCCCACGTCCCCTTGCAGGCAGGAGGAGAGGGGCTTTCGGCAGCAGGTTCCGGGCTGGGCAGCTGTGCCAGCCTGCAGCCATGCAGCTCCCAAGCAGCTGCGCGCTGCCGTTAGCCTCCAGCGGCAGGAGGGTGAACAGCTCTATAGGAGCAATCAGCATCATCACCCATACTCTCCCTGAGCTGGGGTTAGAAGTTACAAAACTCTAATTCCCTTTAAGCTTTGTTTTGTGCTAGGAATTATCAATGTTTTCTTCTGAACCATGTAGGCTTCCCAACCATGGGACCTTCCCGTTGGTATCGTTTCTTGCTCCAGCTCTCCGTGTCACGCTATCGGAGCAGATAACAGCAAGGGCACGGTGCTAACGCAAGGTGCCCTTGGGGCTGCAGCCTGCAGATGGGTATGTGCCTGCTTCTAATAGACTTCCTTTCCCCCTGCGATTCCTTGCCTCTGCAAATATAAGGAGGGAGGATGACTTTTTGGCAGAGGGTCAGGATCCAGGGTATCCTACCCGTATTACCTACCAGCGGTACCCAGCTGATTATGAAAGAGCATTTATCATTCCTGAGCCGTTCATTTGAGGCAAATTGAACAACATGGCAATTACCCTCAAGGTGTCCAGGGACCTTCCGCTGTCTCTCGTGTGCACATATGATGAAACTGTTTTGGAAAGAAAAAAAAAAAGAGTATTTATGTCCCTCACTATCTCTACACCTCCTCGCTATCTCCACGCAGCGCAGCTGCAGAGATCTTTGATGTTTGCCACACATGCAACAGCAGCATTGATGGTGCTTGCTTTTATAGCAGCAATACAATATTAACTGCAGTAATTTAAGACAGCCTGTAAAGAAATCTTGCGCAACTGTTTAAGTCTAGAGATATGGTTACCGTTGCTGTCTGACACTTCATCCTAATGGGATGAAGACCATGGTTCGCAATCATCCCTGCCTCTTCCTAAAATGTAGTTGGAAGTTTGTAAGCAGTGTTTGTTCCTCAAGGACCCATAAAATCACCTTTTAAGAAGGGGAAAGACACAAATCATCATGAAGTTCTGGTTTCCAGTAGTTTCTGTATTTTTTAAAGCCTTCCAAATATCCTAAGAATTGAAGGAAAACTAGGGTTTCAGCAAAAGCTGCCCCTGCTTTTTCAAGAATGTAGAAACCAGACAATGCTGAAAAATAAAAACCATCACTCTAAACCATTACTTATATCACTGCACAAATGCCAAATATATCAACTATGTTTTGTCTTCTCTGTCATTTCTGGATAAATGCCAGGATCATGAATATCAGAGCTATTAAAGCCGCTACAGCTTTGTTAGACGCAGGCCCGCCTGCATCTGAAAATGAACATCACCTTTAGGGGAAAAGAAAAAAATAACATCTCTTAAAACCTGCTGGTGAGGTTTTTCCTTACCTCAGTTGCAGCTGTGCCCTGGTACAGGACAATTAGTGGAAAACTTGATTTCTGTAGACGCTTTGCTGAGTGTACAGAGAACCATCAGTGAGCAGGGCTTTGCAGCCCTCCCAGCTGCCCCAGGGATGGCAGGGTGCACGGGCACCGCGCGGGCTGGGACAGGAGAAGGTGGCAGGGACGGCCACCCTGGGGAACATTTCCACCGCTTCTGTTGCAGCGGGTCACTCACCCCTGGGACCAGGTCACCCACCCCTGGCAAAGTTCTCCCAGGCTGCCTTCCCCCGGCAGAGTTGCTGTGGCCGGAGGAGCCAGCCATGCTGCCTGTGAACCACGCAGCCGCGAGCCAGCATCCTTTCTTCAGGCTGGCGTTGTACTTGTTTTTCACATCCAAGAAGGAGTAAGACATGTTTATTATCTATTTCAGTCATTCCTCCCTTACAAATCAAACAAAAAAGGTCAACAATGTTATTTCACCCTATTTGCTTTCTTAACATTGAAGTCGTCCTCACCGTGGCTTCCCTGGCCCGCAATGACTGGCAGCATGGAGAACAGCTACCTGACAGGTAGCCAAGATCTTTCTCCTGGAAGTTACATGTGGTGTTGTCTCCTTCCTTCTGCTTTTGGTGGTATTTTTTTTTCTTTTGTTTTTTCTTTTCAGAAGGGTGGAGGACTGTTTTCTTCCTTTCTCCTCTTCTCCTCCTCCAAAGATGGGCTGAAACTTGACCTCCTGATTGTTCATCCCAGACGCTCTCAGGAAAGCTCTGAGTGGTAAATGAGGTTCCAAATGCAGGAAGAGATTACTGTATTTTTCTTTTCCTTTTTAAAACCTTGAATAGATGAAAATAGATGGTAATCAACAAACCTGTGGCTAGAGGAAAAATCCCTTTAACTCACATTTTACTTCAATTACATTCAGGACAAAGAAACGCATTGCACCATGTGCATGAATAGATGCTTTATTATTCAAAACAAGCTTCAAAGAGCATTACGTCCCCTATAGAAAATATGCAATCAGTGTTTAATTCAATGGTAGGATGCAAATTTAAATTCCCATAAGGGGAAGACAGTTAATGCCATTTAAATTGGTTGTAAATTACAGATAATACGCTTGAGACCCGAATACAGATTAGCAGAGTGTTGCTTTATGAATCCAGCCCTACTTTGAACTTAGTGTGTATTTATTTATGGACAATAAGACAATGCAGCCTTGTTTACACCTGTATCTTATTACCATCTGACACAATACATACGCAGAAAAAAAACCGATTTGTTTTTAAAATACAGAAGATGTTAGCTCCGCTTTGACTGGGCTGGTTGTGTGTAGATGCTCTTTGGTTGCAACCATATCTGTCTTCTCTCTGTCCACTCTAGTGTTACGTGTTTCTACATCTTTCGAATCACACAGAAATTAGCCCTGAGGAATCACCATTTCTCTATTTTATTAGCAGTGGAGGGAAAATCCTGGCTGCTTAGTGTAACCCATCAGTTCACATTTGCTTGGGACACCAGCCCCTTGCAGGGCTCAAGGGCTGCCGCAGTCTTTGCTGGGGTCGGTACCTTGGTTGTTTCGCTATAGCGACTCCAGTGTGTCCCTCCCCGTGGCCATGGCTGCCAAGCAAGGAGCCCGGGCTCTTGGCAAGAGTTTTTAGGGGATTTTTTGTTTCCAGAGAAAACAAAGTTCTGTGGCTTCATTCTTTGTGCACCAAAATAATCATTAAAAATAACTGATACACTTTAAGACCAGGGTGTGCAAAATGAGCTGCGTATCTCACATGGCACCACGTCTGTTTGCTGTTACTTTCTGCAGCATATTTCTTGCTCATTCTTCTATTGCATTTGTATAAGACAATAACTTGTAGAACCAAGAATTTTTATTTTGTAAAATGCAACTAACTAGTCATTCGAGAAGCAGCTCTGGAAACCACTGATGGTATGAATGAGCCCTTCTGGTATGGATCCTATTAAGGCCACACTAGCAATGTTTTGCTGGGCTGTGTTATGAGAAATTTTGGAGCACGTTTCTTCAGGTCTGGAGCACATTTTGTACATCCCCAGGTGTATTGGTATTACACCAGCATATTACAAACCAAGTAAAAATATTTCATGTAGCACAAGTACCGCACTTTGTGGTGAATTTCTTTCAAGGCAGCATGTCTTATCTACCAGGAGTCATGGAAATGTGGCCATCGATCTCAAACACTATTTTACAGAGTGGCTTTTACTTTGAATGTATATGTGTGGGTGGGTGGGAAGGTGGAGGGGCATAACTCACCTCTTTTTATTGTTTCTGAGCTTTTTGGCTCCATCATGGGAAATGCCCATTTCAGAGGTACCTGGATTTTACACAAGTGCTTGCATATTCATCCTAAACTGGATGTGGAGAAAAAAAACATTTGTCCACCTTACTTTCCTCCCACTGTTTTCAGGCTCATCCAGTTCTCTAATACACATGAAGCACCGGAGCAACGTGTGCTTTTCTGTCATCTTAAGAAGCTCACTGCCATCAGAGAGCTCTTCTTAAACAGGATGTAAAGGCTCTTACCCAGCCTTATCTTAAACTTCTCGTGTGTACACTAACCAGCTCACGCTGCTGCAGCCTGCACTGGGAAAGCATGTGGCTCATTCCTGGACCTTTCCAACTCCTCCTGACCCCTGCTGAGGTCTGGACACCAGAAGTGGACGCAGTCTCACAGCAATGCTCTCACAGAAAGATAATTTCATTGTATGCAAGGATGACACCATTTCTCCATTTCTACTTGCTCATATGCTCTTGAAACCTGTTTGTTCCTCTGGCTAAATCGTTATACTGGAAACAACATATTCGGTAATTTATCTAAAATGACTTCCAGGCCTGTTTTAGGGTCACCGATTTCCAGAATACAACCCCCCATCTTACACTTCTGAGCTGCTCAATTTATTTCTAAATTCATAACTACAGCTACACCTACATGAAAATGCATGTGGTTTACATCAGCCATCGTCACCAGAGATGCAGATCTTTCTGTCCAGGTTATAAAACAGCATTAGACCAAGAATAGGCTCCCATCGGACTCCACAACAACCACTCTGTATGGGATTACCCTTCCCTACTCCCATTTTTTTTCAATCTCTCAGTTCGCTAGTTTATCATTCTTTGAATGGGAGCTGCATTGGTTTTGTTTAGTGTTCTTTTTTCCCAAAACATGAAAATGTAGGTATTTTATGTCAATACCGTCTTTTGTACCCTTCATAGTTGTGATTTCATTAAAAACATGCTATCATCAAGGATATTTGACAAAACCTGTTTTCGATAAAGTGCTGTTGATCGGCATTACTTATGCTATCTTCTTTCCATTTTTCATGGACTGTGTCCCCTATCAGCCTTTCCCTTGACTATGACTGGGATCAATGCCAAGGTAACTGATTTAGTGTCTCCTGCATCATTCCCTTGGCTTTTTAAAACATTGGCCCAGCACTTGTTTCTAGGGCCCTCCTCATCTTCTTCTCATTTGCTTTTTATTCCCCCCTCCCACTCTCATCTTTGGAGGATTTTTCCAGGGTTTAAAGATCTAGTTCAGAGGACTTCTCTGCTGGTTCTTATGTTACTCTTGGGTACAAGCTACTTAGGCCTATAGATTTTAAATAGTTACAGATTATGAATAACCACAGGCTAGAATGTCAGACCCATGTATGCTATGTAGAGGGAAAGCATGATCTCCCTGCTGAAGTTCAGACACCGATCTAGGCTTCATTCTAGGCTCTTCCAACACTTTCCTGGTGTCAATGAGCACCAAACATTTACATCCAGTGGGCCAGCTCAGGCTTTGCTTCATACTTTGCCTGGTGATTTTCACCAGTTCAACACGGGCATAAACACATTACCCAATCAGCCTGATATTTATCACTGCACTTTCAGTGCTGCCATCTCGAACCTGACTGTGCTCTGATTGAAGTAATTTGGTTTTGAAATGGGCATCATTAGCATTGCAAGTGGGCTCTGGATTTTAGGATGCAAGTTCTGAAGTTTCCTGCTATCACTAAGTGCTGAATTTCCTAGGCTCCTCTGTAGTACGAATAAGTTAAACTGTTTCATTGATGAGAAATGTCTATGTGCATTTTCATTTCCATCTCCACACCATGGTCAAAGGTGAATGTCACTGCAAGAAGGAAGACAACAGTCACGTCCAACATACGTTCGACTTTTGCACACAGTGGGCTTGAGTTTTATTGACATTCATTGCAGGAGATACAAGGCACTTTATAGCCTCAAGGTCCCAGAATCACCTTCCCCAAAATTTGAAAACTTAAATGCTATAATTACTTAACTGTCTTATTTAATTAAAGCCACACAGAAGCAAGGCCGACAGACAGGTGTGCCACTACCATGTCATGGTAGGATTGCTCCCAGACATGACAGAAATTAGTCTCCCTCTGTTGCTCACACTGCACCCCTACCCCTCTCACCTCCTTTAATTATGCTTTTCTCAGCATAATTAAAGGAATTTCCTCCTTGGCCTTGTTGGCTGCAGGTACCAATTTGCAGCCTCAGTTTGACCGATGATTAACACGTCTTCAGAGCAAAACTGAGGGTATGCCTCTGTGAGTGCTGCCACCTCCATCCTTCTCACATCACACAGAAGGCTCTTCCCAGCCCGTCCCCATCTCCTCACTCACTTACGTACATCCATTGCTGCAGAGCAGAGCAGAGCATCCCTCAGTAAGGGCAGGTGCCAACACATGTCCCACAGATGCAATAGACTGGAGCAGTGTGGGTCAGAGAGGGGTTAAAGAAGAGCTTAAAGCCTCCCTGGATGCACCACCTGGTAGCCTGTTCCACAGTGCACAGGGCTGTCTAGTGTTTATGACTTTGAACAGAAAGCCAAGTTTGCTCTTCGAGTTTCTGTATGAAATAGTGTGATAACATATCAAGCAGCTAATGTCAAGAGACTTTGGGCTATATTCATATCATAAATGCTTCAGTGAATCGGTAAAGACACAATAAATTATTGCTTCAGAAGTTTCTTCGTTCACCTGCTCCAGGCAAATGGGAAAAGGACAATCTATATTTCTTTTTGAAATGCCAGAAATCCTAAACATATGAAATTTCCTGACAGTCCCTACATTTGCACTGGGATTTTATGAGGTTGCATCAGTTGACCTTCCCCTTTCTTTCAGAGTTCAAGCAACCTGAAAAAAAAATTGTAATAAATATAGCCACAGATGGATTTAAGCACAATAACGCAAACTAAAGGACATTCGGTAATGCAGAAAATGGGCCATATTCTAAAGGCAGTTCATTCTGAATTTTCAGTGAAGGAATTGATAACATTTCCCCTTGAAATGGAAATGAAATGGAGTTCAGTGGGGCAAAGTTTTGCTCCATAAAAGCCTCTGATTCTGAGCCAGCATCTTAACAAAGCTTTACAGATGAGAGAACCAGCATCTTTTGTTTATTTGTTTGTTTTCTATTAAGAGCAGAGATTTAAGGAAGAAGGAGGGAAGAAGGTAGTGGTACTACCAATGACCACCTGAGTGCTGGTCATCGCTCCTTCTCGATGCTGCAGCCAGGTCTGGCTCATAGCAGACTGTGTGGCCATTCCTCATATGAAAGCACAGACTTTTGTATTCAGTGTCTTTTAGCTTTTGAAGCTTCTTTCTGTCTTTGGTCTGCCTTTTTCTCCTGGCATGCCTGTTTCCCCCTCAGCCACTTTCATACATCCCCCCATGCATGGGAAAATCCTTCAGATTTCACAAAGCACCCATCTTTCCCTTTTCTTTAAATGTCTTTTGGAAACTTTCCTCAGCCACAATACCTACAAATCCCTCCCATCTGGGGCTGGTTAGGCAAATACGAGGTGTGGCTTCTGGTTTTCTGCAAACCCTCTTCCTTTTATTGCTCCCCCACTTTCTCAGCCCAGCTCTAAGCCGATTTTGCCAACCCCTTGCACAATGCTAATGTGCAGATCTCATGGCAAAGGGGCTTTCCTTTTCGCAACCCACCTGCAAGATGCCCAGCATGGAGCCTTAGCTGGAGCTACGAAGAGGGAGCCAGCTGGGAATTTGTACAGCATATTCCTCTGTCACTCCAGTTATGGAACCAGAGCGAGTCACCTTGCTGTCCGCACGCTGCCAGTGCCAGCGTGTTGAGCAGTAACACCCTTGCCTTCTGCAGGCAAGCTCTCAGCAATCAAATAGTTAAATATCGAGCTTTTTGCCAAGCTCAGTCGCTCTCATGCTGCTCACAAACACGGCTTTGTGCTTTGATCGTTATTTGCACAACACTAGGTGCTTCATGGAAAAGCCAAAATTTGAGCACTAAAGCAAGCCCAAGCGGTTTCTCATCCTGAGGTAGGCGTGACTCCTTCTGCTTACCCCTGTTTCAGTGAGAACCTATGGGTTGAAACACTTCTAGTTGTCTCTGGCAGAAATACTGTGTGTCAGTAAATAAATTCTAGTTTATAAAACTGGCTCATCAGTATGAGGAACAGTGAAGCCATTTTCCCACTGTGTCTCATCCCTGTTCCTAAATATGCAGCCGACACCACCTATGCAGAGGTGAGACCTATGTGATAAATTGCAGAGCAATGTACTAAATGAATTTGTGTTGCACGCCCAACAGTTTCCCCTGCCCTCTGACTTTTATCCCATCTCTCAGGAGTTACTCCACCATTCCTCTGAACAGCCACCATTTAAAAACAGAAGACTAACCCAGAAAGCCCACCATCACTAAAAAAAACCCCAACCCAACCACCTGCTAGAGGCGTTTTTTCTTTCTTCCATTCAAGAATTTCCCCAAGATGCAACCTGGCCAGGGGATGAGATGAGCAAGATGAAGTCCTGGACCGGTTAGCAGTTTCTTTATACATAACATCGATGTGACCCTAAGGCTTTTTTCCTGCAGCCATATAGAGAAATGCAAACGGGGAGCAAAGTCCTGCTGTTTGGACGTGGCAGCCTTTCACCACAAGCGTGGCACAAGATGGGAAAGCAGAGAATCAGACCATGCAACGTGCCAATTTAATCTTTCAGGGAGAGAAATGAAAAGGCCGTGGCACTGGGAAAGAGAGCTTTCCTGTTTCCTAGTGACACTCCATTTAGATCTGGAAGAGCTCCCAGAAAGGACTTTAAGTATGAGAGACCTTTGTTTTTGAAAACACAATTTTGGCTCATTTCAGAGGGGTTTTATGGTTTTTTGTGGGCATGGATAACTGGATTCGTGACAAGTCCTTTTGTATCCTTTACCAGCAAAGGGATACAGAAGCTGTCACAGTATTTTTAAGCTTCAAAACCCAGATTGCTCGTTTTTCCCTAGTATGTTTGATCTACGCAGTATCACCATCATCTGGTGTATACACATTTTATTTACATTAATGTAGCACAACCCGTGTAATTTACTTAGATGAAGTCAAGTGGAATCAATTTTGTACTTCTGATTCTCTTGCTAAGAGCTAATTCCCTTTTACCTCCTGCATTAGAGCCCACTGCTCTCAGGATCAGAAAGCCTTAGAGGCCACGATGTACCGTTTAGCAATGATCATGAAGAATTAGGTAGCAGTGAATCTGTAGCAATATATATATAAATATCATAGCATTTAAGCATGCACCAGTTAATATCCCAAGAACTAGCAGTGAGCTGTAATGTGAATCATGTGTTGCATGAACCTGTTGCAGCTTACATCATCCCTTATGAGTGACCGTGCACATAAGCTGATGTCAATTATTTCTATTCACGTTGCACATAAATCATAATCCAAAAGGACGTTTGACCATCACAGCCAAGGGATGGAGCATAATTCAACAGAGAGGTTGATGACGCCCATCTACAAGAAGGGCCGGAAGGAGGATCCGGGGAACTACAGGTCTGTCAGCCTGACCTCGGTGCCGGGGAAAATTATGGAGAGGTTCATCTTGAGGGCGCTCACAGGGCACGTACAGGACAACCAAGGGATCAGGCCAAGCCAGCACGGGTTCATGAAAGGCAGGTCCTGCTTGACCAACCTGATCTCCTTCTATGACCAGGTGACCCGCCCAGTGGATGAGGGAAAAGCTGTGGATGTTGTCTACCTGGACTTTAGTAAAGCCTTCAACACTGTTCCCCACAGTATTCTCCTGGAGAAGCTGGCAGCTCGTGGCTTAGACAGGTGCACTCTTCGCTGGGTAAAAAACTGGCTGGATGGCCGAGCCCAGAGAGTTGTGGTGAATGGAGTCAAATCCAGTTGGTGGCCGGTCACAAGCGGAGTCCCCCCGGGCTCAGATTTGGGGCCCATCTTGTTTGATATCTTTATCGATGATCTGGATGAGGGGATTGAGTGCTCCCTCAGCAAGTTTACAGACAACACCAAGTTGGGTGGAAGTGTTGATCTGCTTGAGGGTAGGAAGGGTCTGCAGAGGGATCTGGACAGGCTGGATCGATGGGCCGAGGCCAACTGTATGAGGTTCAACAAGGCCAAGTGCCGGGTCCTGCACTTTGGTTGCAGCAACCCCATGCAACGCTACAGGCTTGGGGACGAGTGGCTGGAAAGCTGCCCCACAGAAAAGGACCTGGGGGTGTTGATTGACAGCCGGCTGAAGATGAGCCAGCAGTGTGCCCAGGTGGCCAAGAAGGCCAATGGCATCCTGGCCTGTGTCAGAAATAGTGTGGCCAGCAGGAGTAGGGAGGTGATCGTGCCCCTGTACTCGGCACTGGTGAGGCCGCACCTCGAAACCTGTGTTCAGTTTTGGGCCCCTCACTACAAGAAGGACATTGAGGTACTGGAACGTGTCCAGAGAAGGGCAATGAAGCTGGTGAGGGGTCTGGAGCACAAGTCTTATGAGGAGCGGCTGAGGGAACTGGGGTTGTTCAGTCTGGAGAAGAGGAGGCTGAGGGGAGATCTCATCGCTCTCTACAATTACCTGAAAGGAGGTTGCAGAGAGGTGGGTGTTGGTCTCTTCTCCCAAGTGACTAGTGATAGAACGAGAGGAAATGGCCTCAAGTTGCACCAGGGGAGGTTCAGGCTGGATATTAGGAAAAATTTCTTTATTGAGAGAGCAGTGAAGCACTGGAACAGGCTGCCCAGGGAGGTGGTGGAGGTGTTCAAGGAAGGTGTGGACGTGGCATTGTGGGACATGGTTTAACGGGCATGGTGGTGTTGGTTGATGGTTGGACTTGATGATCTTACAGGTCTTTTCCAACCGTAGTGATTCTGTGATTCTGTGATTCTGTGATGAGCTGCTCAGAGTCACTGAGCAGGAGCCTGGAGCCCTGTGAGGCCTGTGGCAGCATGACAATGTCCATGACCTGAAGTCATGGAGGTTGGGCTGGCAGCGGGATGGGTATTTGGAGTTGTCCTCACTGGTACGGACCAAAGAGGACTGGAGCCATGTGATTTCCTTAGTGCTGGGGACTTCTGTGTCCTTGGAGAAGGGGTGAGAGTTACTTCAAACGTCTTTTATTAAAGAAAATTATGATAAGCCATTCTCCAGGCAAGAGTTGTAAATACCACTGTGTATATTGGCTTTTAAAATAGAGACATTAACCAGAGTATCTCAGACTGTGCAATTTAGGGTCTTTTATCATTTCATCTTCCAGTTATGGTATCAAAAGAAGTGGTGTCTGGAAGATAAATTTCACATGCAGAAGAAAATCCCTCACTTAAAATATGTTTAATACTTGAATGGTGTAATAGAAAGATCAGTTTTATTATTTTTCCAAAAATGGACTTAAAAACTCAGTACGTCCTGCAAAATGGCTGAGGTTTTGAAAACCACCTAAGCTTTTACGATATTCAGATCTTTCCCTTCTTCAACATCATAGCGACAAAAGTTATTGTAGTCTGAGAATCCCAGTATATTTTTCATGATACACTAGTGTGCAGCAATGAGTTAAGCAGTGGGTTATTAAACATAAACCACAGTAATGCCTATTTCCCAGTAGAATGGAAGATGCAGACTTCACAAGTTTCTGAGGTTAAATTGTAACAATGATTTTGACTGGTCTTCAAGCTCTTGTACTGAAGCAGATGTGAGCACTTTACCTCCGTCTGTGATATAGATAGTGAACAAAATTAAATTGTAGAGCAGATGCAGTTGATATGCGATGTATGTGATTTGGTGACCTCATGGAAGCAGGGAGGAAATCAGACTTCACAACTGTTTGTGGTCTGTTCGTTGTTTGTAGAAGGTTAAGACCAACAGGTGAAAAAGATCGGGAGGTTATACTGAAAACATGTAGTCCCTGCCACGCAATCTATAGGTAATGCATAATTATTGAAAAAGAAACCTGCTTTTCACACGGCATGTAGGCAGCAGACTGTCACAGAAAACAAGGAGCATGGCAGCTCTGCATTTGTGTTTAACTTAAAGAAATCCCAGAATTAAGCCAGCCTTAGCAGAAAAGTGCATGGCAAATTAGTCTTCTCTTAGAAACAAGAAAAATCATCCCAGGGACTGATGATCTCAGTTGCATCTGTGTGTCCTGGAGGATGACCAGACAGGCAGAGACACAGCAGGTGAAGATAAGACCAACTAGCAGGACTCAGGAGGTACCCTGGCCATAGAATCATAGAATCATTTAGGTTGGAAAAGACATTTAAGATCTGTCCAACTGTAAACCTAACACTGCCACGTCCACCACTAAACCGTGTCCCTAAGTGCCTCATCCACACGTCTTTTAAATACCTCCAGGGATGGCAACTCAACCACCTCTCTGGGCAGCCTGTTCCAATGCCTGACAACCCTTTCGGTGAAGAAATTTTTCCTAATATCCAGTCTAAACTTCCCCTGGCGCAACTTGAGGCCATTTCCTCTTGTCCTATCACTTGTCACTTGGGAGAAGAGACCAGCACCCACCTCTCTGCAACCCCCTTTCAGGTAGTTGTAGAGAGTGATAAGGTCTCCCCTCAGCCTCCTCTTCTCCAGACTAAACAACCCCAGCTCCCTCAGCCGCTCCTCATAAGACTTGTGCTCCAGACCCCTCACCAGCTTCGTCGCCCTTCTCTGGACACGCTCCAGCACCTCAATGTCCTTCTTGTAGTGAGGGGCCCAAAACTGAACACAGGATTCGAGGTGCATCCTCACCAGAGCTGAGTACAGAGGCACGATCACCTCCCCGCTCCTGCTGGCCACACTGTTTCTGATACAGGCCAGGATGCCGTTGGCCTTCTTGGCCCCCTGGGCACACTGCTGGCTCATCTTCATCTGGCTGTCAACCAACACCTCCAGGTCCTTTTCCTCCGGGCAGCTTTCCAGCCATCCTGTGTTTGGGAAGACTTGCAAGGGAGATTGCGGAGGCACCAAAAAATCTTTTACTTTATGAAATACGCTTCATAATGTGTGAGTGCATAATTCATCCTAGGAGAGATTTGTCCCTCCAATCTGCCATGCAAATCACGGTGAAGCAGCAGGAGTGCAGTGTTTACTTGGCTGCAGAGCATGAAGGGGACTCAGTCCTCCACGCCTCCCGACACGACGGGCCAGACCCCATTTCCTTCCCACCATCCCACCTGGTTAGGTGCCAGCACTGCATGCAGCGCTTGCCTTTGCTACCAGAAGCCAGCCTCCCTGCTTGCAGTAGGGCTATATATGTCCTGACTGGTCTTGTGCTGGCATCTTGCTCTTGACCCATCCTGGTCAGCTCTACCTGCCCCAGCAGACTGACCTGTGCATCAGCTTATCAGTGTCAGTACCTGAACTACCGTGGGGAAGTTTAAAAATCCACGTGAAGATGCCCCTTGTCCATACAGTGCAAGTGTCCTGCAGTGCTTCAGTCCCTAGTCTCTATATCCCACCTCGAGATGCCTTGAAGAGCATGTGTGTGTGCGTGCATGGTGTGTAAGTGAAGAGAACAGATTTTTGTGCTGTGTGCTCTTATCTGAAATGTATAGATTACATAGGAGTAATCATGTGGAAGTTAGCCCAGAGATAAAAAAATTTCCTCATCAGAACTATGTGTAATTTCTGACACTGGAGCCTCCAGCTTATGTCAGCAGTGCTTGTTCAGCCCTGAGAGCAAGACCTGGCATTCAGTACTATTGAATTTCATTTGCTTTCTATTACTCTGGCTTTCAAGGTCACCCAGTTTTTCCTGCATGGTCAAGCACTGCACCCTGACCAGGGGTGCTCATTCCTGTCAATGGGTATACATTTTCTGGAGACGACTGCAAATGTTTGATTAACAGCATGCATCAGGAAACGACACCAGTTCCCAGTGGGTCTCCCCAACCCCACAGCGTCACTCCTAGCCCACAGAGCAACCAACTCAGGTTGCACTTCTGGAGCACGGGCTTACCCAAAAGGCAGTTTTCTGCCCAAAAACGGCTCTCCTGCAGCAGTGCCAATGCGGAGCTGGTGAGCAGGCAGTGGAGACAGCCAATGAAAACCCCAGCTTTTGTCCAATCAATGTGAAATGGATGTTATAGGCTTCAGGAGGGTTTGTTTTTCACCAAGTGTTTTCCAAAATAATGTTGATGGACAACTGACAGAGCATCTCCCCCCTCTGTCTGTACCCACACATCCTGTGCACAGAGGTTGGGGTCCTTGCCTATGATGCCATTTCAGGGTCCATGTGTGGGAATGCCGGTGTTTTGGTCAGCCACCCTCAGCACAGGTGTAAAAATCCTGATTTAACATTAACTATGGCAAAGTAATTATTTCCGAGCCATGATGGCAGGCAGTCCCAATTAGCTCTAAATAGGATATAAGTAGTGGGGGGGAGAAAACCTTCTGTCAGGAGAATCCAAGCTAGAAGAGGCCAAGGAGACCCCAGATGCAAGCAAAATAAATAGGAATCTTTTCAAGTGGAGGATTAGGTCGTGTTATTGCATCTCACTTTCCAATAACCCTGAGTTTTGGAAAGAAGACAGGCAGAAGGTTGGGCTCTCTCTGCTCTGCCGCAGATGGGGAATGGCCTTGCAGTAGCCCCTGACAAATAAAAAATTAATAAATTTCTCTATCAGTGTAATTTTCCAAAAGGTGGCCCTACCATTGCTGCCAGCACCCATATCCTGGTAGCCTCATCCACAGCTTTTTGTGTTTGGCATGTTTCATGTGCTCAACAGAAACCCATCAGACAGCATTTCCTTTGGTTGGCCAAAGGAAATCCTGCTTGACTCCTCCCTGGTTCATTCCCCGTGCAGCCTTATAGTGAGCATCTCATGCCTTTGGGTTTCCTCCCGATCAATAGACCTGGGCTGCTGGGCAGCTGCATTTTCAAGAGCTAAATGTAAAGATGTTCAAGAGGATTTCAGACTCGTTAATAATGTTTTACAGTGTTATCTCAAAAAAATATTTACAGCTTTCCTTAAACATTATAACTAACTTTCTGATTTTAGTATACATTTGTCCCATGGGTTTTTCACCCATTAAGATAGATTAAGTGACTATTCTAATGTACAATAGCAGATTTTGCCCTGTGGTTTAGTGGCTGGCTGTGGTTGACTGATACCCAGCCCTTTGGATCCCTGCTGAGTATCTAAGCTCTATGAGCTGCAGTGAATGCATTTAATCTACATAAAAAGAACACAAATTGCATGTTAGCCTTTTTGAGCCCAGTAATCAGTTTTACAGTTTACTTGGTACGCTTGTCCGCAGTCCTAGTGGCTCCAAGGAGGTTCCAAGGATTCTTCCTCTTTTTTTTTCCCTACCCATCTCACGTAGAAGAAAATTGTTTGCATTTTGATTGTGCTCATTCCCTGACCCCTGTAATTTAACCATTGTTCATATTTAGTGCTGACTGGAGTCCTGCGGGGCAGCTGATAACAATAATTTGTAATAAAGCATATGCAGGCTCCGTTTTTTTTATCCCTGTTTTCCCTAATAATGCAAAATTAAATTTGTTAATTAAAACAGATGAAATCAAATAGGATTCTGGGGCTGCAAAAATACATGGATTATCCTGGCCTCACATTTAGCATGATTATAATATTTGGCATGTATATAGGGCTTCAAAGCGGCATCGCAGTTAATCCTTACCCTACCACCCCTCTGAAGTGTGTTGTTATTCCTCAATTTGCAGATGAGGATGCCCAAGCAAAGAGGTTAACTCCAGAATTAGCCAAAGCCTGTGCAGGCACAAGTGGCTTGTTGCAGCCCCGCCCCCCCCCCCAAATTGTGCTTTTGGATGATCGGGAGATTACCAGGGAAGGCTGTAGGTCGCGCAAGCTTTTGCAGGGGGGAGATTTGGAGGTGACATCCCGAAACGGAGCTCAGAGGCTATGGGTTCAGTTGGCATGGTCCAAGCCAGAGGCACATGGACCATCCTGCCAGTCCTGTCACCAAGGCATTGTGTGTAGACCACGAGGTGCAAACTGAGTTGCTCATCTGCCAACTGTTGCCCAGCATAGCATGCAGATGAGAAGCTCGTCCCAAAATTATTATAATCCCAAACACACACATGGTCTTCGGGACTCGGAAAAAAACAAAACTAAACTAATGTAGGGGAAAAATCATACAAAATACCCCTTAGAACAAACAGTTGTCTGGCAAAATGCGGTTTCAGCTAAGTATTTTGTGGGGTAATGTTGATATCAGTGTTGGCAGATGAGAAAATATTTTAACCTTCCATTTCGACTCAATTCCAGCTCAGGTCATTTTGATGTTTTTAGCTTTTCTGTTTTCATACACAAATACACTTTGGTGTACGAGTGAAAACAAAAAGGAAATTAAACACACCGAAACATGATGTCTTGGCAGCTCTGCAATTTATTTTGGAGGAGAGATGGATTTTCTGGGGCACTGCAGGACGCAGCACTCCCTGCTAGGGCTCAGTGCTGCTCCCTCCCCCTGCGCTGCAAACTCCTGACCAGCAAAATCCTGGTTCCTGAGCAGCTCTGGTGGAGATAACGTGCGAGATGATGGGAGCGTGCACAAGCTGGGGCTGAGGTTGGCAGTGGCTAGTTTTCTCGTTATGACTCACAGGCTATAAAAGTCCTCTGCTGCACTGCGGGAGTGGGGCTGCAGCCTTGAGCTTCTTCTGTGGCATGCGGGCTCAGGTGGGACCATCAGACCCCGTCCTGGGGTGAGCAACTGATTCCACCTAAAAGGCTCGGTTTTACGCTGTTATGGGGGAATAAAGAGTAACCCTGAAACCACGACCCTCCAGTGAGTCTGCCCCACTGCTCGAAGGGCTGGGAAGGAGGCACAGTGCTATCTCAAATGGAGATGCGAGCTGATGGCAGGTGACAAGACTCTCCCAGAGGGATCAGCCTGGGTATTCCTCACGCACTGCGGGCTCCCCAATGGGGCAGACAGATGTGGGGTATCCTTGCTGAAGGGGATGGTCATAAATCAGCCCGTGACACGAGCTAATGAGGAACATGATGAGGGGTGAAAAGCTGAGGGTGGCTGATAGCAGACAAAGCTGATGAGGCTGGGAACATCTCGTACGGCCGGGAAAGTGGCTTGTAGCCTCTGTCGGCCATGACAGACAAGGTTAAAAGGATCATCTCCATATTCTCCCCAAAAATATGTACCTTCAGCAGACAGTAAATTCTGGCAGCTTGCAAGGGTGAACTTTGCAGAAAACCGTGAGGACATTGGAAACAGATTACATCTTTTTTCCTTAGAGGAAATCTTCAGGACATCTGGAGGACAGCTATAAAATTTTCCTATCTTATGTTTTAATTACATGTTGAGATTGTTAGGCTAAGCATCCTGTACTTTAAAAAGAGCAAACTTCATGCTCAAAGTATACAGAAAACTAAAAGATCTACTGAGAACTGTAGCTATGTTTTGGTTAGTTGTCACTTGTAAGTCAGTATATTATAAATAAGGGAAGAGGGAACATTAAAACATGAGCTCCAACAATTTTCACCAAGAGTCCAACAAAGAAACAGACTATAGGTGTTGACAAGAATTGTTTGGTGGAGAATGATATTGCATATTGCAGAGCCTGTGAACATCAGCTTTACATAAACTTCTTCCATATGAGACGTTAATCAGGATGGAGAACTCAAGGATCTGAAAACAATCAACATTTCTCCTTTCAAACCCCTAATGTTCAGTGTGAGGAGTTCGTGGTACCCCTGTGCGGTGGGAATGCAGGAGGATCTAGGGTAGCCGTGGGCTGATCGGAGGTGGGCGCATCTTCTAAGGCATGTTAGGCAGGCCCTGAGCTGAGAGCCCCGTGCCACCCAGGCGGAGCCAGCTGAAGGAAGGGGCTTGCTTGGGGTAGGGGTGTGGGAGCCAGTGAAATGAACGTCTGAACTAGCTGAACGAGCCTGGGACAGGTGTTTCAGTGGCAATAATGAATAAAAGAGAGAGTAGAAAGTGCCTGGGAGGTTTAAAAGAATAAATGCAAGGGGGAAGCCAGCAGCAAAGGAGACAGAGCTGCGGATGTACACACGCAGCTTAGATAAATAGATGGATTACTATAGTTCCTGCAAATTAACTTTGGTGATAAATGAAAGTATTCACAAAGTTAATGTAATAGCTATATGCAAAATATGAGTATATCTTCAAATATACTGATATGAATATATTTCATACATATATGAATATATATGAAAATATATAAGCATGGTTTGCATATCTTTTGAACCAGAATTTGGAAGGAAAGAGTAATTTTCAGAAAAGTAAACAACTGTATTTGACAGTTTCTAAGCAAGATTTCAATTTTGCAGTTTCAAATGACATTTTCATTTTCATAAATGCAAAGTATGTTTGGAAAAAAAAAGGGGCTGGTTGCCCTATTTACCTTTGTATAAAGATCTAGTGGTGGAATATGATTTGATTGCAAAATATATGCTGTTCCCAAGGGAACTGCTGCTTGAAAGGACTCACTAGCCATGATTAGACTGATCAGACGATCATTTGCTCTTAGCTCAAGCTGGTATACAGCCAGAGAAAGTCAATTGGCTTGAAGGACCTGTGTTACAGTCAGCTGGCAAGCTTCTCTTCCTTGGGTAAAAAGGTCCAAAACAAAGTTGTTATGACCGGAGTATTGCTTTTAGCTCAGAGCAGCACCCCAGCTGAATTCAAGGGCCGGATTCACAAATGTGCTTGATATCACCTTGTGATGTGCTCATGCCACGTCCCTTTAAACGAACATTGATTTCATCAGTTAGTTAGTGTTAGGGACAAAACTCACCTTAAACCGTGGGGCACAGCAAGTTCCTGACAATAATGACTTTTTTTTGGTGCTGAACTGATGAAGGCGGCACTGCCCCAGGAAGGCTCGGGGGGCCATGCCCAGATCCTCTGCACCCACCATCAGTCTGACACATCCATCTTCTCTAACCCCTACGAGGGAAGGCCACCAGGCAATGCATGCCCCTGCTGCTCCCAGTGCCTAGCACAGGGATGTTCTGGAGGCTGGCGGGACCTCTCTCCCTCACTTCCCCCAAG
This sequence comes from Gavia stellata, assembly GCF_030936135.1. Classification (NCBI taxonomy): domain Eukaryota; kingdom Metazoa; phylum Chordata; class Aves; order Gaviiformes; family Gaviidae; genus Gavia; species Gavia stellata. The sequence continues at coordinate 85,521,405 of NC_082594.1, forward strand.
CCCTCCCCACTGGGGCTGGATCTGCCCCCTGCATACAGCAGTGTCACAGTGGGTCAGATCTTCAGCACACACAACTTGGGAATGCACTGTTAAGAGCAATGATCAAAATTATCTACCCATTTTTTATGTTCTCTCTTTTTTTGTCCCTCTAAATGATCTTGGGGGATATTTGTAGGGTGGTTTGGTTTTAGGGTTTTTTTTCTGCAAAATAAATCTGAAAGATTAACGCAAAGTCAATCAGTCTTCTTTTATTTAAACAAAGTCATTCGTACATATACTTTCACTCCCCATCTCTTGGGGAGGGAATATTTATACATTGAATTCTGCAGTAATAATTTAACTCCAGTGTGCCTACTGCCCGACAGAAATGCCAACAATATACACATTCTTTCAATTAATACAGTGTATTTGTGACTTTAAGAAAGTGAGGCTAGAACAATCCCAAAATTTGAGTGTTTAATCCCACAAGTAACTATACAGAGCCAGGCGGGAGTGCCTTTGGAGAGTAGCAAGTGTCTGTGCTCCACAGGATAATGCTCAGGATCAGAAACAGAAAAGAAAACCTCTTGGTCGTGTGCCCAGCTTCCCTCTCCCACTCTCAGGGCTGTCACCATGCAACCCCAACCCATGGTCTTTCTCATCTTGCATGGCCGCAGAGATGTGCCTTGGCCTCTGGACTTGGCAACTGTGCTACATACCAGGTACTTTCTCCCCCCAAAAGTCTAAACTAAGTTTTCCTTTCCTTGACCTTTGGCCAACACTCGCTGTCCTACCATAAATAATTCCCCGCCTTTGTTTAAACTGTTAAACTGAAGGTGTTTATTAGTTGTCATCATATTCCCCAGGATTTTCCTCTCTCTGCTAAATATACTGGTGATCTGTAGTCACTCTTCATAAGTCTTCCCCTCCCATCTGTCCGTCCTTCCATCCGTCCCCTCCTGACCTGACCCCACAGGCAAGTAATGCATTTTCAGCCAACCTACAGGGAAGATGAACTTGTCTCTGGAGGGATGGAGAAGAAAGGGCACGGCGGCAGCGCAGAGGGCAGGCTTGGCATGCACAGCTCACAGAGCCCACCAGATTGTCACCATTTTCACTTGACAAGTAGTGACTGATCCCATGTAACCCTGCTCCCAAACAAGGCTATTATACCCAAGCTGCAGGACAGTCAAATTTCATTATCCCTTCTGCAAAACATACGGAGGAAACAAAATATTGGAGGGTATTCCAGTGACAGCTAATGACATTACCAAAATTACTATAAATATCATCTTTAATCTAATCAAAAACAGTATATCAAAGGCATTAAAACTGCAGATGCTTACTGTGCCAGGGGGAAACCAAATGAAGCCTTACAGATGTGTCATACTGTGAAGTTTTATTTGCATAATAGAAAATGAATGCTGGTTGAATCTCGGATTTCTGCTGCTTTTTAAACAGGGGGATCTGGATGTTACATTTAGTGAAGATCTTTTTAGGTAGCCCAAGATTCAGGCAGACAAATAAAAATACAAATCAGCTGCAGGCCTGACAAAAAAATTCCCAATGAACGGTCACTTTTTCCCTTGCTAATTATTACCTGGGCTACTCTGTCATGTATTTAATTAGCATCATTTCTCTTGAAAGCACATTTCGCCAAACTGATGCTGACTGTGGGGTGAGAACCAACAAAGTAACATCAATCAGTTAATTAACTGGTTAACACATTTTCGTCCTTCTTAATTTCTTCTTTTGGTTTTCATTTAGCTGCTTTTAGGATCTGAATTTTCAGGAGGTTTGTTTCTGGGCAGCCAGAGGTAGCGGTAGCTGAGAGGGGCCCTACCAACATGACTTCTGTGATATTATTTTGCTATTGTAGGGAGAGGATGCTTTTGTGCCCTCGTGGGGTCTCTAGCACTGCAGTGAACACTTCTGGGAAATGAAATAACAGGTGTACGTTTATTAAACACAGGCACAATCCTGCTTACTGCTGGAAAAATGAACAGAGACAGCACACCTCCCACCACTGGGCTCAGGTTCCCCCTCTGGTGCGCACAAGAGCAGGAGGTGCTCCTGGACTTCAGCACAGTGCTGCTTCCTGAGCCAGAATATTTCCAAAATGGCAGAGCTACAACAGCTTTGGGCTTCTACGAGCATGAACCAAGATACGCCGACTGACCTGGGTGATGCACTGCTTCCCTCACCGTATGCTCTCCTGTGTCATCCAAGAGCACTACATTACTGGGACTATGGAAAGCTCATTAAAACAGAGAGAGTCTAATAACATTTTCATTTTATCTCATTCCAGCAGAAGGTACAGAGCTAAGAAAAGAATCTGGTGGGGTTTTTTTGTTTTGCTTTAGGTTGTTTTCTGTTCCTATCTGGCTACCCTGCTCAGCAATGCCTCTCTCCAAAGACTACTTAAACCTCAACCATGTCCTGGCCTGAGCTGTTCTGGTCTCCCAGCAGCCCTACCTCCAGCCACCCGGGCTTTGGTCATGCTCCAACTTCCCTCTTTGGTGGGATGAGAATAGCACTTGTTTCTGGTAAAGCAATCCAGTTCTGTCTTACATACAGGTGGTGCTGGTATAAAGGATCAGCGAAGCGTTTCCCAGCCACCTCGTGCAGTTGGGCTACATGGAAAGAGCTGTGGGTCTAGCAGCGACGTGTTTTGTCTCCCCCCAATCAGCTCTTTGGAAGGCAATTTTGGGGTTGTCCTAAATGGACCATGGTGGGAATATGCTTTATCAGGGCAGAAAAGGGTGATATGGTCCTGGTTACTTGTCATGAGCGTTGTGGAGGTCCGTGGTCACCCCTGTGCTCATAAACCCCAGTAGGAACATTGCACTGAGCAGGACAGCAGAGCTCTGTCTTCATGGGGTGGCTGAGGATGGATTTCACTAGACCGCACACTAGATTTTACCTGGCACGGGGCACACATGTGGTCTCTGCTGGAAAAAATTGATTTTGCCCTAAAAGATTATGTGCCTGGATTTATTTATGCAGCAATTTGCATGAAGACATTCATTTTTAAATTAGTCCCCCAAAAGCACCAGGAAAAGAAAGAGGCTGGCTGGAAAAAGGATTTCTGTTCAGCCTTAATTTAAAGTGGAAAATAATGTTTGTACTGCTGCATGCCAAATATATTAGAAGGATTTGAGATTATAATATAGAGTAGGTTAATGGCAGTTTCATAATCTAATCTGCTGTTGAATTCCGATTTTAGCAACCATCTTTCCTCCGCAGGCTTAGAAGGTCTTTGTGTTTCCATAAACTCCAGCAGATTCAGAGTTCAGTGTTGAAAGCTCAGTGATTTAAATTTCCCATGCTGCTAAGTGCTAAGGCTTAAGAGCAGTGAATAACTGTAGTGTGGAGTCTGTTGTACACCAGGACTTCTCCAGCTCCCTGAGCCAGTGACCAAATCCATCCCAGGGATTTGCACCCCGGCCCCCACAGGCTGCTGCCCATGGGGTGCCATACGTTCCTGCCTCTTTTGCAACGGTGCTCACTAGGAGTGCCTACACATCTGCGCTCGGATAACTCCCCAGAGGCAGGACACACCAGCCATTTTACTTTTAAACATAGCTCATTTTCTGCACCTTCCATGGACAAGCATGTCAAAAGGTAAGCCCTAGAAACGCAGGCCACATGGCAGGGTGCTGCTGGGCATCCCCTTCTCCAGGGGGACATGGGCTGCGGGCAGCCAAATTCCTCTCGCTGCCCATTTTCTCAGAGAGGACAGCAAGGAGAGAAGGATATCTGCTGGCGTGGACCTGAGAGGGACCCTCGGTACGTGAATCTGACCCAACAGCATGGCCCACGGGCTGGTTCTCCTGTGTGCTTTAAAGGGATGCTGAGCACATTTTGCTCCATTAGGAGCAGATCTGAGGTGCAGAAGCACCATGTTGCATTGGGTTTTTCCAGCTGCCTGAAAGGACATGAGCTGACTGTGCCTCTTAAATGATGTTTTTAACTCAGCTCAACTGAAAATATTGACAGACATAGCATGGATGTAGTACTTTGATACTTGTGGGGAAAGGCTGGGGAAAGAGGAGGGGGAGATCCGACAGTTTAGAAGGGGAATATTTAAGGAAGATGCAGAAGAAGAAGCAGTCGGCAACTGGTACGCCTAACCTACAAATGTCAGCTTTACAGAGTGAGTCAGTCTAAAAATAACCTCCAATTGTCTCCCAGCAGCACAGTGAAAGCACAAGTGGTTGAGAAAAATCACCAGAGGGGGGAAGAAGAATTCTCTGTCTGGCTGGTTTTTTAAAAAAGCCTACGCTTTTAGAAATTTCTGATTAAAAATGAAGCAAATACCAGGCTCTCAGAAGTCTAGATACAAGTTAACTTTGTTTAATTGTATTCACTCTATTTATTTTGCCTCTATTTATTTTACCTCAGAAAGGCAGCATAGGCTGAATTCCAGATATTCACTAGAAGACTATAAATGTAAAATATGGGTATCTTTGCAGAATTGCATGAGAACATACCCCCCCCCATCCAGACTCTAGACACAATATTTTAAATGAGAGTATTGAATACCTCTCCCTATAATTTGCATGCTTTCTTTTTTAGCAGTCTCCCTGCTCGTTTACGCCCTGTGAACTATTCTTCTCTTTTCAGTGATCATTGAAGCACAGTCTGTCTTTGGCAGCATTAAATTAATCCATGATAATATTTCAGAATCATTTTTAATGCATGATTCAGAACTCTGTAGATGATTTATTTTTTCCCCCCTGTCACAGAATCACAGAATCACAGAATCACTATGGTTGGAAAAGACCAGTAAGATCATCAAGTCCAACCATCAACCAACACCACCATGCCCATTAAGCCATGTCCCACAATGCCACGTCCACACCTTCCTTGAACACCTCCACCACCTCCCTGGGCAGCCTGTTCCAGTGCTTCACTGCTCTCTCAATAAAGAAATTTTTCCTAATATCCAGCCTGAACCTCCCCTGGCACAGCTTGAGGCCATTTCCTCTTGTCCTATCACTTGTCACTTGGGAGAAGAGACCAGGACTCACCCCTCTGCAACCTCCTTTCAGGTAATTGTAGAGAGCGATAAGGTCTCCCCTCAGCCTCCTCTTCTCCAGACTGAACAACCCCAGTTCCCTCAGCCACTCCTCATAAGACTTGTGCTCCAGACCCCTCACCAGCTTCGTCGCCCTTCTCTGGACACGCTCCAGCACCTCAATGCCCTTCTTGTAGTGAGGGGCCCAAAACTGAACACAGGATTCGAGGTACACAGCCTCAGCAGTGCTGAGTACAGGGGGATGATCACCTCCCTACTCCTGCTGGCCACGCTATTTCTGATACAGGCCAGGATGCTGTTGGCCTTCTTGGCCACCTGGGCACACTGCTGGCTCATATTCAGCCGGGCGTCAATCAAAACCCCCAGGTCCTTTTCGCAGGGCAGCTTTCCAGCCACTCGTCCCCAAGCCTGTAGCGTTGTAGGGGGTTGTTGCAACCAAAGTATAGGATTCGGCATTTGGCCTTGTTGAACCTCATACAATTGGCCTCAGCCCATCGATCCAGCCTGTCCAGATCCCTCTGCAGAGCCTTCCGACCCTCAAGCAGATCAACACTCCCGCCCAACTTGGTGTCATCTGCAAACTTGCTGAGGGTGCACTCAATCCCCTCATCCAGATCATCGATAAAGATATCAAACAGGACAGGCCCCAAATCTGAGCCCTGGGGGACTCCGCTTGTGACCGGCCACCAACTGGATTTGACTCCATTCACCACAACTCTCTGGGCTCGGCCATCCAGCCAGTTTTTTACCCAGCGAAGAGTGCACCTGTCTAAGCCACGAGCTGATATCTTCTCCAGGAGAATACTGTGGGACACAGTGTCGAAGGCTTTACTAAAGTCCAGGCAGAGAACATTGACAGCCTTTCCCTCATCCACTAGGCGGGTCACCTGGTCATGGAAGGAGATCAGGTTCGTCCAGCAGGACCTGCCTTTCATGAACCCATTGCTGAAGCCATTGCTCTACAACAGGTGCATCCTGGCTTCAGATGTAGTAAGAGCCGGAATAATGCCATCACCATTCCCTCCCTACGCACTACCGTTTGGTATAGGGAACCAGCCAACCCAAAAGAAAGACCTAACACATGCAACATTGTAAACAAACAAGCAAAAATGCTTTTGAACGACATGAAAACTTAATACCTCTCCAATTATATATAGGACTGTTGCTTACCTGCAGTTCCTGAGTTGGAACATGCTCCTAGAGATTGGAGGGGCTATTTCTCCTATTAATACTACATAATTATCTGGTTTATGGTCTCCCTCCTGGCTGGGAATTATGATGCCGTGGAGTCCCTCCACTCTGGAATGGGAGATTTTTCCAAAAATTGAAGTTTTAAAGAGTTAAGCCTGGAAAGTACCATTTTTGAACCTAAAACATTCCTCCTCTACTCTGTTACATTCCCCTTTCCTACTCTGTGAGTGGAAAAAATCCAGCGGGGTTCCTGACATAGACTCCCAATATCTTGTGGACCCCAATGGTATATGCATTGCCATAGCAAGAGCAGAGACAAAAGGGTCAAGCTGGCTACTGGTGATGCTGCTGCTCAGGAAAGATCAGCCACGAGAATGTGGAAGAGCATGAGATGAGGGAGGCGAGGTACCAAGAGGGGAGATGCTGCACTGACAATACACTATGCCCAGGATGGGATGATGGCAGGGCCCAGCGTCCCTCTAGGACCAGTTCCTCATCTGGTGCAGAGTCATGACTGCTGCTCTGTAATGGATTTGCACCAGCGGTGAGGCCAGTCCCTCTCCTCCAAACACCACGTGGGCAGGTCAGGTCAGGAGGACATGAATGATAGTGTCACATGGCTACTTTTCCTCATGGGGAGACAGTGTTAGGTACCTTCATACATTTACCCTTACCTGGACTGTACCGGGCTTTAATGCTGAAGGCACCAGAGCCTGGGAATGCAAGGACAACACAGAACTGGTGGCAGTAAATCACACATATGGGCACATTGGAAAGCAGTGGCACAAAGCACTATTAAGCTGTTAATCCATTATTTGAATTTTCCCTGGATTCACCAGAATCAGCCCCAGAGATGGTCTCACACCGTGCAAATACAGCTAGACTTGGACAGACCACCAGGTTTGGGCTTCAATCGTTCAATGTTTCACTGTTGTGGGAGCTCCATATGTGGCTCAAACATGCCAGATGGCCTAAAACACACCCTGTCCTAAATACTCCAACATCTCTCCCACCCTGCAAAGCCACCGAACACCAGGCACGTAGTAAACACAGAACTGAATCCCCTCGGATGTGAGCCAGCAACGGCAAAATTGAGTACTCGGTTCAAGAGATCAGTTCTCCAGTTTGTGTGGCAAATTGATTTGTTTTACTCACTGATGCCCACTTCCCTAGTTCATTTAAATAACACCTCTCTGGGAGGGCTGATGGCAGGAGGCTTTGGTGACCAAGAGACAGAGCTGTTTATATTTACATCATTGGTCTGAATCCAACAGAGACCGATAGTGAGAGAAAATATTAGCCATCTGCCCAACGCTTGACAGCCTTGCTAGCAATAAAACCAAGAATGGATTAGATATGGAGGTTGTCTGAATCTCCCTTGCTATGGTTGGCCTTCCAGCTTGGAGAGGGGCTTCCTTGACGAAGCGGAGCCGTCAGTCCTCTTGCCACCCTTACCACCTGCTGTCGGATTGGCAGGCAACTCCGGCAGTCTCCACTGGATACTCAGCTTTTATGAACACTGAGTTGTTACAAATATTGAAGCAAAAATATTGAAGAGGGAAAAAAATGGCTCTGTATAAGCCATTGCTCTTTCTGGTGATGCGTCACACTGTTTATAAACTAACAGATGCCACACAATGTCCAATATTTATGTCAGCGCTTACAAAGGCGCAGTTGGAAGGTAGACCTTGCCCATTACTACATTATTGCAATGTTCTTCCTTGCCAAATCAGAGTCCAGTACTTTAGTATTGCCTACTTGCAATTGCATTTTACCACATACTAAAATGCCTCAGCTGTAAGGATAACGCTGTAGCCTTAGACCTGAGGTGTAGGTAGTTCCCATACTCGAACTGCCAGCACCACCAGCGGATGCACAGGAGGTGGAAGGTGGCTGCTATGCTAGTGCTTCCCCTTTGCAATTGCAGCCACAGCTACAGCAGAGGGACTGCCTCATCATGTGGGTCACTGCTCCACCTAACAGACTGCCCTTGAAACTGCTGTCGGTAATGAGACTAGCGGGGCCACATTTCACTAGTTAAAACCTCTTCTCTTGGTTTGACTAAGTGGATAAAATATCTTAAACCTGATTCAGAGGGTGGGTAGACCTGAGAATAGATGGTGCTCTAGAAGCTGCTGGGCTTGTAGCAGAATCCAGCAGCAGGGATGGGTAAGGAGAAGATGGTGTTCCCACGCCCAGATGGACAACGCGGCCCATCTCCCCTGGCTTGGCTAGATGTCACGTTGCTCACCCAGGAAGCAAGGGGAAGGGCAGTATGCCATGCTATGGCCCAGGGGTTTGGTCCCCTTTGTCCTCTGCTCTCCAGGCAGTGACCCCCAGCCCATGTCTCTGCATGTGTGTGTTGGGAGGGCACACATGTATGCTGGGGTCGCAGGCCCAGCCCTTTGCTGTCAAGCAAAGTGGGCAGGAGGAGCTGCAAAATGGATTGCTCCCAGTGGCAATTGGATTCCCCCTGACGTGGAGTGCAGTCGGCAGCACCGTGCTTACAAGCAAAGTGTTCTAACTGCGAGCGGTTGTTTGGTGGCAACGTGCTCGTCTCTGCTCGACTGGGCTAGTGCATTTCAGTAAATAATCCCTTGCTTCTCACACAGCGTTCAGGTGGCAAAACATTTGCACTGCCTTGCTTTTATTGTGTGTCTCAGCCAAAAAGGTCTCTACCACAAATGATGAACTTGTATCATAGCAGCTACACTTCATCATGTAAGGCAGTAATAAATGCATGGAGAAGTACCATGCCTCGGGACAATTTGGGCACCGTGCAAAGGTCACTCTCTTCAGACCCTAATTGCTCAGCAAAAGTGACATTTAAATTGCATATCATTAAAATCATAACAAATTTATTTACCTCCTGCCTTATTGGGATCATTTTTGCATACATTAAATGTTTGATATATTGCATGCTATGGAGGTCAGAGTGCATTTGCATCATAAAATCATGTCTCGTGGAATCACGATGACATGGGGTGCCAGGCTCAGAATATTACTCATGCACTGGCTGCTCTTGTATGAGCTGTCACAAAATCCCAACAGCCAGAGAGGGCCAACGGTCTCTGAGCTGTGTAGGAAGACAGTATGTTGGCTGTTTTAAGAAAAGCAGGTAATATTGCAAACATAGTGAGCAAATAATATGGTGAACTCTTCTGGACAGTGAAAAGAAAGTTGCAGCAAGAAGCACGTATAAAAACATGTGCGTGTGCATCTCTGACACAGTTCTGAACCATTTCTTCAGTGCTAGCATTGACATACATTTATATATATGTGTACATCTATACACCTGTCTTTCTGTCACATGTATTTATGTGTATATCTCTATGTATTTCTTTCTGTCTCAGAAGACAGCATTCAAGCCAATATTTTTTAGGAACTGGATGCACTGCTCATCTAACACGTCTAATAGGTGTTTTCTCTCTCACTGGCCATTACACTTCAAACACTGCATTTTAGCTTCATCAGCCTGAAAACCACATTCGCCATGAGAGCTGTTATCATAGCACCTCTATGTTCCTATTTGCTATAATATGATTAGTTGAAGGCAGACAAGCTAAAAGCAAGTTCAGATAAGACGGAATTATTTCAGGTAGCCTCAGTATTCTCTATGTCACTTACGTGCATTCATTTCTTTTGTTCATGGAGTTATTTACCTACCTTTTAATGTACTTTGGGACACTTGAAGTTATGTACCATATAAGAGGAAAAAGGTTTGTGACTCTAATCAGGACAGCCTGATGTCAGTGCCAGAGGCTGATGGAGATCTAGCTTGTCTTCTTAACTGAAGATGAAATAAATCTAACTAGGTATTTACCATGTGTTTAGCTCCCTTCTTCTACGCAGAGACTGTGGAGGTCCGAGGAGACATATGCTCTCCTAAAGCATGCAGAAAATGTTTATTTGCTGCTTTACAAGGCCTGAACCAAAGCCTACTGGACTCTTTCCAGTCCATTGAATTTTGTTGTTTGGTTTTTTGGGGTTTTTTTTATTAAAGCTAGGAGAATGTTTTTGGCAAATAATGAATTTGTCAAAAAATGCAGTTTTGAAGCAACTTGCAGAACTGAGTTCAACTTGGTAAACAAATTTAGCTGGGAAAGAAATAGAAAACATTCGGGGAACATAACTGAGACTTTCCATGTTTTTCTTTGGAAATGATGTATTTGTTCCACATGTGACATTATTTAAAAGCTACAAAAAGGGGTCTAGGCTGGTTAGACCCTATAGAAAAATCTCTTCTTTTTCTTTGGTTTTCCAGAGTGGCCACTGGACAGATGCGTCCTATGTGAGTTTCTTACTCTTCCATCCCATCTTCTCTGTTCATATCACTTTTGCTTGCTTCTTGCCGCCTGTCTTCATAATTTCCAGTGCGCCTCCCCGGCATGGATTCAGCTGAACAGATTCTAAACTACTAATCTCCAAATTTATTGCAAGGAAAAGATGCCACCATTAGCTGGCAGAAACCTCTTACATTATAGCTTATGCAAAATATAGCAAACACTGGTGGCTCGTTGTGCTTTCCCGTATTGATCTCAAAACACACTGTAAAGAAGACTAGAGGTAAAATCTGTGACCTGTGTGAGATTTGCCAATGGGCCAAGGTATTATTTCCTCTTGTCTATGTATAGGGAACAGTGAAGAGCCAAAATGGACTATGGTCTCTCACCCATAAGAGAGCCTTCAAAGTGTAACTCTTCAACCCTTCAACATTGCTGCCGGTTAAACCTACAGGATAGTATCCCATGCCTCTGTCAGGCAGGATTCCCTCTGATCAAAGCAAGTCAAGTCAAGTCAGCAAGGGTTGCATTCTTCGTTGCTGCGTTGGCCTGTTGCTGATCCTGGCAAATGTGTGAAGAACATTCCAGCCTGAGACCAGGATCAGACCCCAAGTTCTCGGTTTTGCTGGAGACCCCCTTTCTGAGGTCCCCAGTCCAGCACCCAGATGAGCCCTGCCAGGGTTTGGCTGTGAAGGGATGGAGCGGGAGAGCTTTTGCAGGTGGAAAGGCTGGCGTGCAGGCTGGCATCCTTCTCGCAATCCAGCTGTCGCACTCCTGGCAAGATCTCTCAGCAATGCCAGCTTGCTGCCCCAGCACCACGTGGAAGGTGGGAGCACAAGAGCAGCTCCCCGTGGGGCGGTTTGGCTTGTACCGCAAACCAGGAGCAAGCTCTGGAGCTGGCTGCCCTGCTGGTTTTGATTGACTGCAGCTGCTTGTTTGCTCTCAGCTAGGCTGCTTCTGGAAAGCCTGTCCATTTGACCTGTCTGCCTCCTTCCCGACGCTGAGCTTCTCCTCAGCTCCTCATTTCCTCCCTGCGAGCGTAACAGAGGCAGCCTGAAATCTCTCTGCCCGTCGGGCTTCCAAGTGACTTTCCATCTATTTAATCTATCATTAAAACTTAATGCAAGAACTTCCTTTCAGAAAAAAAAATCAAGGAACAGAGCATTCCTTTCCTTTTATGATGTTGCCTGATTTTTAGCAACTATGCCTGGATACTTGTTTGACAGCTATAAATCAGGAACTCAATCAAATGCCCGTACAAACCACGTATAGGAGTTTCCCTGGGACATTGCTCTCTCTTTCTTTCCTTTTTTTTCTTCTGCACAGCAGGAGTGAATGGCATAACAGTGGATATTGGAAATAAACTCTTGAGCAGTGGAAGGGCCATCATTAGTGCTGACAAAAGCAGCTTTTGAGGCTGAGCCAAGATCAAATAAATGAGAACTGGTAGGAGAAGCTGTCATGTTTATGAACAGCTTATGAATGTGAGGTTCGAGTTATCACTGGTTTTGAATCAATTAGCTTTTGTGATACTCTGCATAGATGGGTCTAATCTGAGGATTTCCCTTCGATTTAAGCAGAGATACCTTTGTCCCAAATTGTTAATTATTTCTCCTTGGGTGGAGCAAGAGGCTTCCCCTAACTTACTTCCAAGCTGTTTAATTCTAGTCATCACTGTCCTTTCCCTCCCCTCTTTCACAGCTCTCCCACACCCAGAGTTCCCTGCAGAAAGCACCTGACAGGCCAACCTCATCCCAGAAGGACAAGGACACACTTATCATTTGAAAACACAAGAGGAAAGAGTGGGACTGCTTTTTTCAAAGGGGGATTTCTCATGATATCCCTACCTCCAGAGCCAAAATGTGCACTGACCACAAGGACCCTACTTTCACCTTCATCCATGGAAGAATTTAATTCATCTCTCCATATTGGCAGGCAAACAACATTTCCTGAAGAGAAAAATAAATGTTAATTTCCAGAGGTAATTAACAGTCGCTGAATGAGACTAAAGGGCTTTCATCAAAATTACCAATCAGCTCAAATTTGAAGAGATTCTCTCCTCCTCATTGCTTCTTCATCTCATTCAGCCAGTCCTGCTGAATTAGTGCCTAATAGAGTCTCAGACATATTCATATCCTGTCAAATTCCCATCTTCCCAAGGAACTGTCCCTTTCAAATGGTAATACAGAGGGCGTATGATGTGCACTCGTTGCTATTTCGGATTTAACAGCTGGCTGCATTGCACCAAGGGTAGCTGTGGAAATTTAAATAAGGGATGTCTGCATGCACGCGTGTGTGTACACGTGTGTGTGTAAACGCCTACCGTTTTGCAAATGATACCCTTTATCTTAAATAATGCTCTCTTAATAACTCCTTGCAAGCTAATTCTCTTTTTAGTCCAGCACGGCTACTGAAGGAGAGAGCAGTACAGATTTACAGCAACCAAGTCTCACTCCAGGACTCAGCTGTGCAGCTCTTTTCTCAAACGAGTTCCCACTCAGCAGATGTCTAGAGCCATCATCAGTACTGGGGTGCTGGTGGCCCTCATCAAGACCTAAGGGTTTAAGAAAGGCTCTCTTCAGGCTATCCTCACCTTGGCCAACTGCAGGACAGCTCCAGGGGGTTACTCATTATTATATTCAGATGTTCTCAGCGCAACTGGACACACACGTATCGGGGTGCCTGAGCAAAAGGGATGGATGGTCTCAGGGATGGTGTCCACAGAGCAGTATGAGGACAGAAAGTAGGAGTCCTCCCACGTCAGTGTAATATAAAAGGTTCCCTCCTTCTGCTTTGTTAAATATTTTGGGCTTGAGGCAAAGACCCATGGTGTTCGCAGGGACATTTCCACCGACTCTAGCTGGATCTGGCCCTGTAATATGGAAATCTTGGGGGACCCCACAGTGACAACCATCAAGGAGAATTTCTAGTGAAACCTTTCTGTGTGCTGTACCAGGACACTTCTGGAGACAGCACTAGATGGGCACAGAGCATGACCTCTGTTAACAATATACACTACATGAAAGCTAATAATTCTGGCTAAAACATATTCAGAATAGGATGCTTGAAGCAAAACTAATGCATTATTCACTGCTTGTTGGGAATACAAGAATATAGAGATAGACATCTGAGCCTTGGGCCTTTTCTGAGATGTACTGTACATGGGCTCAGTGGGCTTATGGCAGTACAGTGACTCTCATTGCCATAGATTTTTTATTACTAATAGTATTTAAAATCTTGCCCTGTGATCAAATAAAAACAAAAATGTATGTGTATTCAACTTTGCTTTCTAGTCCTATACAGTGATGAGAGGTGTTTCTCATGCTGTATTCATTTCCTTGGTGTAAAATATGCCCTTTCTCCACCTTTAAATTAAATCAGACAAGTATTTGGTGAAAGTCACAGGGTGCAAAAGTGCAGAAATTGCCAATTTCTCAGTAGGCAGCTGAAAACAATTCTGAACAGAGCACCAACATGATCGACTCTGACACAACATGCAGGCCTTGGTAACGTAACGTTTCTCAAAAATAAAGACTGTTAAAGAAGGAGAAAAATATGGTTTTTTATATACTCACAACGTCAACGTATCCATAAAAAATCTTTGTAATGCACTTCAACAGCCATTATGAGAGCGGCATTGTAGAAAACCAGATTGGGATTCGCCTAATTGCATGTAGACAGCCTGCAATATAGATACCTGCCTCTGAACTAATCACCCTCTGGTCCTTTTGTGGTCAACAGAGAAACACAGACGCTTGGGGGAGTGATTTATCTCTTCCTAAAGTAGATGTCTAAGAAAGGTCAAATGAATTGCATCCTAAAAGTGCCTATTTCTCTCCACTGACCATAAAGGTTGAAGAGTGACTAGTTGAGATGTAAATTTATACACCGTAGACATGCAAGCCTGTGGGCTGGTGGGGAGGTGGGGGATGCTGAAGCGCACCCCTATACGCCTGCCTGCAGAATAAAGACAGATAACTCCTCCTCCTCTTCCCTGACAGATTTCCAGGTTTTCATTACATGAGATATTTTTGTTTCAAGGTGGTTTGCCGTACATCAGCTGAAATGGTAGTGTATGCCCAGACCTACCCCACAGTATCATGTCAGATAAACTTCTTTTGCAGATGCTGCTACAAAGAAGAATCTCGAGCAGTTTTGATCCCAGCAATTCCAGCAAGCAAGCCTGATTTGCGGCACTGGTGAAGCCTTCTTGGAGCCAGAAGCAGCTTGACTGGATCCCAGCTACCATTTTACAAAGTCTGACTTGTCAAAATGGTTTTGAGGCCAACTTCTGATCCTAGCTGATCTTTAACTGTGACTGCAAACTGGCATCACTAGTGCATCTTCTGTGTGGCAAATTCTCTTTAAGAACCCTTGGGGGACTGACACGGGACCCACTTTTCCCCTGCTGGAAAACAGATTGAAATGTAAAAAGCAACAGAATTATACATATTACTTTTATCCAAAATTCTCACTTCTCATTAGCTTCCCTATGGCTTATCCTTTTAAAAAGCCACATAGTAACGTACCTGGCTTACCTGTGATATCTTTGCTCTCCTCAAAAACTGCTTTCAGGATAATCAAATTACAATATGATTTCTAATGAACACTCATACATTTAATTGAAAAAAGAAACAATCGTGAGAGTGGCATTACCTGAAGTCACTGTGCTTGATTTCAGTATCCTTGAGTTTGTATTTTTCATGTTTGATCCCAAAAACATTGCTTAAAAGGCAAGTACTTCAAGTTCAGATGACCTCAGAAAAAGGCAATTTTTAAATGTAAATAAAAGCCAAAATATGTTCACATCCATTAGCATGTGTTCTTATTATAAAGTAATTTTAAAAATACAGCTAGATCAGGCTGACAATCACTGCATCAAAAATCAGTAGGTACTATGGTCACATTCCAAGCAACAAAGCTGAGCTTGGTGATTTATGATAATGTCACTAAAACCTCTTGATATATTTAGCAAGTGGTAATGGTAAAGGTTATAATTCCTTTGAGGGACAATAGCGATGAAATAAACCACGAGGGTCAAGTGGATTATGACCTTGTGAAAACTCAAATAATGGAGATGGAGCTTTATAAACTTCCTTATAATAGATAATGCCTTAAACAATTTCAAAGCTGCTTAGTACTCAATTCAGACGCCACGGGCTTCCTACTGCCTATATATTACTAGAGGAAAAACTGAAAATTACTTCTGTCACTACGAATCTTGCATCTGCTCAGAACCCGCATTTTAGGTGCGATGAGCACTCTTGCCATGCTCCGAAAGTTTGCAACAGATAGTGTGTGTGCACCTGTCTGTCAATTCTCCCCACCCAGCATTTGTAGTGTGGGTGCTTATATAGAATTTGTGATTCCAATTTGAAGCTTGCAATGCATTCTGGACTGTTATAATCACACCTGGCAGCATTAATTTTGCTACTGTATAGTGTTGTCACAGGATCAAAGTGTTTCTACAAGATCAAGTAATAGATGAATGATACTGCCGACTGTTTTACATGCTTCACAAAAGGAAAAAGTAACAGCCCATTGGTAAGCTTATCAGCACAGGTAATACATAAAGTTCATGCAAATCCTCTCTATACAGTTACCTTAGCCACCCAACTTCAGAACAGAGTTTATACAGGAGTTCAGAAGTGCCACATGCCTGAATTCATGTTGAGATTCAGGTGGAGGTGGAGGAACCTGGCAGGCAAATGGTGACTATCCTGACCTACCTGAATATGTTTTCCTGCACGAACACTGAGAAAAGAGGAAAAGGGATCAGTCCTATAAAGAATTATGTTCATGAGTCACTAAGGTCACTTATGTACATAGCTTGGACTTCTTTGTTTGCATTCTTGCTGTAGTTTGCCTCCTGTGCACCAGCCCACCTCACAAGAGCAGGTTTTTCTCCCAGCATTGTATCAAGATACAAACGATCAAACAGGCAAATTCAGGAGAAACCACATGGATAAAGCGGCCGTGCTGAGGCACACCCGTACAGCTTTATAAACTAATGCATAGAAACAATTCCTCTGTCAGAAACACAGAGAAGTGTTTGAGGCTGTGCTTTCTCAACTTCAAAGACATGGAGGAAGAGGGGGAGACAAGAAGAGGACATAATGCTTACTCACTTGTGTAACAGCGTGACGATGGCAGGCCTGGGAGACCATCAGTCTGAGATGTGAACGGGGCAATCAGCTGCCATTGACAGAGGGATTTTTGATTGATTTTAAATTAAGGTCACTGTCCCCCAGCCACAGCTAGATTTGATTATTTCTGTTGCATTGTAGAAGGATGAGAGAAACTTGTTTGCAACCAGTGACTCTCTCTCTTCAGTGACTCAATGCATAATGATGGTTTTTCCAGTGGGCTTTGATGCTGCGAACTTCCATGACGTGCTGTGCGTTGGTACAGCGTTGCCACTCGCCCACTGAAACAAGCAGACATCTTCTTCAAGAACTGAATTTTGAATAACAGGTTTACACTCTTAGGAGCCTGTGACATCAGCACCAACATCATCCTCTCCGCTCCTTCCCAAGAGCATAAAACGACAGGCTCATGATTTCATACCTGTGCATATTCCATTCCACACGTGATGTGACACAGTCCACACATGCCGTAATGAATAAGTTTGACAACATCCTTTCCAGTTCTTGACAGAAAGGTGGTAACGTAATCCAAGCACTCATGTGACAGCTGACAGTCCTGAAACACTAGCTGCTCATTCTTCCAAACTAGAACCTTTTTCCACTCTTAAATACAACTGTGTAAAGACAGTTTTGCTATTGCACCTTTGAGTGACCACTGCCTCCTCACGTTCCCAACCACTGGCCCAAGCCGCTCACTTGGTTGCCAGCATTCTCAGCTGCCTCTCTGCTTGCTTACAAGACTCCTCCACCTTACTGTCCTGATACCTTCCAGAAAGCCACTCATCCCTTTTAGTACTCAGTTCTATACAATAGGGGCATTAGGAAAGCTGTGGGCAGCACAAAATTAACCCAGATGTGACATTATATCTGAGAGGTGTATTCACTGCTGGCCGGTAAATGGTGGCTGTCAATGCATACCTAGGGGAGAGTGTAAGCACGGAGCAAGCCCAGCCATGAACCATTTGTGGTGGAGGGACTCTTCTGCGCCAGCTGTGATTTGGCTGCCCTCCGGGGATTTCTCTTCTGTAAGTCCGACCATTCTCACCTCAAAATTACATCAGCTGCCCACTGTCAGATACTCAAACGGCAAGGGGCTCTGCAGTTGTGTTTGCGTGAAGAATCACGTCCGTACAGTCAGGCGAAGTGGCCTCCTGCTACCTTCATTTAATGGCCTCTGCTTCTTGTGCTGGAAGTCCCGGCCGGCAGTCCCTCCTCACTCTACCCATGCTGCTTGTGAGTCAAGGAACCTCTGTGACATCTCCCCTCACGTGCCTCTTGCCAGACTGCATGTACCTAACTGGAAAGCCATTTCAATCCATGGATCATCACTGCCAGCCTCCTCCGAACCTTTCCCAGTTCTACCGTGCCCTTTTTGAGATGGTGAGACCAGAGGTACAGCAGTATTCAGGATGCAGGTGCACCACGGATTTACAGATTGGTGTAAAATCTGTTTTCTTCTCCATTGCTCTCCTAACAAGTCCTGACATTTGATTCACTCTTTTGGCCACACTGAGCACGGAGCTGACATTTTCCTTGGGCTCTCAACCTGGGGAAAGTGATGGCCAAAATCTTTCCGTGCAGATGAGCAAGACAGAAATGACCAACTGCAACCGCACAGTTGTGCTGTTTGGGAAAAAAGCTTGGAATAACAGTAGTGGATGTTAAATCCCGAGATGCTACGAAATTCACTCTCAGGCAGCTTGACCTAAATTCCTATGGGCGATGAGGAAGCCACATATTCGGAGCATTTG
The DNA here is from genome assembly GCF_030936135.1 of Gavia stellata. Taxonomy (NCBI): domain Eukaryota; kingdom Metazoa; phylum Chordata; class Aves; order Gaviiformes; family Gaviidae; genus Gavia; species Gavia stellata. Next base: position 85,539,796 of record NC_082594.1, read on the forward strand.
AAAGAAAACTAGACAAATGCACATAAATTTTCCTATGGGGGACATTCCTACTCTCTTTCGGAAGATGGATTAGGCAGATGACCTACTAAGTATTTTTTTTTCTTCTTTCACTAATTCCTACGATGTCGTGAGCATTCGTGCTTTACCCTTTCTTAAATCATAATCTGTTTGATCCAGCACCAGTCAAAGGTTTTGAAACTCCCATTAAACCACAAGAGGAAATCTCGAGCGGTTTGCTAATATCAACAGAAATCCAGATGGAATTACAATCATCTTTTATGTACATTCGAGGGCATATTATGTAATACTAGCCACGGATTTAGTTTAATGCACCGCACCTTCCAATAAGCTGCTGGCGACACTAATAGCGATTTGAAACCTATGAAAAACTCTTTTGCCCGCGACAAAACCATTTTAAAGCCCAGAGTGTGCGGTCAAGGGGCTTGGGATATTCAGTCTTATGGAAAAATGGGGACGAGGGAGATCAAAGGTGGAAAAGACAGGGAAAAAAATTTAAAAAGAGAGCAAGGGGGGAGGATAAAAATAAATAGGAAATTAGAAACGTGGTCAATTTGAGGTAGCGGCAGAGGAGAAAAGGTCAAAACTTCAAGCAAGCAAGGAGCAAAAGATCCATGAGATTTAGTAACGAGGATGACACTGCCTGCTGCAGCATCCTCCCGGGCGTCGGGCTGTCCCCGAAAAGGCTGGGGCGGCTCCCCGGGACCCCCAGCGCTCCCTACCCCTCGCATCCCTTCGGCTCCGTGGGGGCGCGGGGGCAGGGGCGGGGCGCGCCGGCGGCGGGGCGGAGCGAGTGGTGGTGGGCGGGGTCCAGGATTGGGACGGCCCCGCCCCCCGCCTCTCGCCCCGCCCCGCCCCGCCCGGCGCGGGGGGGAGCGGGACGCGGTACCGGGCAGGGTAGGGCGGCGCGTCCCCGGCGGCGGCGGCGGCGGCCGGGGTTGACAGAGGCGGGCGGCGGCCGCGGCGCCCCCCCCATGGAGCCCAGCTAGGGGCTGCCGCACCCTCCAACGGAGGTAGGTGCCGCGGGGCGGCTGCGCGCCGACAACCCCGGGCGGGAGGAGCGGTGACAGGTTGGCCGGGGCGGCGGCGTTTTGCGGGAATCTCCCCCCCCCCCCCGCCCCTTCCCACCCGCGACCGCGCTCTGCAGTACGGGAGGGTGGCGGCGGTTCCGCGGCCCCCGCTTCGGCCCGTGACTATTGTTTCTGGTGGCGCCGGGCGGGCGCAGCGAGACCCCGGCGGCGGCGGCGGCTTTGTGCGGGTTGTCCCGGCAGTGGGGCTGCGGCGGTGGGGGGGGACGCGGAGGACCGAGGCGGGGAGAGGGACGGGGCGAGACCGTGACCGCACGGGCAGAGCCACCCCCCCACCCTTCCTCCTCCTCCTCCTGCCTGCGCAACTTCTCCAAAATCACGCCCGTGGGTGCGCGGGGAGGAGCGGCGCGTGCCGAGGCGAGGCATCGCCCCCCGCCCCCCCCCCCCCCCCCGGCTCGTGGGTGCTGCCCCACGGGAAACAAAACACGGCGGGTCACGGCGGCTCTCAGCGCCCGGGTCCGCGCTCTGGAAGAAGGAGATCAAAAACGTAGGGTGGGTTCCAAGATGGGCGGCAGTGGGATGATTTGGGGTGCCTCTCGCAGCCGGTCACAGGCGAGGAGGAGGAGGAGGAAGATTTACCCTTCCGACGCTGGGGCAGACATTCCTCCCGCTGCCGCCCGGCTTCTCGGCGGAGGCTCCAGGAGGATGAGCTGTCACCTGCATCCCGCTTAATGGCTTTTTCAGGATGAGGCTGTGGCGGGGCGTGGGTCATCTGCGCCGGCGTCGCTGGGCTTCGGGCGCGCGTGGCGGTGGGTGCCTCGGTGAAGTGTGCTCCAAAAGTTCTGCATCCCTCAGGGGAGGTGCTGCAGGGTGCAGGCGCCCTGTGCAGGAGTTGCCGGGCAGTTACTCGCCTTGCCTCATTTTTTTCCTCTTTTTTTAAGAGATTGGTTTGGCTTTGATTTAGTCACTGCTGTTGATTTTAGTTTTCTCGCATGCCATTCTCCATCAGAAGTCTTTTTTTAAAACAATGCTTAAAATGCAGGATTCAAAGTAGATATATTGTCTACTGGGGATGTATTGTTAAAGAGGAAAGAGTATCTGGTTGCCCATGAATTCTTCAGGTATTTTCCATTTAAACTTGATGAGGAAATATTTTTTCTAAGTAACCTTCGTGTCATTTATCACTAGCACATGGGCTTAACGTTTAAATTCAAGATTTCCTCACAGGTATGCTACTGATAGGAATATTTCAGACATAGCAGTAGTATAGGATGAAAAATCGGCACACTTCCTTTTTTTTTTTTTTTGGTTATACGTAAATTTGGAGAAGCCTTTCCTTCCTTTTCATGACTCTACGAGGTTAATCAGCTGTAATCAGCTGTAACTACAGCGAGGACTTGGTCCAGCAGGCTGCCGACAGCCTGCACGTTTTCCTGCCCAGCTAGAGCAGCCTCTTCAATTCACGCACCCTCGCTATTTCATCCTTGGCATCTCTGATGAATTTTGTAGCATTTCTGGGATAAGCTCCAATGGGACTCTCGTGGAGATGCTGAAATCTCTTTCACCTTGAGAGACGATTGAAGCCAAATTTGAAGAGGGGATAAGCGCTTGAATAAACTGGAGAATGATGCTGAGTTTCCATGTGTACGTTAAATTCTGGAGGCGCTCCAGTAGCCAGAGCTATCCGGGTCAGACCGGGGATCACCCCAGCGATGGGTTTTGCAGAGTCCTGATTGCTTCCTACCAGAAATGCAAGTGATAAGCTTTTGCAACGCTTGTGGGTTGTATTGCAAGCGCGGGCTCGAGGACAGAGCCAGTCGTGGAGCGGGCATGACGTGTGCGATGAGCAGGTCGCGCTGAACACGCTACAACTTCAGGAAGCTGGCGTTTGCTGTGCAGAGCCTGCAGCGGTGTGAATTACAGGGAAAAAATGCATTTGCCTGTAACAAAGGCGGTTGGCTCATCTCCTGCGTGAGGAACTGATTTTTAGAAAATTTGGCTCCTGTTTCTGCCTCTGCCAAAAATTGCTGGTCTAGCTTTGTGCAAATCATTTGTTTCCCTGCCCCCACTCTCCTGTTCTTTGCCCGTGACCCGCCAAGGGCTTGCCTATACCGGGCTGTCAGTTCAGACCCTAACTCAAACCCTTTACCTTCCCCAACTGCGCTGCGCACAGCAGGCTGAAGCCCGCGATAGCTGGTACCTAGCTGCTCCAAGGGGATACAGTCTGACATTCAAATGCTGCTGCTGGAGCAAGTAATACAGACGTAGCAGCCTCACAACGATTCATCAATCTCTAATCCTATCCCTCTTCTAATCCAGTCGTTCTCTGCTGCTAATCAAATCGCCCGGCATCGCTCGAGCGGTGTTTGGCTGCGTGCTCGCTCTCGTGTCGGCTAGCTTACGTCAAGGCAGGGAAGCGGTGGCAGCGAAGATGGGCTGAGTATCACCAGCTCTTCAGGCCAGAGCCCGTCTGTCACTTGAGGTTTGTAAAATCCATGGCACGAGAGAGGCCTGGTGTGATTTAGAAATACAAATCGTAGCTAGAGGGTAAATTGCAACAACATCACAGAAAAATGGCCAGAAAATGGCACCTCGGGCGTTCCTGCGCAGCCAGCTGTGTGCACGTCGGGAGGGAACGGAGGTGGAAGGGTGCAGCTCCCTCGGCGTAACAACGGCATTCTTATTTTAGCATGGAAGACAGCCAAAGATAAGGAGTGGTTGTCATCCGGCTGGTTGGAGGATTAAAAAAAAAAAAAAGAAAAGCTCTGTGGAAATAGAAATATTTTTATGCAGATACTAAAGTAAAAAAAAGCAGATAACCTTGCAAGTGATGGACTAGCCACATAAAGCTGGCAGTACAAGATTTCTCCCATAAAATCCAGAATGATCCTAATTAAGCCCAGACCCTGTTAAATGACACATGGCTTTATTTATTTCAGATGTTTCTAGGTCCTAGAGATGGGGCCAAATGTGAAGAGTTTGATGTGGCAGATAGTTTAACCCCAATTACTTCTACATAAATCACGTGATTGTTACAGGAGCTGAGAACATCTGATGGGTGCCCCAGAGCTACTGATAAATATATATATGTATATATATATTTAAAAAAATCCCCTGAAAAGTCTCTGGCGGTGTGGGCGAAGGTTTGGGGGAGAGTGGTGGCCATCCTCTCCGCAGGCGGGAGGATGGGGGTGCAGGAGCTGTTGCGGTGCAGCGTGCCCACCGGGCTGTACGCACAGGCAGCTGAAATGGTGGCTTTGTTGAGCAGGCAGCTGGAGAAAGGGAAGCAAAATGGGAGCTGAAAAATATTCTTGTTATGAAACTGGGATGGATGAATGATTTATGGGGGTACTTGCCTTTTTTTTTTTTTTTCTTTTCCCAAATTTTATTTTGAGCAGAAGGAGTCGGTTGGCGATGTGCGGTGCTAGCCACGAATGGCTTGTTTCGAGATCAGGCTGCACTGGGTCACGCCTCCAGAAACAGCATCTACAGAATAACAACACAGTAAAACACTTTTCAGGATTGCTTGGGTTTCATAGACTGTCTTCAGGAAGAAAAAGTTTTCATTATTTTTTGTTCAAAGCCCTAGGCCTAAATTCTCCCAGCAGACTCTAGATTTCAAAAAGACGGTGGCTGTGCGAGAGGTCCTAGGCTGCGGAGGATCATTATTAACCTGTCCCAGCTCTCCTCCGGAATTTCCATTCCTGGGTTTGCGATATTGTCCATCCTTCTCAGGGCACCGAGCAGCTCTGTAAATAGGCCACTCCGTGGAGGAGCTGCTCTGCCGGGTGATTTAATGTTGCTTGTTGGTTCTGGCTTTCCTTTTTTTTTTTTCCCCCCAGACAGGTCTATCCATGCTATCCTTTAACGTGCAGAGCAGTGCTGTAATGTGTGTCGGGTGAATTTACAGGGTTGCATCTGGGACTTTGCCAGTCCCGTGGGGGACCAGGTGTCCTGGGGGACCCCTGCGGCAGCGCTGGCTTTGGGTGCGAGTGACTGGACCCCTCTCAGATGGACCTGTTTCCAGCACCCTTTTATTTTTGCTAGTTAGTAGGGTATGTAGTTGTTTGAAAATGCTTCTTTGAGGCATCGGTCCCGGGCCTAAACATTCTTAGAAATTAACCGAAGAGCCTGGGACAGGTCTCCTGTCCCCTTCACCCTCCTCAGAAAAAAGCATCCTTCAGATTCATGGCTTCCACATCCCTGTATTGCTTGCACCACCCTTGAAGTGGCTAGAGCACAATCACTATAGCAGAAGGAAAGTGGCTGCTGTTGGCCTGAAGGGCAAGCCAGGCTTGGGTTTGGGTTCGCCCTGCTTTCCCCATGGCCGATGCAAAGATCTCGGAACAAGCCCCCGGACTGACCATGTCCATAAATGTCTTATTACCTTGTTATCTTTGAGCCAGTGATTGGGGGTGAGCTCTGAGGGGTAAGAGAGGTGAAGGAAGTTTGCCGTGACACCTCACTGAGCTTCCGTGGGGCCGCTGAGGGCAGGCACCCCCCTGAACATCCTAGGCTGTAGCTCCAAATTCAGTTGGTCAGACTAGTTTTGAAGAGCAGTCTCTCCTCCAACACCTACACGTGCTTCACCTTTTCATTATTTCTCTGCTTTTATTGTGGCATGGAAACAAAGAGGTGGGAGAAGTGCAGTGGCCACCAGGAGGGCCAAGAGGACAACGTCTCTCGCCTGCCCTGGCAGACGGCGCGCTCCTCACAGCAAAGCCAGGTTATCTGGAGGAGTGCAGGTCTTGTATTCCAGCGAAAAATAATTCGTTAATGGCCGGAGAATAATCACTTTACTCCAAAACGCCTCTCCAGCTGCATTGCACCAATTGTTCTTCTTCAGCCTCTGAATCCTTAATGACAGTAGCAGCTAATTTCTCTTTCTGTGTTTTTCTAGCTGCAATGTCCTATTTTCTCTGAGTTTATTGAGAAAATAATAGAAGTCATTACATAGCTACTTGTCACCTTTCAGAGAAGAAAACTTCTCCCTGGTTGAGTGGCCAAGTTAGTTACTTGGTGACTGACTCAAACAATAGCGACTTTTTGTAGCTCATCAGTTACTCATCTGTGCTTAGTGAATCAACTAATTAGCTAGAGGAGTGTTACTTAACTTATAGTCCATGAGTATCAGAAGATGGTGAATAAACCAGTCGCAAGCTTGTGCATTCTGTTGCGTGGAAGCATAAAATCCAAAATAGAGCGTCAGGAATGGCGAAGTGAGAAATGTGTATTCATTGTGTTTATTTTTAAGTTTGATTGTCTTTGAAAGCTTATGTGACAATACTGGACAAAATGGTCCTTGGTTTAAAAAAATAATTAGGTCACCCTTATATACATGTATTATAATTAAGTTAAAGAAATGATATTGAGGAGCATTGAACTAGATGATGCGGAAGGGCAATGAGAATGGAACACGTGGAAAAACTAAGTGAAATGTGAAGTATTTTTGTGTGTGTATGAGACGCCTCTTTCTGGTTGTTGGTGATGGATCGCTTGCCGTAGAGCTGGATCCACACAAGGCCACTGCAAAGTAAACAGGAAGGGCAATGCGTTGTTTTTTAATCAGGATTTTCCTAACTGAGCATCACTGTCTGAATAATAGATGCCCTCATCTCTGGCCTTGGTAATGAGGCTGGAGATCAGGAGGCAGCTCTCGGCCGGGAGGTCTGCCCCGCAGAAAGGTGGGGGAAGAGGACTGCTCGCGTGGCTGAGCCTTGCTCTCCAGCCCGTGGGATGCTGAGGGAATGCCAGAGGGAAGTAGGAACGTATGTACAGATGTATGTTATTGTACTTTTTGTTTCCCCCCAAAGCATTGTGTACTTCCCAGGGAAGAAAATGAGAAAGATCATTCCTTGTTTGGAAGAATCTTGTCTGTGTTACTAACTTGGGCAGCTGTCTTTGGGGTCCTCAGACGCAGTTATTGCAGGTGCCAAGCCCGTTGGGCCCACTATGTAAGACGCCTGGCTTTGGGGGAGAGTTTTCTCCAAGACCCATGGCAAAGTGGTTGGACCAGAGGGCTCCACCCAGAAGATCAGTGGAAGCATGGGTCTGCAGTCCTGGAGGGTCTCCTGGTGTGACAGCAAAGGGTCCCTTTGGCACAGGATGCTCTCTACCAAAGAGGGCACATAGTGTGTAGATATAAATAAATACATATATATACACAGGCAGATGCCCACACGCATACTTGCACAAGTGTATCCTAGAAGAAGGAATGCATGGAGGAGCCTTGCTGTTGTAGCTGTGACATGCTGTTAATTCATCTCTGGGGGGTGGATGGAGTTACCTCTTGCCGTTTTGCTACAGAAGGACCTATGTACGGTTAGGGTGGATTCACAAGGCTTCCGTGATGGAAGAAGCTGGGCTCTGCATTACAGCTCTTCTGCGTTGGCACGTGCAGGGTACATGAAAGGGTGTTGTTCTCTCATGGGGCTGATGGTGCCAAGCTTGGTATCTCACCTCTCCCCCCACCATTGTACCTCAGCGGGTGTTCAGTGTATGGAAGACTGCTTGGCCATGCTCCAGTTGTGCTGGAACCAAAGTAACGTTGGTAGGTGGAAGAAAGCAATTGCAAGGAGTTATATTTCCCCACTCATTGAGGGAATGCATCTGCCTTTGGTTTGGGTTTGCCATTTAGGTCCTTAAGTGATTTTTTTGGATGCTGGGGTAGCAGCTGTGTTTAGCCATGAAACCATCACCTGTCTTTTAGGATACTTTCTGCCTGTCACCGTAGCTTTCTGACTTGTAAAGGGGGTTATTAAATTGATGGGGATAGCTCTGGATGCCATCAGATGCTACAGAGAAGAAAGTGAAAGCAGCGTATGGCTGTGCGCCTCGGCTCCCCACATCCATAGCATGTAACCACAGAGCTGTGCAATGGCCATCCTGGAGGGACCTGGTGCAGCCTCCCACCTGAAACAGTTAAGTCAAAAGACGAGCTGAATGCCATTGATCACAAACAGGCTCCAGACATCTTAGATTTGCTTTGGTTACTGGAGGGGCTGGTCAGCACTCTCGCTTCCTATTTGCTTTCTGGCGGAACTCAAAAGCCTTTGCTTTGAAGCATAACGGCCCAAATATTTTGGGACCTAGTGGTTCTGAAACTGCTTTTCTCGAGAAGAGGTGCCACTGCATTCCCAAGGCACTGAGGTTCTCAAGCTAGCAGCCTTTTATTTTTAAAACGGAAGGAGGTGTTTTTATTAGAGTTTCCTGTTTTGAACTCTTTGGTTAAAGGGTATGAAGTAGTCAGAAGTGGGAGAGTTATCATTTAGGTCGGGATTGTCTCCTTCTGTTTTCATATTTGTGTACGTAACGCACATATATGGATTGTTTTCATACTTACATACTTTGATTTGTGCAAATTTTTCCCATTCTATTTAAGGCTGCTACTTCAAGGAAGACTAAATAAGGTTTCCTGTCAGGAATGGTTTAGATATAGCTGGTCCTGCCTGCGGCAGAGGGATGGGTTAGGCAACTTCTCAAGGTCCTTTTCAGGACCTTTTCTGTGGTTCTAGGCAGTTACCCAACAAAAGACATTCCTAGTAGGTTGTGCTGCTTATGCTGATAGCATTTTGCTATAGCATTTAAGGTGGCTGTTCGTTTGAAAAGGAAATAATAGCTAATTGTGGCATAGTTACTGGTGCTGCATCAGACATGTTTCTTAAAATTAGAGGGAAACAACTGATGTTACATTTTTAGACGAGCATCGTGATATGGCCATGATTAATTTTTCCAGGAGCTTTGTGTTTTTTATATCTGCGTAAGTGTATTAACATTTTAAAAGGTCAAAGGTAAGCTTTAAAATGGATGCCAAATTAAGATGGATGGGAGGAAAATGACATTTACTTCTTGTTACTGAACATTGTTTGAATTTGACCAAAGGCAAAAACAAAACAAAGAACAACCCTCCCCCCGCTGCACACACACATGGACGCACGCCTGTGTGCGTGCACAGACAGACAGAGGGACATGCTCCCACCACCTGCCTTCCCTGCACACCTGGTCCAGGAAAACCTTGTTCATCTAGGCAAATCATCATCCTAACAAAATCAGTAGTCCAAGTCTTCATTTCCAGACAGCTTAAGTATCCCTTTGCAAAGTATCTCATTTAACTAGTGTGAGTGGACTCCATAAATAAAAGTAGCTAAAATATTTATATTAGGAAAATACGGCTAATGGGAACCATAACCATGTTATCATTTCCTGCCCTTGCTGGGTTTGAGATGATGATTTCATCAGGGAAGAGACTGTACATATCCCTATTCATATGGTTTCTGGCACAACGAGTCTCTGTGAAAACAGAAAATAAAATGCGGTGGGAACGATGCCTTTGCTTCCAGTGGGAACGGTGGCCAGTCCCAGCCGAAAGCCAGGCTTTAGCGGAGCTGCTCTGTGAACATACCAGCGTACAACAACTTTGGTTTTGGAGAAAGCAGCATAGCTTGAGGGAAGGACCGAATCTGATTTATGTCCACCATTTCCACTCTTGCCCTGAAATGGTGATGGGGAGCTAGGCCGGTGATGCGCCCCGTGCCTTGGGAATCACAGCCACCGTCTCCTTCAAGGCACCCAGCCTGTTTTTGTGGATGTTGTTTCACAAGACAGATTCACTCCCATTGCTTCATGACACTTGCTAATCCTAGGTTTAAAAAAAAAATAAAAAGAAAAAAACCCCTAAAACTTCTTCAAGTCCTTCTTCCGGCTGGTGGCCGGCGGTTCATCAGCGAGGATTCGGGCTGCCACCTGCATCAGCCTCCGGCTGCCTCAGCCCCGTGCTGCACCATGAAGCACATCCCGACCTCGTGCAGACCGCAGGGGCCGTGCTGCCCTGGGAAGAGCCACACCATGCCAGGGTTAGTTCTGACTTTAGGTGGTTGTTGTTTTTTTAATAGACAATCGTAAATTGTTACCGCTGTGGAAGATTCAAGGCGGTCGGTTCACCCAGACCTGGGTGCTCAATGCGGGGCTACTTGGTTCCCCAGGTCCATGGGCAGTTTCAGCCTCCTCCTTGAGGCGTGCGTGCACCTCCCTCCCACCTGAAATCTGACCGAAGCGTTCCCTGAAGCACTGGGAAAGGAAGGCGTTTCAGCACAGACAGCTGAACCCTCTCTCGCAGGGACAGAGGCAGCGAGGAGCGAGGAGCGTGCATCTTGGGGTGCCCGGGGCACCGGGGTCACACTTCCCCCGAGGTTTCGCCAACCCTAATCGCTGTGGATTTAGTCCTTTTATTCTTGTTTTTATTTTTTTCACTAACTTTCCTGAGATCAGAACTGTCTCTTCCCAAAACCAGGGGCCAATTGCAACCTCATTAGCTGCCGATTCACAATGGCATGGGTGTAAGTGGGGTGCAAGCTTCGGCCCGGTATCAGTGAGGTTATTTGCACGTGTACGTTGTGGCTGCGCAGCCGATAACCAAGAAGAGGCAATGCTGCTGTTCCCGTAGCCGTGCCTATCCGGCACGCTTTGTCAGGCAGCGTGCCAGCCCCGCGCCGCAGGGGAGAGTGGGAAGATCCCCCTTGGGCTCCCCGAGCTGGGGGGCTGCCCGGAGCGGAGCACCACGGCGGGGAAGCCAAGAGCTGGCGGCGGCTTCCTCAAGGGAGAAGGCTGCAGTGCTCACCCCCTGCCCTACGCAAAGACCTCCCCCAACAAGCAGTAAGCTTTCCTAATCGTCCCTTCCTGGGTGCTGAAAATGTTTGTCTGACAAAAAAAAAAAAGGGAAAAATGTCAAATGCTCAAACGCTTTGTTCCAGTGTGAAAATGTATTTTTCATTTCAAACTGAATGGGTTCTTTCAAGGCTTCGCTGCCCTCCAAGTGGAACAAACAAAACAGTTTTATTTTTTCATTTTTCCAAAAAAGAAAAAATAGTTCTTAAGTTGCTCAACCCAAACATTTCTTTTTAATTTTCTTTCCCCAGCCTGGCCACCATAGCAAACAATTTCACTATTTGCATAGCTCTAATTGCAGTGATTAAACAAACACAGCAAATGCCGACCCTTCACGGAGCCTCATCACAACCCCACAGCCAACTTGGTCTGTATTTTGTCAGCAGAGAGGGAGATCAGAGCTGCTTTGTGCTAGACTGAAAAGAAATTACTGACTTCTTTTTTTTCCCCCCCAAACTGATACACTGTCAGTTTACAGCAAGAATAATTTTACCCATCCTCTTGCTAGCAGGCTGAGGGGTATCACCATATTGTGAACCTGGTACAGTTTAAAAAGCATTTGGATTTTCAATGTCTTGTTCACGTGCTACTCTTAAATTGTTGCCGTTATTAGAATAATGTGTAGGGTTGATATTCTCTAAGTGATACCAATAGTAACATAAAGGACTGAGAACCAAACATCTACATTTTTATTTTTTTCTTGTGAAGATGGCAGGTACTCGAAGAGAGGGTTAAGGAAAATTTTATCTGGCTGCAGTTCCATCAAATAGGAACAAACAATTTTTTGGACATTTTTTAATGACATTTATTTATAGCAGGTAGCACACAGGCGGCTGCTATTTCTCAGCGTGCTGGAAGAATGTTCTCCAGATGGTGCTTACTGTTTATGCTTTTATTCACTTCGCTTGAACACAGCAGCACTCTACACACAACATGGAAAATTGGAAAATAAAAACAATTATGTTTTTACAAAGTGCCATGTGATTTGCTGAAATGTCTTAGTTGACTGATGAGCGATGCTTGGGGGCAGCGTGGGGGATCACGCCTGTCACAGAAACTCCACGCCGGAGTCCCCAAATGGGTAACGGGCATCGCCCCACCTTGAGAGGGGGTCGCCCTTCTCTCCCCAAAAGGTGGGTTTGAGCGTGGCTGCTAATCCTACCCTCCTGTCTGTGCCTCTTCTGCCTCCCTTTTCCCTCAGCAGGATTTGAGTACATGGAGAAAAGGGGTTATAATGGCAATATTTTTATTGGGTTTTCTGTGGCTGTGCAGCCCCAAGGTGGGAGAGATGCAAGGCAAGCATTTGATAAGCCTTGCCTGAGCCATCGTGTTCCTTCGTCTTCTAATCTCAGTGAAAAATAAAGTACTAAGGCCTTCGGCTGGTTGAGCTGAAAGCAATAGCAAAAGTCAAGACTGGTATCCAAAAAGACCAGCATGGTCCATGATTTCTGTTCGTGACAGTGGTGAAAATATATACCCAAATGGTGGGCATGCTGTTGCAGGCTTTTGTTAGGCAGCTCTGCAGGACTACGCACACAAAACATTTTCAGACTGGAAGCTTTAAATAGAAGACTGTGGGATCTAAAGAATTTTTTTCATTAAAAATCCTTGGGAAATTTTTGAAAATAATTTAATTCTTTCAATTTCATTTAAAAAAAAAAAGAAAACAAAAAAGAGGCAATCATTAAAATGGATATCAGCAGGGGGAAAAAGTCCTTTTTTTAATATATGTATCTAAAATATATATATGTATAAAAGAAATAAGTATTTCTGGCTTCTATTAAAAAAAAGAACAAGAAAACAACAAATCTACAGCACTTCAGGACAATTTTTCAAATAGCAAAAACCATATCAAGTTTAAACTTTCGAATGGGACACAATTATTATTTCTTTGTAAACACGAGCCTTCACATTCCTTCGAAATCCAGTTTAAAGCCAGCAATACTTTTAGTGAAATTAAATTTCAAGAAATTAATGTATAAACAGTTGTTCAACCGGTTTTAGGGATTTCTTCACTAAATGGGCAGCGCTGCACGGCGCTTCGATTTCTCTCTCTTGCCCGTTACCCAAGAGACAGCCCTTTTCCAAGCAGAATTCTTGCTACATCAGCTCCATGCTGTTTATCTTCCGTTGCTCCCTTGGCAGTTATTACTTCTTAATGTGTTAATTGTAGTTCCTGGACCCTCACGTGTGAGCATGTGTAATATTCACGGTAATGATGCCGACACGTTCTCTAGTTCCTGGAATCGCAGAGAGAAAACCTTACATACGATCTGGGCACAGGGCATCCAGTAAGAGAAACCAATTACAAGAATTCAAATAGCATGAAAAGAATAAAGTGGGTAATTGGGGAGAGTAGGCATTGGGTTGGGTTGGGGGTTTTTTTTGCTTACTCAGTTATGATTCCTTCTAGGGCTCTTGCTTTGTGTGATATATATATTTTTTAATTAAATCTTGAATTATGTCACTTGCTTTCCACCTTTTAGCAGTATTTCACAGTAAATTCATTCCTAATAGCAAGTAGTCAGGGATAAGGAATGGCTTTGCTGAGCGATGGGGACTGTTAATTATTAAAAAGAAACCTATGGATTTAAAACAAATTAGACCTCATTAAGCCTAGGTCTGTTTCCACACAGACCAGCTGACATGAAAAAGCCCATCTAGGAACATGAAAAATCACGCTTTTTAGCTGACACGTCTCTAGTAAAGATGCGCCTGGGCTGGCATGGGGTGCATTCGCTCTTTTGGTTTGTGTCAAAGATCCCCAGTCTCTGATCTCAATTCAAAACCTGTGGCTTTCTTGCATCTTTCCCATTCTTCTCCCAGCTCTCCCGTTACGCTTGGCCACCGCCCATGATGCCACCCAAGCCCACATGCCCGCAGGAGTCCCACCTCGCTCTTGGAGGTGGCTGCTGCCGTCAGCAGCTGGTGTCCGCCTGGCTGGCTGGTGGGTAACCCAGCTCCCGGACCACCTCAGTGCTAAGCCCAGCCGAAAAGACCGGCGGTTCCAGGTTTAGCGAAAGAGGAAACACAGGAGAACTCCTTTTCTCTTCCTTTCTTTTGGAGGGGAGGGAGATCTTTGACTTCTACCGTGGGACTCTTGCCATGGCCATGCTGACAAACTCTGTAGGATAGGTCTGCTTTTACAGGGGTGGGGTTTTTTTTGTTTCTTTGGGTTTATTTTGTTGTCCAAACTTGGCTGTGACTCTAAGTTGTTTGGACTTAGAGGTTTTCTGTGGGACTTTACAGAAAATCCAAAGGGCTGAAGTGATTGTTGGAGACCACACACTCAAACCTATGTAACTGTGGCATGTTTTAACCTGCTTTTCTGAAATTTTTTGGAGGCAATGGGTGAGTGCATCCACAGGAGGACCCTAATAAGGAGAGTGAAAGGTGGCCTATAATGAGCATTTTAATTGTACGTTCGCAGGCATGCCATGTATGGGCTTTGCTGCCTTGCTGAGACATCCCCCAGATCTTCTCTGGCGTTACAGGCAGTGACACACTCGTCCTGGGAGAAGAAACGCCCATTCTGCTGGCTAGAAATCAGCAATAACATTTTGACATCTGTGCAACAGTTTAAAATGAATTATTCAGCACATAGATCGTGCTATTTGAGGAGCCAGCACATCTCTGCCCATTTACTACTGTCAGTCCATGGTGGAGATATCATTGATGCCAGTGGGAACTGAGCACATGGACTGGGGGTAGGTTTTGGCCCATAGCCTGGAACAGCATTTGACAGCACCCCTGCAGAATATGATAGGAATAATCTGCTTTGCCACCAGCAAAAGACCGAAAGACAATGCCAGTCTGTTTCTTCTCTGAGAGTGTTTTAAACACGTGCAGAAAAAAGACCTTAAGAATTGAAGAAATCATTAATCGTTTGACTGTTTAAGTTGGGCTTTAAAGAGTGAAACTTGCATGTAATTTTGATGAAATCGATGTGTTGCATATGACTCTCCAGAAGCCTTGAGCATCTATTGCCTACTGGGAGTAGACCCAGAGCACAAGCTGGCAGCAGGTCCAGGCCAGTCTCCAGCTTCTGCCAAGCCAGAGGGTTAAAGTGAAGCAGTCGCTAATTCCTATCAGCGAAGAAAATTCATGAGATTCATGAAGTAAGCAGCATCTGATTTGGAAAAACAAGCCGAACTGCTGTAAGAACACACATTGGGGAACTGCAGATGGGGAACTGGGAGGAAATACAGATCAGCCAGACACCAGCAAAACCAGGTCTGCTCAAGACAGGCGTTGGGGAGAGAAGGTGGACATTTATCTTGTATTTAGCTTCCTAATTCAGCGAGGTCATCTGAATTAAAGCAGTGTACGTGCGGTGAGAGTCTAACATCTGTTATTTCACAGGATGCCTGTTCCCTGTAGCTGCATTTTAAATATAAAATGCAGAACGCAGTATGGAAATTCTCTGTGCTATGGGTTATTGTCCTTTCCTCACCTTCCTTTAAGGACTATGTTATAGCTGTCCACTGATGCTTATCTAGCAGGCAAAAATTTGCGAGCACTCAGATAACATTGCAGCGTGCAGCAGTATCATCTGCCCACCATTGCCCGTGTTTTTCAGGTAGCTAACTAAAAATCCAGCCTGCCCCAATTTCTACCTGGTCTTCCATTTATGTGTAACAAATAATACCTGACGGTGGAAGTAGCCCAGTGCTGTACTTGGAAAGGCAAGACATATTATCCAGGTATCTATAAAACGAATGACTAGCATACATTAAAGTTCTTGTGCAGGAAAGCATACTTGTTGAGAAAAGACACTTAAGCACACAATGAAAGTTAAGCAAATCCTTATGTCCTACTGAAGTTGGCAGAATTTAAGCGTATAGTTAAATCTTACGTGCAATAAGGCATACGCTCTGATAGTAACACTACAGCTATAAGGTTTTTGAACCCCTCCGAGTGTGTATATCTTTATTATCAGGGTCCCCAAGAGCTTTACTATTAGCTGAAAGGCATGAAGGCACAGCATCCGTACAGCTCTGGATACTCGGGTGCAGTGCTTCCACGGGAGGTGGGACCTGGCTTCCTCAGCGGGTCCTTGACAAGAGCAGTTCTGCAGCTGCTGCTGCCACAGCTGGGCGCGAGCTGGAGTTTGCATCCACAGTGCAGTCAGCACCACCCGGGTGCAGGTACCTGCGGGTGGCATTTTCGTAGTAACTAAAAGTCTGTCCTAGCTTTTGTAGGGCTGCTGTCACCAGAGCGTCTGAACCTTCCTGCCGTCTTTGATCCGCTCACCGTCACTGCGCTCCTCTGGGGCAGGAGGATATTATCCCCCTTTGGCAGGGAGTAAGAAGAGGCAGAGAGAGATGTCGAGTCTGATTTTAAAAGTTATTTTCATGTCTGCATATGTGGAGCCATCTCTGTGGGGGTTTTTCAGAACCTCCTGTCTGCGTAGTTTGGACCCTGTCTGCCGTTACAAACCTAGCTCAGAGTGGCTCGCTCTGCCTTACGGGGAAGCTCGTTGGTGGGGACATGAGCGTGCATCTCCCCAGTCCCGGAGCAGAGGAATATACCTTGCTCGTGTAGGTGTGGGGTGGCGAGGGGAAAGGGGGCATGCAGAAGACCGAAAAACAGGGAGGAGGGTAAATAGCCGAAGTAATATATGTATGAGGGTGAAGAAGGCTACCTGGTTTTATTGCCACTTGATTGGAAGGATGTGTGTAGCTTGTGAGCATCCATTAATTAGCACTGCAGTTGTTCCGTGCTGGTATCAATAAAACCTTAATAGTACATGATACCAGCCTGTGATTGCTTCCTTTTTTCCACATCCCCTTGTGAGGATGCATGTATATTGGTGCAGCTGGGTACTGTATACCGTGTATATGTGCTGTGGCTGCTTACATGAGAAAGGGACAGTAAAATCGTTTAGCGGCTAGTTACCTCCCATGTGATTTTTTCCAAGCATTTATAAAAGGATCTTTGATACACAGCACTCTCTCACGTGCACAAAATAACCGACGTTGTTTTTCTTCCTTTTGCTGAGACATGTTAATTCTTAAAATGGCTCCTGAGCAGGCATTCCTAGGTACGTGTAGCGACTGCAGGGGATGGGTTAGCAACAACAACAACAGGAAAAAGGCTCTCCTTCATTTCCTTTATATGCACATCGTGCAGCTTTTCAAACAGTGCATCAAACACCGCCGGCTGGAAATTTCCAGGCCCATTTCCTGCCTGGTGCATGCTCATAAAGCAAGATTGTCTGTACGGTCCATAGCTGCAGTACTGCAGAAAGTCAATAAAGGGCTGACCACCTCACCTCTATCAAAAGCAGTTGAGAAGCCCTGCCTCATCTGCCTTATTAAAACCACACTTGACTCCCGCGGAGAAACCTAGCTGGGAACCTTGAAGAGGAGGGACAAAAAAGGAGGCTGAAATTGCAGTGAGTATTCTACAGCTAGGTCTTGCAGTCAGGTTAAAGAGTGCTTATTGTAAAATAAACCAAAAAGGCAGCTTCATTAAAACCAGGAAAATGCCTGCGTTTATGCAGTGAACTTCTGACTCTCCCACATACAGTACGGCACAGAGATAAGATGATTAGTTATTGCAGCAATGAGTAGATTTAAATAGCTCCCTCATGGATTTGTATTTTGATTTTAAATACGTATATGCCTATATATGTGCATGTGTGTATATACTTAATCTTTGCAAGAAAAGGTATGACGTAGAAATAGATGCAAGAGGTAGAATTTATACTGCAAAATGTATTTTAGAATGTGTTTGAAAGGATGCTTTTTTTTTCTTTCCCTTATATAAGAGTAATTGATTGAATGTTTGCCAAGCTTTCGGTAGTATCCGTCAGGAATCCCCACCCCCATCTTCCCCAGGCCCGCTAGCTTTTTCTCACCTTAAAATGAAAAAAGAAAGAACTTTAACAGAAAGATCATTGCTTTAGCTTAATATTGTAAGATTTCAGAGATTGAATTTTCTGAAAGTAATGAAATGAACCCTGAGTTGTGCCATGAATTTGATTGCAGTTAATTTGATTTTTGAGATGCTCAACAATGCTAGCCCATTAAGTTTAACCTCACATACTTTGGATTTGTACAAAGTGATATTTTTAT